>NC_080565.1:30503615-30829365 GCF_030253575.1 Rhododendron vialii | reverse complement strand
GGATTCTGCTGCTCTACACGGCCAAGTTGTTGTCTCTGTAAGTGGCCAAGCTGCAATTGCTGCAAGTGGCCAAGCTGTAGGTGCTGTAAGCTACCAAGCTGCAACAGCTGTTGTAGAAAACCGAGCTGCAGCTGTTTTAAGTGGCCGAGCTGCAGCAGCTGTTGTAAGTGGCCGAGCTGCAGTGGCTGTAGTCGGCCGAGTTGCAGCTGTTGTAATTGGTCGAGTTGTAGTTGTTGTAAATGGCCGAGCTGCAGTGGTTGTTGTAAGCCGAGCTGTAGCTGTTGTAAGTGGCCAAGCTGCAACTGTTGTAAGTGGCCGAGCTGCAGTTTCTCTGCCTGTCCAAGCTGTTCTGGTTGTAGTTGGGCGTTCTGCTGCTGTTGGAACTCTCAACGAAAAAGAACAACGTAAGTCTCTCTCTCTCTCTCTCTCTCTCTCTCTCTCTCTCTCTCTCTCTCTCTCTCTCGTGTAACAAATTCAAATAGTATTCTGCATGAATGATTCCTTGACATCTCTCTCTCTCTCTCTCTCTCTCTCTCTCTCTCTCTCTCTCTCTCATGTAACAAATTCGAATAGTATTCTGCATGAATGATTCTTTGACATCTCTATATTTGTTGCCTACGGGTTTAACCTAGTTTTAGAAACAGAAACATGCATCATTGTCTTATCATATTCATTTTTTAATATTCGAGAACTTAAATTTTTTGCGAAAATTTTGTTGGAACAAGTTTTTGGAAGACTGTCAACCAAACAAGCAACTTTGTTTGTTTCCGTTCCTATATTTGTTGCCTATGATTTCATTATTAATTATCTGTTAATGTATTTTTTGATGTTACTCCTGTTATACAAAATACTGGATCATTCAATATTGATTGGATGCAGCTTGACGGAGGGGCGGCATGCAGAGATGAAATCTTCCAAAAGATGGTATTCTTGCTTCTTATGTTGCTCCAGCCCTTGTTAGTGTGACAGAGAGTGCTTCAAACCTTCAAAGCATCGTTCTCTCTGGCTTGGTCTGTTTATCAGAGTGCCCGCCTCAATCATCCATCAGATCATTTAGAACCAAGAAAACGAGGGGATCATGTCATTAAGATCTAACGAAGTCTTTTACGTGTTGGTTGTCAGCTACTTAAAGGACAACCATCCTCCTTTATCCGGGCTTAAGATCGGCTGTGTGAAAGATAAGACGCTAAACTTGGCACGGGACTAACACACATATTCTTCATATAGATTCAACAATCCACGGCCCTGATATCTTCTTCTTTGGTTTACTTTACCTCAGATTCAGATAAGGTTTTTTGTTCATCTTTCTCTAAACTAATTCCTCTAGTTAGTGCACCTTCCTTGCAAGTCCCAAGGAGGAAAAAAAAATGTTAAAAGGGAGGTCATGCTTGAGGAATTCCTGTAATGGTAGGGTTTAGTTTGGGAAGAGACTTAAGAGTCTTGGACATCATCTTGCTGGTAGTATATAGATACACCAAACCTATAAATACAGATCTATATCACTTGATGTAAAGTTATACACTTGATACAATAGAAATTAGCAGCATTGGATTCTGATCTATTCTTTTCTGTTTGTTTATCGATGAGCAACACTACGGGCAATCACGGATTGAGCACCGGCTTCTTTGTGATATTATCATACGATGTGTCTCAGTAGCTGGATCATGGATTTTGATGAGGGCTCTATGAAGGATAGAAAATTGTCAAGGAAAAGAGTGTGATCTATTTATTGCTGATTTCTGTCTTTTTTTTCTTCCAGTGAGCAAATCTTTCTATGATCCAAATAGATCCTCAATCTTCAAAGATCAGATGATTGACAATAACTTGATAATGAAATGTTAATATAATACCTGTTGAGATCTTACTTTCTTAAAATCAAATGGTAATGTTATCTTTCATTATGTTGATGAGTGAAATAGACTAAAATTTGATAATTACATGTTTCTTTCTACTTTGAATCCATAATACTCCTAGATCAACAAAATTGTGTTTTAATTGCACTATAACAAGAGCAAAAGGCACTCCAAAGAAAGTAGCAAACTTAGGTCTATGACTTTCAATTTGTCGAAACCGTCAAATCTGGTAATGATTGGTGATTTAATTAATTTCTTTGGCAAAATGACCCCTTAAAATCAAAGGTAGTAATAACAACACGTAAAGTTTGAAGAGTCCCTTGGAGTGTATTTGTTGCAAGTGACTCTTCTACTTGTCACATGTGTCATCAATGTTAAATTTGGTTTAGAAATTTGCTTTCCACTTGGAGATGTTCTTGGAATCTAAAATCTGATTTGAAATTGTACCTTAAATCCAGCTTCTCTGGAAATTTAGATTTTAGACCTTAAAAAAAAAAAAAAAAAAAGATAAACCAAAAAGTCAAGGGAATGATTGGATAACTGGTTTATATGGATCCTTATTGGTTGAGACCATATCCAACTCGAACTAATAATGGACCGGCAAATATTGAGCAGGTCCAAATATGAGCACACAATTGTTATTTTTTTGTCAAGAGAGAATGTGTCAATAGTTCTGATGTTAGTTGAGGTGTCCATAAGCTACTCAGACACCAAGAGTCATAAAGCAAAAAAAAAAAAATTACTAGGATAGAATGAAAACAACCAAATGTTTCAAGCTCGGATTGAGATATAACTAGATAGACATGCAATATTGATCCAATCAAATCTCTTCTCCCTTCCAAAACATGATCAATTCCTCAATAATACATATCATAGTTTCCTTCCAGAATTGAAAGGGACAAGAAAACCTTGCACAAAAATAAGCTACCCTTTCTGAATGATGCTATCCATTTGTTCTTTTAAAGGAGCCATCACCGTTACTAAAAGGAAGTAGAAGTAGTAGGGTTAACAACTATATGCTTAAGAGGGTGAGCCACATCGCTGCCGCCCGCGTGCTTGACAAACTCAGCAGGAGAGTGGAAGCTACCGTGACACACACACATTATCCTCACTTCCTCTCCTTTCCCATATCTGTACAGGATTCCGTCGATTCTTCTCCCGTTAGGACCGTCTCCTTGTGTGAAAACGCAAGGCATGTTGTCTGTCGGGTTGGACCCCAGTTCCTTGCCTCGTCTTTCTGGAAAGGCCTCCGGCCTTTTAGACGGAGTTTCCATTTCAGCACTGGATTTGCATGTGTTTTCCCTCTCCCGGTTGATTCGCTGCTGAAACGACTGGAGGCTAGAGGGGCTTGCTTCGCCGCAGCTGCTGGATCCTGTGACGTTAACAATGAGAGAAAATGTAAAGCTTGGGTCAACGAAATGAATCCTACCCATTCTCTCGAGTAAGCCCTAGTTAGATAAGAACTCCAACTCAAGGTCTCAATTTGGAAGTATAGTTAGGAAACGAATCCTACTCATTCTCTCGAGTAAGCCCTAGTTAGATAAGAACTCCAACTCAAGGTCTCAATTTGGAAGTATAGTTAGGAAATTCACAACAGTCACTCTGGTTGTGTCCCCAAATTCCTCAATACACGAATAAGCACTCAGAAGAGCAAAAAAGGCGTAAGAAAGAGAATGATCTGGAAGCAATAAAACCAACCTAACTTCTAATGGAATGCAGGAGAGGTCATTAGTTTTTCAAACTCAATACATGCGGAAATTACCAATACTTACAAGATCTTATACCTATTTGTACTGTATCATTCCGTTTAGGGTATACAGAGATTCAGTTGAACCACAACCAGCCTGTGATTTCCGTAGGATATGGGGATTTTCATTACAAGCATTGCATATTCCAATGTCATTCAAGCAGCTACGCATAACAGTTCATCTGAGGACCATCACAACGAGGCAAGTGTAACGCGGGTTGTGAGAAATGTTCCGGGAGGATTTAATGATGTGTCATTCATACGGTTAAATTGAGTTCCTTCAGCAAACACAAAAGTCTTAGACACTCGAAATCCTTTAACCGGGAATGCAACCTGGCAGGCGCTCATGTACCTGAGTGGAAGAACCATTGATGCCCCATATACAACATCTCCCCCTCTCATCTCTCTCTCCATCGATTGGAAGGCATGCACAATGCGTGATATAATATATTGATAACCATAATACCAACTCCAAGAGGAAGACAAAAAGAGTGGTATGACTACTATTAGGCACTTGTTTGGATGTTAAAAGACATGGCAACAGAAAGAATCTTCTGCTTGCAATTCCACAAAACAAAATAAAGAGAATTAGCTTTTGCCTGAATCATTGTTGACGAAACTGCTGTTTGTTTTTCTTCTAGAGCTCATTTATGTAAGGTCCACGAAATCTAAGGGGACGGAAATCACATGAGTGCCTCCTGTAAATTAGTTGCACTACTTGAAATCAAAGAATAAATTGAAGTCTTAAAGAGTACGAACCCCCAGAACCTGAAGCTGGATTCCAGGTGGAATGATGGTTTGTCACCAAGAGTTCAAGTCAAAGATATCGCAAAATAAACCATCCCAAAAAGAAACACTGAGTCTCCAATAAAAGAAGATTCGCAATGCTGAGGCTCCAATAGCGCAAAATCTCAAAGAGAACCACACGAATACTAGATTCTCAATGTCGAGTTCCGTGGTGCGGTGCATCAAATGTATACCATACAAGTGTTTGCTTTTAAAAGGAGAAAGACTCAACACTCAAAACCAAATCACGGAATAAGGTGTGCGCAAATTTCCTTCTTTCCTTCACGGGCCAACACAAGCATCTAAGAATTAGGAATTTCTGCAGAGCAATTACACATGAACCTTTTGATATCGTTTCCATCACATGCAATGCAGTCATTAGAAGTAGAAACAGACTTGAGAAAATTTGTGAATAAAACCTTCTCAAGCATGGTAAATTACATTCTTTACTATGAGTAGTTAGTCCTACATTATTGAATGCATCTTAAAACGGTAAACTATATCTTCTACAAAATGCCAAAAGTCATAATCAGTTGCTCGCACCTACACCATATCAACCATGGGAACAATCCAATTTCAACACCCCTTCCTTTCCCCACTAGAAGATGAGGAAAATAAGAAACAGAAATGTTTTGACAACATAAGAAGATTACTAGTAATGTTATTTCAACAACCAGGAATAGAATACGAGCGTGTAACTTGAATTTCATGTGTTCCAAACAAATTGCCGCGCGCAAAGGAGAGAGGCACCGCAAAATTGCTTGAACCAAACTAACTGAGGATGACCAAAAGAGAGCACTTATTGCACCTAATGATTGTATCCATCCAATTACGAGAACGAGGTGATTCCAATCCTCGGCCACAACATTGCATCTTTTTCTTGATTAGAGTTATTCGTCAATCCCAACTCCATAAGGTGAAGCAAGTTGTTATAGTTATTTGTCAGGACACTCTAATACCAAATCCTTTAAGTCAAGTTGCCAGCTCGAAAAGGAAATTTACGGTTCAACTTCATGTAGATGGCTGTATTGTAACATCTCTCGTTCATAAGCAAATTTAAGACTTTAAAGTTGAGTTACTAACTTCCCCTTTATCTTTAACTTATGTAGTTATGTACATGGATAGCACAAATCTTGTCCAAGACTACAAGTAAATGTGCACCTCTTATTACGGAAAGTACACGATGCCGATGGTGACTTTCGATATTTGATTAACAGTTCACCTCCAAAACTGCTGTCTCGACAATTTTAAGTCTACTGAATTCCTAGCTCAAACTTTTACTTTTTTCGACAACTAAAATAGTACTACCACTTCCCTCATTCCCTCCCTCCCTCAACCTATGTTTCTAAAATCTTCTTTTTTGTCCTCTACAATAGAAATTGTTAAAAGAGAAAAGCAATGCCCAGTTTTGGAATGTAGAGACATTCCAAGCAAATTGCAAAAATCTTTGAGCAGAAATGGAAAACATCTCCCTTCAATACCAACCCAATACAATGTCCAGCAATAAGCACCACTTGAGAAAAATTTCCCATTAACTGGCGACGGTTCTCAGAAGTATTATGGATAACAGGACGTCATATGCCAAGGCGGAGGGCCCGGTTATTTTCTTCTTTCTCCCTCCCTCTACCCCTTTCTACTTGATCTTGTTTTGTTTACTCAAATCAATATCAACTTTATACAAATACGACATCCAATGTTTTAGCACAATTTCTAGCCAACTCAAACTTGGAATCCAAATCTCTCTCAAGTCTCAACGAATGCGAGGACAATCTCCAGTAAGAGCACCTCTAAAAAGGAATCAGATTAAATTGCAAGGGAACTTCTTTAAAGTGATTAAGGTTCACACCATGTCAATATAGTAAACTTAAAAACAGTAACCTTGGTGCTATTACTACTCCAACCATGATCTACGCCCCCAGCAAAAACCAAAACAAAATCATAACAAATAGTGCAAAACCCATAAAGGAACTACAAAAGATGATGGATAATCACACATCACATAAAAGCAAGCAAGAAAATCCTACTTTTCCTAAGCCAAAATCGAAAATCTAACTGGCAAAAAAACTAATGAGCAGTATCGAAATAAAAACCCACAAAAGAAGGTAAAAAAAGAAGAATACAATGAATCACTGGCAATACTCGGATATGAATGTACAATCAACTAAACACAATCCAACTGTAAAATCAACACACACGAATAAAGTACGAAATCCTCATATATCAGGTCGAGTGTTAACTTACAAAAACATCAAGATTCATCATCAAACAAAGCCACATCAAGTAGGAGAATTGATAAAACTAATTATGCACACAACATCAACTAACTATCTACCAAACTCAACCAACACAAAGTGGGTGTTTACAAAAAGGGAAATACTAGGTACAAATAAAATTTACCCCGAAAGTACTCCGAAAATAGCAATCAATGGTTGAGAATCACTTTAATAATTGTGTCACACACATCAAAGTGAATCTCAACCACTAGTTGATCTTTTCGGAGTAGTTTCGGGGTAATTTTTCTTTGTCCCTAGCATTTCGGTTACAAAAAATTATTTTGCAGAATCAATTTAGAGTGCTTACCAAAAATTCTAAAAAATAGGTTCTCGGATTCTACGATTTTGAAAAACTAAAAAAGGAAAGGAAATTCTAGAAATCCCAAAGCGGGATTTGGGTAGCTTTTGAAGCTTTTCGGATAAGGTTTTAGGTCTTAAGGTTTATAAAAGCCGAATTTTCAGCAAACAGTACCAGCTTTTACTACAAGTTAATGATAATTTCACAGCTATGGTAAACATGTTTATCTGCTTTCACTAAAATCTAAAATCGAGAATCTGAAGATAGAATCTAAAATCTGTATCCACAGCTATCGCAAACACACTCATAATTTCAAAAAGCCACATCAATTAGCAAGAAGCATGGAGTAAGTCAATTTAAAAGATAATGTAGTACCTTGAGCAGGTCTACTATCTGATTCGGACATCCCTGAAGAGCTTCCACCTTGTGACTCTATAGACCCTGATGGTTGTACAAACCCTAGCCCACCACCTCCGCCGTGCCGAGCGGCCCAAGTAGGCAACCCAAATGGCGGCACCACCGCCAAACCCACCCGACCGGCCGCCGCCATATACTGCTCCCTCTCACTCCTCCCTGTCAAATTCCCCTCAATCTCTCCTCCGCTGCCGCCGTCTCTCTCACCCCTCGAATTCCTCTGCTTCTCCGACCTCCGCCGCTTGGCCTCCATCCTCCTAAGCGACTGCAACTCCTTCCTCTTCCGCCACTCCGCCTCTGTCTCCGCCGGCAGCGACGACGTCCTTATCAGCGCCGCCGGATAAGACACCGGCGGCGGCGCCACCGCGTCTCCGTCGTCTCTAACTACCGGTAAAATCCCAGCAATGGAAGCAGATCTCATCAGCAACTTCTTCTTATCAGTCTTGTCCACGCCAAATCTTCCTCCCATCGATAACCCAAGATTCAACTCGATTTCCTCTTCTTCTTCCTCCTCTTCTTTACTCATGCAGATCAATCGGCTCTGGTTAGTAGCCAAGAACCTCTGCAGCAAATCCCTGGGGCTTCTGTTTGGTTCAAGAGAGAGTTTTTCCATGCTCCCAATTCCTCTTTTGCCCTCACTGGCATCACCCATCTCGGTATAAAATCAGAATTATTGAGTCTATGATACAATCAGATTAAGTGCTCGGTTTTTGCTATGTGTAGGCGGATTTAACCACTCTGTGTTCTGATTCACGGATACCCATGTCCCAATACTTGGAAAGTATCCTCATGCTTACTCAGGAACGCAGAAAGATCGATACTTGTGTTGAGAATTTAAAGACTCAAGGTCCAAAACAGACTCAGAATAGGATCATATTGAATAGAATGAAAGATAGAAAGGGGAATTACCAAGGCAATAATTTTAAAAATAATGGGGAAAACATACGAGTAGAAAAACTACTGAGAGACAGGGATGAATCAAACCCAGGAAGTCAGATGAGAAAGGAAAACGAGAGCAGAAGATAGAGAAGGAGTTTTTGTGTTGACAACGTGACCAGAATGCCCTCGGAGACGAAGACAAGGCCAATTCACACACGAAAGAGAGAGAGAGAGAGAGAGAGGAAGGACTAATGAATCAAATCTAGAAAGCCAGAAAGAAGAGAAGAAAGGGAAAAGGGAGAGAGAGATTATTGTGTTGACAATGTGACGAAAATGCCCTTGGAGATGAAGACCAGGCCCAATTCACAGGAGAGAGAGAGAGAGAGAGAGAGAGAGAGAGAGAGAGAGAGAGAGAGGGGAATAATGAAACAAATGAAGAAATCCAGAAGAGAGAGGAAGAAGAGGGAAAGGGTAAAAGGGAGCGGGCAGAGGGAGAGGGGTAGCCCCGCGGGTTACTGGGTTTGCTCCTAACAAACAAGTGGTGTAGCCAAAAATTTAAGTTGATTGAAGGTACCATGAAACATCGTCTTAAATTTTTTTATCTTTTATCTATAGTAAATAATTATAATATAAAAAATAAATTTAAACAAAATTTGCTACAATATGGATGGTCGCTTGGCAGCAGTGTCGAGCGGTCCATCCGACCGTTCATCTCGACAATCAATGACTCGGATCTTAATTTAAGTAATGGACAATCCAAATTTTTATGCATTCAGATTAGATCCAAGCTGTCCGCGTCGAGATAAGCGACCGAATAAGCCGCTCGGCACCACTATCAAACACGGACATCTCCCATTCTATAATATACATATAGATAATGAGTCTTTGAAAAAATAAATGCAATAAGTGTTATAAGAGAAAAAAAAATATGTATAATCTTTATTGTCATGACATTTATAATTTGTGGAAAAATCAAAATTATTGAAAATTGCAATGGGAATCTGTGCTCCCACCGGTCCTACTGTTGCTCTGTCATTGCTCCTCATCCAATTGATCGGTGTTTGATCATTAGGTTGAGACTGTAAGAAAATAATTTCTTGACTCTTACGAATTTCCTAATCTCGACAAGAATTGCATGGTTTGGACCGAACCGAAAAAAAAATTAATTGAAGTGTACGTAAACTTGCCGGTATGCCCACTGTCTAGGTCTAACCGAGAGAGAGAGGGAGAGAGAATGGGGACAAGGGAGGGGGCGGGTGCGTGGAAAGGAAGACAAGGGGAGGGGTCGTGGGCGGGAACACGTGGTCTGACTTGAGTGGGGCGGACTGGAGACTGTCTCGCTGTCGTCAGCTGATCCGTAGTAGGAGGAGGAGCTGTGCCTGTCAGCGAAAGGCTAATAAATGGAGTAATAAAATACTAAAAACGCCGAGTTTTGTTCATGTGTGTGCGTCTTTGTCCGCGGACGCGTGTCGACGTCCGAGGAGAAAAAAACCAAAGGGAGAGAAAACGGACGGATCGCCACGTGTTTCTGCCCCTTCGAGATTCCGTAGGATCAACACGTGGCTACTGCCCTGTTTGGGACCCCTCTCCCCACTTGTCTGTCTTGTCTCCCCCGTGGATAATTAACTGCCTACTCCTCAAATTAGGGCCATTTCCGATAAACAAACCACATTGGCTGCTTTGTGCAGTTGGTAAGTTACTGAAGGTCTTGGGTTCGAGTTTTATAGGGGCAGGTCCTTTGGGAGTCAGGGCTATAAATAGTCTCTAAATATCTCGTGTTAATCCTAACACCCCTTAATAACTCTCGCTGATGTATATCACCAAAAAAAAAAACTACTCCGTATCTTGAGTCTATTTAGTAATTGATTTTCACATCCCATTTTCTTATAACTGCACTTCTTTTTTTTTTATCTTCTAGTGATGTGAATTTATAAAATTGACCTTTCTTATTTCTTGTGATGTGAATTTATAAAATTTACGTCTTATTTTCTAGACCCATGATTCCATTTTTTACCGTCACAAAATGTATGTTCTTTTCGATTTTTCAATGGGAATAACCGAGTACATATATTATTTTGCCATCCTGTTTTAAGTCACAAACAACATTGAACACTCATTTGATTTCATGTAAGATGTCAGATCAATAATATTTTGAGAAAATTGAATTATTTATAGCTTGTAATGATGTGTTCCTTGAAGAATTGGATTTCCCAAAAAGCCAAAAATTGGTCGACGGAGGGAGTACTAACATCATCTCTATTTTTAAACTAACCTATATCTCCTAAAATTGTAATGCACGCATTGGTGCCTTCATCATACACCAAATCAATATTCGCAATCCCTTGCAAATATCGAAGTATGCATTTCACTGCCTCTCAATGTGTATTCTTCAAAATTTTCATATATCAACTAAGAACACTTACAGCATGAGAAATATTAGAATGAGTACATAATATTTGATATATACTTAAATGATTATTCAGGCAAAACTCCAAACAATCTTGTCAAATAGAAAAAAGGAAAGAAAAAAATCCTTATAGTGTGTGGTAAGGGTGCACATTCATCGGGCCGGACTTGCACCGCACAATATCAGACTTCGTGTGTACCCACTACCCAAGCTCGTCTAATAAATAAATGGTTTTGCTTGATATTCACAGGTCCAGTTCCCCATTGAATAGTAATTTGTCATGTCCGTCCAATTAATCTATTTATTTTACGTAACCTCTTAGCAAATTTCACATATAAATTTTGAAAATTTTCAAACTTTAATGCTATGTTTGATTGGTATTTGAATTTTTTTTTTTTAAAATAGTAGGGGTAATAAGTTGAGAGAAATAAATAGAGAAATGTTAAAAGTATGGAGAATCTAGAAGGAATTTTTAAAAAAATTCTTTTTGAGTTGAAAAGAGAACAAAGCATTAAATGTTTTGAAGGAAGGCAATATGGTAATTCCACATAATGTGTGAATGGGTTTCAATAGAAAACAATCTCGTGTCTTGAATAAGTTTAAGAACTCAAATAAATCCAATCTCGTGGACTCATATACCAATCTCAAACCTTGATAAAAAAATGGCTCAGTTAGGCAAGCTGAACAGATTAACAGCCGGTGTACACTCGTCGGTCTTATGGTGAATGTGAGTGCGTTTGCGCACTGGCACTAACATTTTTGAAAAATGAAACATAAGCCCTTTTTTTTTATTGTTTTTTTTTCCATCCTCCACCATAGCTATTGAGATCCTCATTATGGAAACAATTGATCGAGGCTTGGAGCTATATATATATATAGGTGGGTGGAGGGTTACTGACACTGACACGTGGATAGTACTTGTAAACTTGGGATTGTCGAGCCGTCAAACATCGAAGGCCATCAGTTGTGCCGAATTGTTTAGGCCAAAGTAGTAGTAGTGAATAAAGCCACCTAACTTCCTTTTTTATATACATATATTCCTTCCGTCCCTAAATAAGTGTCCGGCGCGTAAAATTAGCCCTTTCAAAAAATACATTTGTTTCTTTAAAAAAATTAATTTTTTTTCACAAATCAATAGATAGCAATGAGTTCTATTAAATTGTGAAAAAAATTATTTTTTTTAATAAAAAATACGCGTGTTTTGTAAAGTCTAATTTTGCGCGCTAAACACTTATTTAGGGACGGAAAGAGTATATACATAAACCAAATCGTTGGGATCAATTTACGTTCAAGTCTATTGATATCTGAATTCTGAACGATCCGTATCCATTTCTGTCTACATCCGTTCCACAACCACAAGGTCTCTCTAGCCTCCTCCTGCATGCCAATTCGTCGGCTTCATGGGAAGATAATTCATAGTTTCTGCGCCTAAGTACGTAGTAAAAAAATGAAATCAGGACAAGATTTTTTATGAGATAGTCTCATAAAAATTGATCGTATTTGAGAAATTCAAACCTAAATATACATTAAAACAAACAAACTCTCAAATATTAAGTCTTGACTACCTTACCTAATTTCCTTGGTAGCACTTCGCTCTTGTTTTTAAAAAATGAAACACTTCGTGTCAGTTTCCTTTGATTTTTTTGAAGAAATTAAAAATAGATACCTTGTCCAAAAACAAGAACACACTATGATTAGAAGGTCGGTCTTCATTAAGTTGTTTTCGCTAAATAATCTTATAGTTGATGAATGTGAAGAAAATGACATGCCCATCGTGAAAACACGTGCTTAATTTTTAGTCCATTTTAGTAGTTTAGTGAAAACACCTCCCTAAGAAGACAAAAAAAAAGAGTTGAGAAATCCTGCTTTCGTGTCTTCATTTTTCTTCCGGGCAGTGATTGTTTTTCTCGTGTTAATGTTCGATCTTTTAAACATGGGTAAATTTCAGTTACCTCCTGCGACGCTTCAGACAAACGCAGAAACCTTTCTTTTACGGTAAGTTTTTAAATTACACCGTCCTCCTCTCTTGCTTTTGAAATGATTCCCTTGAGTTTAAAAGATTTGACCATAAATTACTAAGAACTAAAATTATCTTCTTTTTTTTACTTTCCTTTTATAGGATGACTTTAAATAAAGTGATTCCTTCAAAAAAAACTTCACAAAAGGGGGAGACACCGAAGTGAGAGTCCCCCGGTCTTTTTTTCGGATCCAATGAACGATCGACACAGGCTGCGGAGCAAATTACCGCGATGGAGGTGGTCCCACGGAATAGGAGCAGCTCGTGATGGGGAAAATTATTCAATGCGGTGGGGCCCGGTAAGGGCAAGTTGCCACTTTACTGACTAGCACCCAGTAATGATTGAGTACACTTTGCCGTTGGTCTAATCGCCACTTGTCCCCTTTAATACAGTAGTAGTTTAATAATGCCTGCCTCCAGTCGTCAATCGACAGGGTGAGAGAGAGTGATAATCATTCAGTGCTGCTCCCGGGACACCGCGGCTAGAGCGTTGAGTGGCGGTGCTTCGGGAACCCTTTGCCATCGCACATTCACATAGGACCAGGGGAGGAGCCAGAAATATGTATCACTGGGGACACTGTAGAAAAAATAACTTTGATGACAGCAAACCTTTGGCGGCGCTCTGTCGATCGACAAATGGTTGTTGGCGATGCAATAGTGACTTGCATGTTACTAGTAACCTCCTGAAAAGACGAGGGAGAGTTTTCAAGTCTGGAAGTACTAATTAATTTGTTCACTCATGATTAATGGGTAAACATACTCATTATGACACTATTCATACAGTTGATGAAAATTACCTGCTTTTCCAAAAAAATTACGCAGAATTTTTACTCGATGATCATAAATATTCATTTTGTAGGCTTCGTTTTTTTTAACAATTCAAGCAAGTTTGTTCTCAGTTTGATAAGTACTTGATCAAATAACATGGCCTTGCAATACAAAATTAGATAATTTTATGAAGCACTTTTGGATGTCTAATTGAGATTATTTTACCTAAACGTATAAAAGGTATGTGTTTGGATAAGTTTTTGGGAAATTTTTGATAAGAGTAATGATTGGTAGTAAGGGTAATGAGTGGAGAGAGATAGAGAGATAAATTAGAATAATGATTGGAGATAGGAGTAATAAGTTGAGAGTAATAATTAAAAATATGAGGTATTTTTTGAAAAAACCTTTTCAAAAAGTGAAGCAAACAAGGCATTGTAACGCCCCGACTTTTCGGAAGTAAAATAAAATAAAATTTTAAGAAAATTTGCTAAATAAATATAATTTTTCAAAATAAAGTTTAACTATTACAGTCACAAGATAAATTTGTTGATTCAAAATACATTAATTTCAGAGCTGACTCTAAGCTTGATACAAATCCGAAACATACTCGATCTTCGTTCCTGATATTCTTTCCGTGTTGAACTGCAACATCTTCGAATCATCTCCAGTGAATCCTGCGCCCTCTAGCAAATTGATCGCCGAAGCAAACAATTTGCCAGGATACAGACGTATCCGTGAGTGATAAATCACCCAATAGAATAATCCAACCCAACCACCCCTCTTACATTACAAATAGCAAGCAGCAGGATAATAATAGTGCGAAAAAGCAAGACAAAGTTTGTTCCACATAAATCAGTTCATTACTATCCATTAACTTGACGTGAAATCTAAGATCTCCTCCGCGGGATCTTTCCTCCCCAACCACTAGCCATGCTCGGTCCCATGAGATCACTTCCCTTTGCTGTCGCAGATGCATCTAAGTTATGTACCGAGTATGCATCCCAATAACTACAACAAGGGGAAAGCTTATCATGCCTGAATCACGACTAGAGTTCGCTTATCTTATGTACCACTTCACAAACCACATCACAATCACCACTGGACACCCGCCAGTATATCAATTCATCACTGGACACCCGCCAGTCTATCAATTTATCACTGGACACCCGCCAGTTTCAATCTCATCACAAATCTCAATATCACGCCTGCAGGCAATCTAGAAATAAAACTTTCCAATTCATCCATTATCTAGTATCGTCTATGTGAACTCTATTCGCATACCACCCCATGTCTCTAGGGTCCAATCTATCACTCAAATCGATGCAATATACAACGAATCAATAATAATTAAAACAATTAATAAACAACGTAATCACGCAACTTATTATGAACGGGCCGTTGCCCTTAATCTTGTATAGTCCCAATGTCAACAATAAAGTAAGAGTTTTAAAAGGAATTTATAAGGAAAATTTTCCCGGCTTTTATTAATTAATTCTAAGATAATAGATTAATTAAAAACTAATTAAATACATTAATTGGACAAAAATATTGAAACATTTATCATGACTTTAATAAAAGTCCTAAAGGTCCTATGCAACCAGTGGAGTGTTAAAAGTTGGGTTTGGAAGGTCACGGGATTAATTTAAATAAAGACGTTTAAATAAAGTGGCCGAAAGTGAATTAAATAGATAATAAATAATTTGAAAATTTAAAATATTCTACTGTTAACAAGATTTCATCCTCAGAATATAGAGAGTCTAAATAAAATTATTCGGGCATTTATAATAAGGTTATAAGGTCGTAAAGAATTTTTGATTGAAAACGCTATAGAAATAACAATAAATAGTAAATTAAATAAAAAAAATATTATCTTAACAAGATATTATCTTTGAGATGCAAGAAGTCTAGGAAAAATTAGTTTGGGTGTTAAAACGTTGTTTGGAAGATCGCAAATATTTTTCGTGTGTAGACTTGATAGATAACTAATAAATAATTCAATAAATAGATAATTAAATAAAAAAAATGATTTTAACAAGTTATGATCTTTCAGGTGTGAAAAGTCTAGGAAAAATAGTTCGGGGGTCAAAACAATGTTCGGAAGGTCGAAAAGTTGTTTCGAAACATTTAAAAACAACTAAATCTACCAGATAAATTAAACTGATATTATTAATACGTTTTATACTAAGTTGATATTACATTGTAAGAAAATAATATCAGATCAGTAGTTTTTCAAAATAATAATATCAGACGGATTGTAAAATAAATATCAGAAAGGTCATTTGCTTAGAAAATAATTACAAATAAAGTGTCGGGTTCAAAAATAATATCAATTTGATAAATACGGCAGAAAACGCGCGGTTAACTATATTTTTTTCGTTCGGGACATATGGTTAAGCATATAAACACTTAATATACTTAGAGAAGATGTTGGATATGATTATAATACCTTTAATCGGATCGAATTGATTTAAAAACGAATCTTGAATTTTGGGGAAGAAGACTTCGGATTTTTTTAATCGGGAGACTTTGGAATCAAATTGGACGATGCTTGGTGATGCTAGAAGTAGAAGGAAGAGATTGGAATGGTCGGATTGAGTTTTGATTGGGTCTTGGTACGAAACCCACTTTTCTCTCTCTTTCTTTCTCTCTCTAAAACTCCATGGATTGAAACTTGGTTTTCTGTGGTTTTTCTCTCTCTTTTGGACTGGTAGGGCGTGGGGGATATTGTGGTGTTAAATTTCGTGGGTCAAAGGGGGTGGGATATTTATAGGAAAATTTTGGTGGAAGAGAATAAGAGTGAATTTAATAGGGTTGGGTTCATGGGATTTGGAATGGACGAATTTGGCTTGGTTTTAGGGTTAAGGAGGAAGTAGAGACTGAGTAGGAGACGGAGAGACGGAAGGAGTTTGACGTGAGGGAAGAGAAGGAGTGTGCATGTACGCATGTATGTGTAGGAAAATTAAAAAAAGAATGCATGTATATATTGTACGCATAATTATATTTAAAAAAAAGAATTGCATTAAGGAAAATAATTCTAATATTATTATATTTAGAAAAAAAAATTGGGTCAAAAATCCGGGTCGTTACAGGCATAAAATGTTAGAAACTGGCTTTGACTATTGAACTTGGACCTACTGTGGATCCTAAATAAATTAAATAATGTTCTACGTATTTCAAAATTTTGAACAAAATATCTTTAGTATGAATATAGTTGTGCGAGCTAGTTGGCTCAACTTAATAAAAAGCAATAAATGTTTGATTTAAGTAAAACTAAAACTACCAATTTCACCAAAATAGGCTAAAAGTGAACACCAATCGTTTTAATTTATTCCGGCAAATTTAGTCGCAACAATCAGAAAGTAAAATTTTAACACACGCCACTTGACAAAGTCATTTGTTTCGAAATTATTAAGTTAAATTTTTTTAAACAAATTTGCTAGTGGGGATAAGTTAAAGTCTATATTAATGATTGTCAAATAAAATTCGGACATTTGCAACCTTTTTTTGTCATCCAAACTTAAAATAAAATGTTAACGTCAATGGTCAATTCCAAAACCTTCAATCTTGCTTTTTATAGATTTCCCCACTTGCTGAAAATGGGTTTTTGGGCTTTGGCTAGTCATTTTGTTGAAAACCTTATTTTGCTTAGCCTACTGGAGATGCTATAAACGTAGTAAACTCTAAATATAAACAGAAAAAAGCCTTTGGTTGAGCAAAAATACTACATCACATGTCTATTTTGTTCTCGTTTCTATCTTTCCTACTAGTAATAAAAGGAGATGTAAGAGAAGTTGAACACCCATGGAGCACCACTTTACACCCTTAATAATAATACATCACATGTCTATTTGTTTTTGTTTTTTGTTTTTTTTGTTTTTTTGAAATTTAACACAAAAGTTACAAAATTTGCTATACTTGAATCACAATACGCAAGACACTCCAAAAATAACGCCTGACATGGGTTGAACTCCCCCCTTTTCTCTAATCCGCCAATATCCCTCCAATCTCTTGTTTTATCATTATAATCAGGACACACGATAGTGGTTCTGAGCATGCATTAGATCTTGCAAAAAAAAAAAAACAGGAAAAAACATTCAAAGTAGTTTGACATTAATGGACACATAAACAACTCTTTTAAAGTGTGTGTTTTAAGTATAAAAGTATATTGTCCGTTCATTTTGTGATAGCAAAAACGTAAGGTCCATTCATACTTCTATTGATGTATGTCAAAATAGTATTTTATACGGATGCCATTCTTTTATAAAACTTACAGAATTAACAATTCAAAGTATTATTATAGGGTTGGAAAATTAGAGTTTGGAGAGATATGGAGCATTATCATATGGAGCGTGGGACTAAAATCAATAAATAGTACTACTCCTAGTAAGAGATTTGTGGGATAATTAGATTGACGTGGTGTTTCGGTTTACTCCTTAAAAAATAAGTATTTATTTGTAATTTTCTAGCTTAAAAATAATAGGTTTATTGAAATAAAAAAATGTGCAATATGAACTTTATTTAATATATTACAATGAAATCTAACAAACCATGCAAAAAAATTTCAAAAATTATTTTTCTAAATCTATTATTTTTAAATTTAAAAATAAATTATCATTTTAAATACTTATTTGAGAAAGTGAAACAGAATTTTAAATAATTTTGCAAGGAACAACCGGAAGATGTCCAATTGTTTGGCTGCCAGCTTGCCATAGATAGAGAGTGACATTTAGTAAAAGCAACGAAATCTTAGGAAGATACGGTAGGGACAGGTCATTGATTAGATGTGGAGTTTGAGAGATTCTCGGACGCTGAGTTGGAGCCACGTGTTGGTTTGATTGAAGGCAGAGATTTAAAAGAATCAGTGGAGCTTAATCGAACAAGTGAGTGTTCAACCTACGTGGGACATAAGTCACCGAGCGAGTGGGAGAGTGCGAGCTCGTCTTTCAAACACATTTTAACCTACTAAAGTTGGCGAGAGCAGAGATTAAAAGCAGGAGCGCCGGACATTTTTTAAAAATGATGCATCAAGGACTGGCTCACACTATGGCAAGGTGAGTCACTTGACCCCACTGAGTTCCAAAGTTTCCCAAGAGTTGGTATAGTTTTGAGAAATATTTTATAATTTTGTCCCAAAAAATAATATTCTTACTCTGAAGATTTCAAGAAATTTACAATTATTGTTCTTTTTGATTGTGACGTAATGAAAAAAACTCATCGTTTTTTTTCCCTCTATATAGTCTACAAGTCTATAAACTTTATAGTTCTTCTTTTCTCCTCTCTCTCTTTAAAGACAAAAGCAAGCATATGCTCCTGCAAATACAAAAGCAAGCATAAGCAAAAGCATTGTGGTAAGTAATCTTTCCCTAATATTTTTTAGTAGTCCCCAATTTGTTACTCCTTCCATTTTGTTTATTTGTTTTTGAAAGTTGTGCCATTTTTAATTGCTTATATGTTTTAATTTATAATATGTTACATTTCAACCTTTTCTTTTCTATGGTTGTGAATATTTGAAAAAAAAAAGTTCCATAAGAATTATCAATTTCTACAAATAACAATTTTCCTTAGCAACGGAAGATGAGTTATGAACTAATAATATACTAATATGAATAATTTTTACTATTTGTTTTTCATTTTTGTACAATATAATTCCTTATCCAATTTTTATGTATGAAAAAACAAATTATATGTGTTGTGGAGTAGATATTTTTCATTTTTGTATAATGCAATTCCTTATCCAATTTTTATGTACGAAAAACAAATTATATGTGTTGTAGATATTTGACCTCAGTACCACTAAATCCTAGGTTTGTCTTTGGATGGGGTTAAGTGTGGGACAACCAAACACCTGAATTGCTTTCTACTCTTGTTTGGTGGCTATTTTCTGCACTACTGGTAATTTTGTAGCAAAAAAGTTGGTCAAAACTTGAAAACTCCATCTCGTTTCTCACTATGTAACACGCAAGCACCATCGCATCCAAGGATGAGATCGGGGGGTCTAGTAGTGGCGACCGTCATAACAAGAATTTTAAAAAATGCAATTATTATATGTAAAAAAAAAATTTATGCCCAACATATATAATTTCGCCACCACTAAATTTTTTTAGTATACATTTCGCCACTGCTAGGGTAAAATTCTGATTCCGTCCTTGATCGCATCGCATCGCCAAAAGGCATCAAGTCGGGTCAAATGGAACCTTAGAGGTTGGCAGTTACTAATGCATAGTATTCCTTTTCAAAACAGTAACCCCGAAAAAAAAAAAAAAAAAAAAACAAAAAAAATTCCATAGCAGCCCCCGGCGAGGATCGAACTCGCGACCTTTCGCTTACGAAGCGAACGCACTACCACTATGCTACGGAGGCTCACTCTGTGGCAGTTTTCCATTCACAAAATCCTAGTTCTGTTTTTCTGTTGACGAGGAAGTCGAGTGTCAAAAACCATTGAACCCTAAACTGCACAGGAGCAGGAGCGAGAGAGAGAGAGAGAGATGTGCGGAATAGCTTTGATTGTCTCCGGTGTTCGCATCGATTTATCATCCTTGTTTCTGAGTTCCATTACTTCTTCGGCTCAATCTGAACAAGTAAGCTATTAACTTTTCAAGGATATATATATATATATATATATATATATATATATATATGTATGTATGTATGTGCGTGTATGGATATCCTAGTATTAAAAACACGGAATAATTATTCAATTACGGGTTTCTCTTTGGAGAAAACGGATTTATGTAGCCGACCTCAATCGATTGGGATGTAAAAGGCTCGGTTTGGTTTACATGTTTTGTGGACCATATGGGTCCTTGGTTAAATTTGGTTTGTGTTGTTGATTGCTTTTGTCAGAAAGCAGTTATATGTATCTAGACTTGATTTCTGTTGGATATTGAGATTTTGAATGGGTTATGTTTTTGGACACACCAGTCACTGTTTTCTGTGGATGATATCAAAGAAGCTTTAAAGAGTAGGGGTCCTGATAGTTTGGGAAGCAAGAAGGTTTTTCTTCATTCGAAGATTCCATCTTCTGTCGGGGGACGGGATTTGTTATCCTGTGCAGGGGGAGAAGAGGCAACAAAGAATGATTTTCTTTGCAGTACAAATGCATGCCAATGCATCACTTCTGAAAGCGAAGAACTTTGTTGGAAAGACGACGGTTTTAATAAACGTGAATGTGTCGCCGAGTTGTACTTCATTGGCGCCATGTTGCAACTTAGGGGTGTAAAACCTATCGTTCAGCCGCTGGTGGATGCATCCGGGAATATCCTTGTTTATAATGGTATGATTTTGATCGCTATGAGAGCTATCTTCATTTTTAATGCTTTGTGATAGAAGATACCTTACCTGTATGCTACTCATTTACGCTATGCTCAATTCCAATTATTCATCCCAGGTTACTTGAACTTGCAATTTAGATTTTGGGGCTTTGTCTCAACTGCAGGAGAATGTATTTTATTCTAATCTGGAGGCAGCTTCCCAAAAAACACTAATCTTTGATTCATTAATGTTGTCTTGGGAAAACAAGAGCCAGATTTCTTCCTTGTCAGTTTTAAGATGAATAATTAATACAATTGTGTTTATCTGTTGCAAAATAACAATTTGGATGCCCTTCTTTGTGATGCTTTACTACTGATGATGTATGATTGAAGTATATTTGCAACGAAGATGCTAACCACAGCCCAGTGGGCAGTGGTTAATCTGCTAATAGTGTATTGATATCCGTAACATGTATACAGACATGCCGAGCAAAAAAAAAAACATGTATATAGACATTTGTGGAAGTGATATCTGTGCAAGTGCATTGGAACTCTATCTTTTATGGCATTATGTGTGCTTTATCCAATGCCTAGTGGGTTGTGGTTAGCATAACGGTTTTTATAATTTGAAATATATTAAGTTAGTTTCTCTATTATTTATTGCTTATAGGTGAAATATTTGGAGGAATTGATGTTAGCATCGATAGCAATGATGCTGAAGTTCTTATGGAATCTCTTGGAAAATGTTGTTCCTGCAGTTCTCATGAGCATATAAGAGCATGTCATGAGATCGGGAAGGAGAAAACTTCAGTTCCTGATATTCTTTCAGCAATTAAGGGGCCATGGGCTTTAATTTATTTGCAGGTAACTTTGAGTGGTAAGTTTCCGTTGTACTACTCGACTTGGTGAAATGATTTGATTTTCAGGAGTCTGGCTTTTGAAGTTTTACTTGGGTTGTCATATTTAGGCTAGTTCAAGAACCACGTGGTTTGGTCGAGATGCTTTTGGTAGGCGGAGCCTTCTTGTTCATTGGCCAACTTCCAAGGATTCTCGCCTTCTGCTAACTTCTGTATCACCACCGAGTTCCATTGGTAAGAGTTCTGGTATATGGTGCTCAGTAGTAGTCAGTAGAGCCTACTCATCTCTTTCTTGATCTTTTTTTTTCTTTTTCCTTTTCCTATTGACTTAATTTACCTTATTTTTAGTTGAGGGTATGATTCATGGCAGAAAAGATCAATAGTATGTTGAACAATAAGAACAATGTTTATCCTAGTAAATAAATATTTTACTGGGTAGAACTACTTTTTCTTTGCACATTTGACTCCAGTTCTGGTATGTCATCTTACCAGGTTAGACAGCAAAACATGCAAATACATCTGTATTGAAAAATCATGACAACTACCCTCTTCTTTTTTGGGAACATGTTAGAAATGCATTGATGAATACGATGATTACAACCTACCGTGGTCAACTAATACAGCTGTTACAAAAACCTATTACACATAAGGAGACAGATAACACATCCAACCAAATGAAGGATTCAAGTCCAGCGATAAATTGATCAGACCATCACGTGCATGGTGCAATTGGTTGGCTAATTTGATTCTTCTAATCTAAGTGCTTCTAGTTACTAGTAAGACCCTTCAAGTTGGATGGTTTTACTTCAGCAATTTATGACTAGTAGCTGGTTCGTGATTCTGTTTCTATAATGGAACTTAGCCATGTTCAATGTTAGTAAGGGGTTTCCTTCAATTTGAGGCAGATCTTGGAGAAGAATGTGGACAGGGTGGAAGTAATTTTTGGGAAGAGCTTCCGTGTGGGATATACAGCGTGTCAGTAGATGATTCAAAATTGGACGGAGATATGGTTGGTGAAGTTGAAAGGCATGAATGGACTGATCCCATGCTATATGAACTGATCAACTGGGAGAGAACGTCTGTTCAACCCAAACCTGAGGAGTTAAATATTTCCCGTATGAAGTTTCGTAGCCGTCAACATGATATGCACTCGGTGAATTCAACTACCATACCCCATGAATTAGGTAAATGCTATCAACTTTTGTTTTCATACAATTCGTGTTGGAGATAGCTGAATAAATTCAAGTTCGTGTTGAATTACGAAGAATTAAGATGACCGAAGGTCCAAATTTTAGATTTTTATGTCATGTGGATCTGAAAAGGGTGCTCTATCCCTTGTTTTGATTGTTGTAGGGCTGATAGAAGCACCAGTTCTATTGCCTTCAGAGGCAGTTTTAATTACTTTGAGAGAAGCTGTGAAGCGGCGCAGTACAATCAATACCATGTTCGAGGTCCATAATAATTGATTAGAGAATGCAGTAGCTGTGATTGCTTTACGTTAACAACAGTTGTAAATTTATTAGCCATATAATATTGGAGAATGTATTCCCCATGGTTACCATCAATAACCTGCATTTTAGGCCTATAAAGTTAAATTCTTCTCCTTGTAGTGTTTTTCCCTTTGTTGATAGTAGTAGTCTTTGGATGAGATATGTAGGCTGCTAATTGTGACAACATACAACAGGGACATGCTCCTGTGGCTGTACTTTTTTCTGGTGGACTGGATTCAATGATACTTGCCGCATTACTGGATAATTGCCTAGACCCCAAGTGTAAGTGTTGCTACAGAAAATGGGTTTGATGTTCATTCCTTTTTAGAATTGCTGATTTTCTGTTGTGCTTCACTTTGTGCTAAAAAATCAGCAGTATTTCATAATTACATATGACGTGTTTTGGCGGGTGTGGGTGTTCAAGGGATCAAGGATCTTTTATCGTTTGCTCTGTTTGATCTTGTATCCCATTGTGGCATGTTTCTTGCTAGGCTGGAATTTGCTGGGTAATTTTTTTTTTTGGGGGTATGAAAATACATCGGATTACAGCTAGTCAATTTAGCTCAAAGTAGCGTGGCTGTGTGGCATGAAATTTCTATTGAAGGCATAACTCAACAAAGTATTATATATGCCAAAAGGCCATAACTATTCCTTCATGTGTGTGTATGGTTATTTACAAAGAGGAAGTAGAGAAGAGCATGTGGTCAGATAAGGAAGAAGCCAACAAGAGGAAAAATAAAGTAGTGTTCTTGAGAATTAGAGGTTGCATTGATTGAACTGTGATATGTAAACGATCTCCTTTCATTTCATAGTTGAAAGCTAGATGATAACTCCAAAATTGTGCTATGGTTTCGTTCTCTGGAACTTTTGCAGCAAGCTTATGACACCTCTCAAACTTGTGATCACAGATGAAATTGATCTGCTTAACGTAAGCTTTGACAAGGAGCTTGCTCCTGACAGAATATCTTCTCGGGGTGGTTTGAAAGAGCTACAAAGATTCTCACCATTGAGAAGGTATGCTGTCATGTTGCTATTGTGTTTTCTAGTTGTTTCAGTGCCATTGCTCTGGATCTATTCAAGCTTCATATACCACATTTTGATTTCTAGAACCATTGGGTACAAATAGTATGATGTATACGACAGGAAAGAAACAAAATTATTATATCTCTGAGACTCCAAACATTGGAGGCCATGGATATACCAAAATGAATATTGGCGAACTGTTAGCATGCTTTGCTCAGATGGATACGTGATTGATGTGATGATTTTCTCTTGGTTTTGTATATGAACCATGAAACGTTTGAATCTCTTAGTTTGGTTACATTGAACTTGAATTGGATGTCAATGCAGATGGAAACTTGTAGAGATTGATGCCGACCTATCAAATTTGACCTTAGAGACAAGGCATGTCATGTCACTTCTAAATCCTGCAAGGACGTATATGGTATAAGTATTAACTTACTAAATATGCGTTGTTAATTATATCGCCGGTATATTGTACTTCTAGATTATGTAAACACATAGCTTTTCTAATATGCTGTTGTCCAATATTATTTGTTAAGTAATGGGTCCCAGTTTCATGGAATAGGATATATGTATATCAATTTACTTCTTACTCTATTTTCACATACGGTGTAATTTACAAGGGCCTGTTATGGAAGTACACTATTTTTGGGTTTCAAACTATCCAGCTTCTTTGTGACAGCATTTCTTCTTTATTTCTCATGTTCAAGTGTAATTATAGTTTTCTTCTTCAGGACCTCAATATCGGGTTAGCATTATGGTTGGCATCTTCGGGCAGTGGTTGGGTTTATGAAGAAAGTATTGGCAATGTTAATAGTAATTATGATAGTGAGAACTGTCAGAGCATAAAGTACAAGTCTGAGGCCAGGATCCTCCTAGTTGGTTCTGGTGCGGATGAGCAATGTGCTGGCTATGGGCGGCATAGAACAAAATACAGAAATGGAAGGTATATTGATATTACCTCGAAAATTAGAGTGTCTAGTATTCTAGACTTCTAGTGTCTAAATCAAACTTGTCCGCTTGAGTGTTGTGTCGGTGTACCTGATCGTATCCTTGTTTTTATTTGCACTTTCTTGTTTTCCACCCCTTCCTGCCTCTTTCTGACATTTTGTTTGTGTATTCCCTTATCTTTTCATTTCGTCCTGCTTATGTTGTGGTTCAATAAACTCATCAGTTGGATTGGCCTGCATGAGGAAATGAAATTGGACATGCAGAGAATTTGGAAGAGAAACCTAGGGAGAGATGATAGATGCATTGCCGATAATGGCAAGGAGGTATTGTTGATAAGAAAGAAAATATGAATTTTTATTTTTGGTTTGGTATATTAATTATTCCATTATTTGGTTCACTAGGCTAGATTTCCTTTCTTGGATGAGGATGTTATAAGGACTCTGCTCGGATTTCCTTTGTGGGAGATTGCTGACCTTGATCAACCAAGTGGAAAGGGAGATAAAAAGATACTAAGAGAGGTTCGTGCTATTTTCTTACGATCTCTGTTTACATCTATTGGTGCCTTGGTGTGATACACACTGTTTCTGTACTGTGATATGGACTCAGCGACCCAGTGTGAAACTATAAGACAAATATCTAGAAAGTCACTTGAATCCAATTTCTTGGTGTTAAATATTGAAACGCCCATTCCCCATTTCTGTTGGATAAATTGAATTTTCTACTTGTATTGATGTTTCCTGAGCATGCATTTATATTTAGTGTCTGATATTCTTAAAGGTTGCCCAATTACTTGGTCTGCATGAAGCAGCTGTTCTACCTAAAAGAGCAATCCAGGTTTGCATTTTATTTTCTTTGCGTGATACAAAAATATATTTAGTTATCCCATTTTACCCAGCAGAAAACGGCATAAAAGAGAGGAAATTCTATTTTGCGTGTAGGATACCCTTTTTTTCCTTCTCCTTCGTTAAGTAGCTTGCATGTGCATTACTTCATCCTTTGCTCGGTGACAATGAAGGTGATAGACATGATATACTTGTAATGAGAAAACAACAAGAAGAAATACAACCCAAATCCAGATCCGTGGTGGGTCTACGGACACCTGCCCAGGGTGGGTTCTGGGAGGCTCCAAAAGAAAAAGAAATAAAAACAAGCTACTCCCCAATATGGGTATGTCGATGTACAGGGAGTGCATCTGAATTTACAATTTGCTCTCTCCTTTCTCCTCGTACTGGACTTTCTCTGTTAAACGGCCTAACCTTTGCTGCTTTCTTGTTTAAAGTTTGGCTCGAGAATCGCAAGGGAATCAAACCGAAAGAATTTTGGCAGTAACCGGGCAGCAAACCTAGCATCTGCAGGAAGTGCAGAAATTTCAAGGCCGTAAAAGGATGACGATACTTTTTTGGAGCATGTTTGCAACAAATTGCCCCAAATGCGTTTCGAAAAGTTTACCAGTAAAATCCTGGTAGTATCTGAAGGCGGATTTATGCACGATGGGGTCGTGGAAGATTGAAGCCGGTATTAAGCAGCATTTGTACCTCTTTATTAAAGGCATCCATTTTGACAGATTTTTTATTTTCACACCCATTGCAGCCTAAAGACTTTGGCATTGCTGGTGTACCATCTTATTCATAACAAAAATACTATTGGGAAGTTAAAACGAATTGTATCTTAGATTCTCATACGACATGGGTCTAGTATTGTTGCTCTGATGCTACTCTCTAGGGCTAATTGTCCATTTTTGTAGCGTAATCCATTGAGTGACAAATGTTGTTAATGATGATTGTGATTGTCTTTTTTATATTTTTGAGCGTCGTGTATTAAATTTCTATACGCAAAATAGTTGTGTAAATAGGCTACTTTGCATAACTGTCATAGAATATTGTCCTTAGCACCATAATTGTAGACCACAATTTTTTGGTTTTGGTTTTATTTAACTTTTTTTTCACATTTGTTGGTTTTGCACCAAATTTTTATGTTGGTTTGTCTCAACAAGAGGAATTGAAAAAGTAGAATTTTTTAACTTTTACACAAGTATTTTTGAAAATATTCAAGAAAAATTCCAAAAACAAAAGGAACCTAGGGAAAAGAACAGAAAGGAATGGAAAGTTTAAAAAATTTCCTCTCGTGTTTGGTTTGAGAGAAAAAAGAAGAGAAAATGACCAAATAGAGCATTAGGAATAGTAAAAAAAAAAAGTTTTAAGTCCATTATGTGAACTTCATAAGTCCATAAGTCCACCTATTAATTTTGTAAGGTCTTAAGTCCATTTTAGGGTACCCTAAAGGAGGGTAAGGTACCCTAGGGTTTAAGTACTTTCATAAGAATTTAGGATAAACTTTTTTTTATTAAAGGACAGGGTATCATAGGGTTTAGGCACTTTTATAGAGTTTTAAGGTGTATTTTCCTATTATAAGATTTTAGTGGTTTAGACACTTTTATAGGGTTTAGGATTTTAGACACTTTCATAGGATACCCTAGGGTTTAGGTTGCGTAGACTTGTAACTTTACAAAACTATTAGGTGGATTTATGTGCTTATGAAATGTCTATAGTGGACCCATCACTAAATCTTCTGGTAAAATCTCCACTTTATTTTTTTTTTCACACTTTCCTTCTTTGGCAATGAAGCGTCATAATCATGAGGGGTTTGTTTGAAACCTAGAGTAAGGGAAAAAAAAGTTTAAGAAAACAAATGTTTACACCGTCGGTATATATAATTTATTCTTTTAAAAATTTTCCTCTTTCTTGTTTGGTTTGAGAGAAAATGAGTGACCAAAGGGTATATCAAGGTGATTAGAGATATGTATGAAGGTGCCATCATTACCATTAGATGACCAGTAGGGAAAACAAGTGAATTTTCAATCATTATAGGATTGCATCAAGGGTCAGCTCTGAGCCCGTACTTTTTTGCCTTAGTTATAGATGAATTGACTAGACAATTTCAAGAGGATATTCTATGGTGTATGATGTTTGCAAATAACATTGTCCTCGTAGATGAAACCGCTAGAGGTATTAATATGAAACTAGAAATTTGGAGGGAAGCATTAGAGTCAAAAGAGTTTTCGGATAAGTAGAAGTAAAACTGAGTATATGGTGTGCAAGTTTAGTGGTATCAGTAATGCGCATGAAGAAATAGTGATGATCCAAGATCAGGAGATACCAAAGAGTAATCATTTTAGCTATTTAGGCTCAATTGTTAGTAGAGATGGAGAGATTGCTGATGATGTGACCCATAAGATCCAAATGGGGTGACTCAAGTGGAGAAGCGGTACTGGTGTACTATGTGACAAGAAGGTACCTGCAAAATTGAAGGGAAAATTTTATGGAACTGCCATAAGACTAGCGACGCTTCATGGGGCAGAATGTTGGCCTATAAAGAAAAAACATGTGAGCAAGATGAATGTAGCGGAAATGAGAATGTTGAGGTGGATGTGTGGTAAGATTAGACGAGACAAGATTAGAAATGAAATAGTTCGTGAGATGGTAGGTGTAGCACCTATAGAGGAAAAATTGAGGAAAAATAGGCTAAAGTGGTTTGGGCATATCTACCGTAGATAAGAAGATGCAGTAGTTAAGAGAGCGGATAGGATAGCTCTAGGTTGCAATGTTACAGAGAGGTGACATTAGATGCTGTAGTGTGCAAAGATATGAGTATAATGGGTTTGTGTGAACATGTAGCCCTTGACAGAGCTCAATGGAGGAGATAGATTCATGTAGCCAATCTCAAACGATTGGGACGTAAGGCTCGATTTGGTTTGGTTTGAGAGAAAAAAAGAAGAGAATAGGACCGAACGGAGCATATTAAGGAATAGTAAAGCTTAATCTATATTTTTCTCACATTTTCCTTCTTCATTGCTAGTGTTTTTCTTTTCCTTTTTCTCACATTCTTTTATCTTTTCATTATTCTCTTTTAAGTTATGGTCCCTGCACATTTTTTTGTCCATATTTTCTTGTATAAGGCCCACTGTCAAGCTCAGGGCGTAGCCCAATTTTTTCAAAAATTATTCAATGCCCTGCACCGCAATGGGTGTCCCAATCTCATCATTCACCATACATTTGTGAGATTCTCATTACAGAATATGTGGAACCCACAAAATGAATAGATTTTGGAGAATTGTCACTTGGCCTATTTTGGTCAAATAATCCAAATGATATTTTTTTTTTGTTTTTATTTAAAAAATATCGCATTTTTTAGTTTTGCATCGATTTTTTTAGATTATTATTTCGTTATGACAGGAGGAATTTAAAAAGTAATGTTTTCTTCTTTATTAAACAAAATTAGATTTTGATGTTAATAGTTTATTTTTTAGATTCCTCTCTCTATGACGAAGCAATTAATCCATGAACAATTAATGTAAAACTAACAAATGCAATTTTTTTTAAATAAAAACAAAAAAAATTTATTTGAATTATTTGGCCAAAATATGCCGGGACTTGGGTTAATTACTCCCAATTTTCTCACACATTTACTCCCAATTTGCTCTCCAAAAATGCGACAAACACAACGTACGGACACACAACTCCTCACACAACCGCTGATGTCATGACCAAAACGACGTCGTTTTGTTATAAATAAAAAATAAAAAAATCAGGTCATGAACTATGAACCCCCTTTCCCCTTCTTCTTTCATTGACGCTCAAAATTTCAGAGAAGAGAGAGAGGGCGCGACTGCCACCACTGGCGACCGGCGACCATCGCAACCCAATCCCGGAGCTCCCCCACCTCCGTCGACCGCCACCACCACCGATTTCAGAGTACTTACCCCCACCACAAAGATCTCTCTCTCTCTCTCCCCCCTTGTTTCAAGTAGATAGATTACCCCCACTATTTACTCCTCATCCTCATCAATTAGAGAGCTTCAATTTGAGAAACCCTAAACTGTTGTGCTGCAAAAACAAAAACAAAAAAAAAAACCTAAAATTTGAGAAACCCCTAATTCGAAAATTTGAGAAACCCTAAATTGGAGTTGTTAACCCCAGAATAGTGGTTTATTGTGTTGGTAATCTTTGAAAATTGATACCATTTTGTCGGTCTATATGAATGGTTTGCAAGAACTTGTACATTTAGTTTATACTGTAGTTTGGGTTTCTACTGACCATGAAACTTCTAATAGGAAAGTACTTGAAATGTTTTCATCAGTTATGATGTACATCTATTCTGATGCGGACCGATTGAAGCATTCTGCTCATGGCAATAATCTATTTGCTCCTCACTGGCCATTCATAGAGGGAAATGGCAGAATAGGGTTGCCCGAGTACTTGGGAGAAAGATATTTTTGAGTTGATACCCCCTAAGTTTAAACTGTACATTTTGAAGCATTCTGCTCATGGCAATAATCTATTTGCTCTTGCTGTCCCAGCTTGAAATATCCATGTTTCAAACTACCTGTTCTTTTTCATGAGAATTGGAGATATGTGATATTACTTTGAAGTTGGCTAGTGATAAAAGTTGGTAATTACTGTGGTATGTTTTAAAAAGTCATGGGCTTGTGGACGTACAATAAAAAGAGCCTTATGGTGATATTACTTTGAAATTGACCCCTAAACTTTTCAAGGATTTGGAGTGATGTTACGTAACTTACATGTACTTGGTAGGTCTTCATGCAAATAGGTAAGATGCTAATTGAACAGAAATTGTGTATCAATGCTTGTTTTTTCTCTGTATTCTCATGCACTGCTAGCAAGCTCCATTGGTGCCCTTTGGTTCAAATTCTCTTATTTTCTATGTCATATTCTACCCAGTTCTCACACATAGTTACAGAAATTGGTGTATCAATCCAAGTTTTTTTAGCTGTGAAGACTTAGCATTAACCCTAAAACCAATGCTTCACTTTAGGTGTATATATTTGTAGCAACTGTAAGTGCCTTCAAAGAATACGAATTGTAATTCAGATTTATACCAATGCTGCTTGTGATTTTGACTTGTGAACTCCAGTTGGTTTTGTACAGCAGCAGCTACACAATTTGTCGTAATCTTATGAAGGCTTACGTCCTTGCTTCTTCTTTCTGGCAATTGATTAAGTACGTCAAGTTTATTTAATGGACCACCGTGAAGTGTTTTCTTTCACTGGGGCACTTGTTTTCATTCACTTCTTGCCTTTTGATTCATCTGAATAGCTCCAATCTCTTTCACTGCCTTTTCGAGTCCCCAACACCGCACGAGAAAGACTGGCTTTGAAAGGTTAATTGGAAGCAAACTAAATGGGCAGAGCATCACTCTCTTTGAGCCCCGAAACCACCCCAAAACTCAGTAGTTGGGATAGGGACTGAAACTTCACTGCACTTGTACTGCCTTGGTGCCCTCTAAACATAACAACCGCTCCTGCCAAAAAACCAAATACTTGGAGTTGGAGGGCAATAGGGGATACTTTTGGTTCTGCATATGTTGTGTTATGTGTATACATTAAATGTCATGAGAAACACTGTTAGCTATTACTAATGAAGTTTGTTAAATCCTTCAATGACTAAGACAACAAACAACGATTAAATAGGTCCCCAAACAAATACTCAACACCAGCTCCAAGCACCTCCTACAAAACGAATAAGAACTGGTATCAATGGTGAATGATGTATGAGCTTGATGACCCAAAAAATAATGTATGAGCTATAGAACATGAAAGAAATAGCGCTGTCCACCTTAGTCTTACAGTCATTAGCAACAGAAAATCTTCCGCAATTTGACTCCAGCACTGCTTGCAACTACATGATTATCACGGAAAATGCTTTTAAGTTTCATAAAAGTAGGCATCAGATCGTAATTCACAAACTACGGAATACTATCCTCTTGGAAATGGCAATAAGACATCTACAAAAGAAACAAGCTATGGAAATAACTATGAGGATGTTATCAAACTAGTACAACTAAAAGCAAAAAAACTGTCTTTCTAATTTCGGACACACAAATTTTTACATTTTCGAACAAGCTAAGTCCGAAAAACCTCCTCAAAACAACACCAACAGCAAGGAAAATCAATACAGCATCAGTTCATCAACATCGATTTGATTCGACAAGCAATCACAGAAACTTATTGAATAAATCTCTGGTTGTATCCTAATCCTAATTTTTGAGTTGTATCACAGAAACGTATTGAATAATTTTCGAATTTAAACCCTAATTTTTGAGTTGAAACCCAAATTTTCGAATTAGGGTTTTTTTTTTCATCAACTCAATTTAGGATTTTTTTTCCTCAACTCAGTTAAGGGTAATAATCGAACAAAGAGAGAGAGAGAGAGAGAGACCTTCGTGACGGTCGAAGTGCCCAGAAGCCCGATGGTGATGACGGTCAATGGCGATGGGAGAGCGCTGGGGTTGGGTTGTGGTGGTCGCCGGTGGTGGAGGGAAGTGGGTTGTGGTGGTCTCCAGTGGTGGAGGGGACTGGGAACGGGATTTTCTCTGTTAATCGTCGTTGTCGAACTGGGAACAGAAGGGGAAGGGGAAGGGAAAGGAGAAAACGGTGTTCTGTTCCCGACTTCTTCTTTTTTTTAGAAAAACGACGTCGTTTTTTGGATGACGTCAGCGGTTGTGCGAAGAGTTGTGTGTCCGTACGTTGTGTTTGTAGCATTTTTGCTTTCTCTCGTACACGCACACGGCAGCTGTACTCCTCTCTCTCTCTCACTTTCTCTCTCTCCCTTTCTCTCTCTCCGTGCAAATCGGATCGTCTGTCGAACTACACCTAATCCCCCCCTTTGTCATCTTCTCTGCTGCTCACATCTACAGCAACGCACACCACCGTAGCTTCGTCCAGCCTCCGCGCCGCCGTCTCTCACTTCCCCTCAACCACCACCGCCTTCTCACTTCTGTAACCGAGCAAACCATCTCACGCACTCAAGTGAGATGACTATAGATCCACAAGTGCTTATTCAAACTGAAAATTAGTAATTGGGACAGACGATCCGAATCACACACATTCATACACACGCGCGCGCACAAACATGGAAGCTAGCAAAAGCAACAGCACGACCACCGGCGACAGCAGCGAGTTTAGAGCAGAAGAGGCCGTTGGCGGCAACGCCGAAGCGCTTCAAGCCCTTAGGGAACTCATCACCTTCCCTCTCCTCTACTCCCGTCAGTCCCGAAAGCTCGGCCTAAGAGTACATCTCTCTCTCTCTCTTCGAGATTATCAATTGATGATAGTATAACTTCTAAATTGACGTACTTTCTTCAGTGGCCTCGAGGTTTGCTGCTCTACGGCCCCCCTGGCACCGGAAAGGTACCATCTTTGTATTCAATTTTTATCTCTATCTCGTGCTAACTGGTGAAAATATCAGCTTAATGATTGGTTTAGAATCTCTCTGTTGTCGATTTTTGAAAATTTCATCTTTTTTTTTTTTGGGGCCTCCCCTGTTCTTTTGAATTGTCTCAGACGAGCTTGGTTCGAGCGGTGGTTCGCGAATGCGGTGCACATTTAATTGTTATAAGGTACTGGATTCTTCGTGTTTGCACATTTTGTTTCCTTTGACTTTCACACAACAATAACTCAGAGATGCTCTGGTAATTATAGAATGGTTTGTGCAGTTGCTATTGCTTCATTCCTTTCACATTGTTGGACATCTTGGGTGACCATGAAGGTTTGGTCATCTGATGGTGTTGTGTATCAAATCTTCCATAGCCTTAGATCATTCTGAATATGGACATTAAGTTTATGTTTGAGAGAACGACGTAATGCAATAATTATATCCAAATATAGTAGAAACTAGGAGACAAACAACCGAAAAGGCCGTGCCAAAAAGTCACAAAAAAGCTAGGCCAGGCAGAGCATTCCTTCAAAATAGGAGAATGGGAAAGTATAAAAATATAGTCCAAAGTTTATAAAAATTCACTAAAGATAACCAAAAAGGCACTAAAAGACTTTCTTTCTGATTCCCTTCGTCGAGCCGAATGATGTGACATAAAATTATACCCAAATCTAGTACAACTTAAGAGAACAGAACAAAAAAGACCATGCCAAAAAGTCACAAAAAAGTTCTTAAAGTGAGCCCTAATTAAGTAAGGCTCCGTTCCGGAACCAAGAAAAAGCCCTTATTTTTTAAGAAGGCAATTTCAAACTCAAATATTATGGACTTATTGAAATATAAAAATATGTAATATGGATCTGTTTTGGAAGATCTCATCGAGATCTTTTATACGATGCAAAAAAAATTGAAAAATTATTTTTCATTTACTTTATTTTTGAGTTTGAAAATATGAAATAAGCTGCTTATTTTTTAAGAAGGTTTCTGGAACGGGGCCTAATTATACTGGACTACTGGTGAGCGGATTAGACAAAGGTACTGTATTCCATGTTTTGTGGATTGGTTATGTAAGGATATGTAGGAGGATATGTGAGTAATCACATGGGATTATATTGAGCTGGTTACCAAATTTTAGTGTATTCCATGTTTTGCGGGATTGGTTATGTAAGGATATGTAATCTCTCCTCTGTTTGTTGTATGTTTTAATGACGAGAATGCAGTCTCTTTGGATTTGTTTCCAATCCAATTTCTACTCCGGAAATGAAACATAACCTACATGAAATGGTGTTTGATGGGAAGTATTGAGTATTTGTCAAAATGGTCACTATACGGGCAATTACTACAGTTACCATTCTTGCCTTTTCAACAATGACATCATTCAGATTGGCCCTTGAGGCCTTGAAATGCTAGAAAATAAAATGGAGCTCTAAATTCGATTTGGAATGTCTGCTCTCCGATAAGTTATTTTGTGAGGTGTGGTAATTTGTGTTATTATGGTTTGTGGCGTGTATCTTGCAGTCCCCATTCTGTTCACAGGGCACATGCTGGAGAAAGTGAGAGAATTTTGCGAGACGCTTTTGCTGAAGCATCATCTCATGCAAAGTTGGGCAAGCCATCGGTTATCTTCATTGATGAAATTGATGCACTTTGTCCTCGCCGTGATTCTAGGCATGTGACAACTGACTGAGCTTGAGCCAACTATGAATTATCTTTTCGATTGATATACATTCTATAGGTTGTACTTGCTAATGATGATGAGTTTGGTAACAAAGTACTTTCTCTTGATTAACTGACCATTTCTTTGTTCTCTTGCTATCTTGGTGAAACTACTGAGAAAAGTGAGAAAAAAACAATATTCAGAGTAGAGAATCATGCCATCATCTATATGCACCTGCTTACACAATTCGTTTACTCTTGAAATGCAGAAGAGAGCAAGATATTCGTGTAGCATCTCAGCTTTTTATGCTGATGGACTCCAACAAGCCATCAGCAAAATCTAAGCTGCAAGTGGTTGTGGTGGCATCTACAAACAGGTTAATGCTGTACTTATTTGTGCTGAAGGCCCACCTTGTTGCTGGATAGTTGTAATTTGTTGCTGGATAGTTGCATTTGGCCATTCTTTCATCTTATTTAGAAATCTCAAAGAGTGTACGAATGTTTCTTTGAAGTACTGTGGTAAAGGGTTTCATTGTAGTCTTGCAATTTAAATTGGTAAAGGTTGGCCCAGGATTCAATTTTGTTAGCCAATAACGGATGCTTTGTAAATTGTTTTGTATCATGGGAAACATCTTCATTCTATGTTACTTGACTAGACTTTTTCATCAAAATTATCAGATGATTTTATTCATCAATCAATGCATCAATATTTTAGAACTTCCTTTGGTATTTATATCTATGTTCTCGATCATATTCGTTGAACGAATTTTTTTTTTTTTTGATAAGTGCACAATCTTTTATTAAGCTCCAACCAAGAACAAATAACTAGGGATAGGCTTCCTAACAAGACACAAATTACAGTAGCTACTACAAAGTAGGAAACAAGAACAACAATCCTACCCTATCTATACAGATTGTAGAATCCTATCTGATAGCCCTCGCATCTCACAAATGTATTTGTTTTGAGTGGAGTTTTTCATCTTCCTTCTTGAACTAAGGAAATCCCAGATGCCATTTATAATCCCTTCAGCTACCTGAGCCAATGTTTTCAAATCGGGATACGTATCGTGTATCGTTTTTTCACTGGTATAGTTTGTATTGAGATACGTAGCGTGTATCTTGAGATACGTTTACTAGAAGAGTAGGAGTTTCTATTGTGTAGTTGGACAATATTTTAGGAAGAGTGAGAATACTAAAGACAAGAGTGGGGAAGAAAACTATTTGAATTGCACTTGAACTCAAACTTTTTTTTGGCTTGGTACAAATGGTTAGAACCCATGCCTATTTGTACTATTTCATGGAAGACTCTAGTACAAAGATATTTTCATACAAGATAAACTTTGAGGTAATTCTAGAATTACACATGAGACTAATTCTCACAAAAAAACTCTAGATATTTCACAAGGATAGATATTTCACAAGGATATTCTAGAGCTTCTCAGCCAGATATTTTAGAGTTTCTAAAGACTAGATATTTATATCTTTTTCGATAATATCTATCATATTTGGGTTTTGTCAATTGTAACTTTGTCAATATACTAAATTTAGTTTATGTTTCAACAACGTTAATCATAATTAAAATATAATTAACTAGTAGATACACCTAATAACACCAACAAACTATGCTTACATTTAAAAAATAAATAAATTTAAGATGCAAAATTTCAAGTCTCTCAACTGGGACCTATTACATTAAGGCTTTATGTCCCCTTTGTTAGGAAAAGAAAAGTAAGACAAAATACAATCGAAGTATGGTTCTTTCTTTTACAAGACTTACATTGAGGTTGAATTTCTATCAAAGGGTTTGAAAGATGTCATAATTAGATTAAACGGGTTAGATTAATGCATTTGGGGTTCCGCTTCTTGAAATAAGGTCCGACTTTTTTCGAATAAGTAATCGTAGGATACGTATAGAATTAGGATGCGTGTATAAATCGTAGGATATGCGGTCATATCGTAGGATTTTTATACAAAAAGATACATGATGGGATACGTATCGTGTATCGTAGGTTTTTAACAACTATGACCTGAGCATGTCCCTTAGTCACCGCACGAAAGATACGAGAATTTCTTTCCTGCCATAACCCATAAACTGTTGTAGCCAGAGTACACTTCGAACTTATGAAGTTGAGATCTCCCCCAGATACAGAAGTTCGTAACCAATCAAGAACATCTTCTAGTTGGTTAGGCATGGTCAAGACTCTGTTCTTAGCCATCAATTGCTGCCAAACTGCTACGGAATACGAGCATGCAAAGAATAGATGTTGGTGAGATTCCTCTTCATTCTGACAAAAACAACATACCCCATCCACTGCCATACCCCCCAGCTTTTCAACCTGTCTTTAGTATTGAGTCTACGAAGCACAGCCAGCCAGAGAATAAAAGACCAACAAGGAACAATATGACAGCCCCACATAATCTTATGCCAGGGTTGGACTGGAAAATTCTCCCTTATAGCTTCCCATGCAGATTTAGTGTTGAAAAAACCACTAGGGTGAGGCAACCAGAGAACAAAATCCTCTCTATCAGGATGAGGGATGAGATTCTGAGGAGTTTGAGTGATAATAGTTTGGATAAGGGGGTTTCGTACCCATTGTCGATTATGGAAGCCACCTTAGCTCTAAGAGATCTGCCCACATTGTTCACCGCCCTATCACCAAGTCTAGCATACAAGGGACCAATTGGGTGCCAATTATCCCACCAGAAAAAGGTTTGCACACCATTACCAATTTGATATCTAATAAGAGGTTGGCCTAATTGTCTGAGACCAAGTAGTTTCCGTTGAATGATTTTGGTTAAATGCGCAAGCTGATGGACTCATGGTTAAATATTAGAATTGTCTGTACGATGTCCTACAATGCCATAAATTTGAGTCTCCGGTGGTGGATTTCTTCCCTAAAAAATTAGTCAGTGCGAGGATAATACTGAATAGCTTGATATATATTGTTGGGCCGTTTCCTAACAGGTTAAGCTTTTGCGACAATTGATAACTTAACATGGTATCAGAACTCCTCCAGTTGCGAGAGGTCTTGAGTTTAACTCTCTCTGGTAGCATTTGTTCCCCGTTTGCATTATGCTTCTCTCCTTTGCATTCTTTCACGTTATGTATGTATGTTTGCATCTCCATGTGCAAGACGGGGTTGCACATGAGGAAGGGTGTTGAATATATATGTTGTTGTGTCCATTTCCTAACGTCTTAAGCTTTTGGGACAATTGGTAACTTAACAAATACCATTTTGTTTTTTGTCTCCCAATTTAATCTCTCTCTGATTACAAGTTCTTCCCGCAGTCTTTACCCTTTGTCTTTTTACCCTGCCCCTGAGGTTGTAGCTAATTGTGATAAAGCAAAAAAAAAAAAACCCTTTTCATAGTTCTTTGGATGTATCTGGTACATAGTTGTACTGAAGCTCAGCCAATGCATCGGTAGAGGGCTTAAAAGGAATGACATTGCAAAGTAAAAACCAGTTTTTCTCTTGCTTATTGCTGCGTTGGTGAAGCATCTAAAATCACTTGAAGAATGTTTAGTCTGGAAAAAATTCCCACACTTAGTTGCATACTACCATGTTTGTTTGAATTTCCAAGCCAATTTGGAGAGAGACCATAGCTAACTCCTTTACTGGTGTCATTGTAGGTATTATTGCTTATGCATCGTTCATTAGATCCTTAATTTTATTTATTTGGATTTCAGTTTCACATATACCATAAAGTTTATTATTGGTATCTGGTTTTCATGTACAAAGAGTGGATTCAATTGACCCTGCTCTCAGAAGGTCAGGGCGTTTTGATGCCGAAATAGAAGTTACTACACCTAATGAAGAAGAACGCTTTCAGATACTTAAGGTGAGATTTTAACATTTTAGGAGTTTGTTTGTGGAACGTATTCTGTGTTGCCCACCAGCCACATGACCAATGGTTGCTCATCTGGAATACTCAACTGTTACTCAACCTAATGCTGAATAAGGTTCTTATGGAATTGAAGGTGATAGTTTGTTCCCATCTAATGCATTTTGCAGCTTTATACAAAGAAGATTCCTTTGGATACCAGTGTTGATTTGCAAGCCATAGCTGCCTCTTGCAATGGCTACGTTGGGGCTGATTTGGAAGCTTTGTGTCGTGAGGCTGCCATGCGTGCAGTGCAAAAATCTTCAGAAACAAATGAGGAAGCTGGTATGCCTAGCTTAACAATGGAGGACTGGAAGCATGCAAGATCTGTTGTGGGCCCGAGCATAACGAGGGGTGTCACTGTGGAAATTCCCAAGGTTTCTTGGGAGGATATTGGAGGACTGAAAGATTTAAAGGTACGTGACCGTCAAATGTGTGGGATGCCTTGGCTTTTTTTTACCCTCTTAGCCTTATTTCTGTTTTTAGTGAACTTATCTTCGCTTCGAGTCAACATATTATGGTTATCGACTCGTTTGGACAAGAGAAACTGAGAGAGTCAACACTTATGGTCCAAATCTGAAAATAAGCCAGTCCAAATTGCCTTATTTTTGTCTTTAGTGAACCCTTGTCCATTTGGTTTATATTTTGTTTTGAGACGAAATAGAGAAGTAAGAATTGTTTACCTTAAGTTAATAAAAAAATTTGAAAAAACCCAAAGTAAGACAGAAAAAAGAAGCTGTAAATTATGAGATGCCAATCAACAAATAATGAATTATGTATTTGATGTGAAACTCTAACTGACCTCTGACGACGTCTCCATATGTGGAACAGAAAAAGCTACAGCAAGCTGTTGAGTGGCCTTTAAAACATTCTGCTGCGTTTTCAAGGCTGGGAGTATCACCTGTCCGTGGGATCCTTCTTCATGGACCTCCAGGCTGCTCAAAAACTACCCTTGCCAAAGCTGCAGCTCATGCTGCACAAGCTTCTTTTTTTTCCTTGAGGTTTGATCCTCTTTTATTCTCTTCAGCTTGATAAATAGATTTGGGATGGTTCAAATGATGAACTGGCAAATATTACATTGTGATAGCTTAACCTTTTCATTTTTGGGTGGGGGTGGGGACGGTCAGGAGAAGGTCAATGTCAACTTGAGGGTAGGCATACAGTTGATATGGCTGGCAATAGAGTGAGATTAGTTGGCAGTAGCTTTTTTGGGTATGAATGTGTTGCCTCTCTTTGTTGTCCAAGTTTGCTTCATAATTGGATATTAGCTTTGATTTTAGAAGTTCATTGTTTGCCAACACCTTCCATGTCTTCGAGACATTACCTTTTCCTCTCCCGAGCTTTAGATTTTGGAAACATTACATTCCATTGAGAAATTATGTTGTCATCCTCTACTGTTCCCGGCCCCTCTTATCACCCCTCTAAATGCTTTGTTTGTTGGTACATAAGCAGCAGGATAATCGTAAATATCCATCCATGTGAATTTGGAATACGACCTGCTTTAGCTAGGGTTTTTTTTTTTTTAAATTTCTGATCAGTATTTTTTATAGTTGGATGTCATGAAAATTCATGAATGATGAATCAGTGGTGCAGAATTATACTCAATGTATGTTGGAGAGGGTGAAGCTTTGTTGCGGAATACGTTTCGGAGAGCTCGCCTTGCAGCACCAAGCATAATATTCTTTGATGAGGCAGATGTTGTTGCTGCCAAAAGGTTAGCGTTCTGTCTTCATTTGGTTGGGCACTTTTTATTGTCAATTAAAACTGAACATGACTTGTCTTTACACAAGGATAACCTTCCTTCTTTTACTTCAAGTTTTAGGTTCATGTAAGTGTCAATTTTGGTATGTGCAAATAAATGGAGGTTTTATGATGTCATCACGTGCAGTGATAGTTCAATGTTTGCGTGCATGTGCGACCTAATAAGTACTCTTGCTTCACAAGTCTTTCCTCCTTTTACTTCGCTTTGTGAAAAAATGACAACCAGCATGGTATGTTAAAATCTGCTGGTAGGCAAATTCATTTATGCTATTGTTGACGCTTGTCTAGTTGTCTTCCTCTACTTGTTTGAATGGGGGGTTTATTTCATATTGGTTTTATTGTTTCCTTTTGTCACTCTCTTTCCTTTGGCAGAGGAGGGAAATCAAGCAGTAACATCGCAGTGGGAGAGAGGCTTCTATCTACTCTACTAACTGAAATGGATGGTTTAGAACAGGCAAAAGTAAGCATTGAACTTCGTAAATGAATTTGATCCCAATTGATTTCAATCCATCACCTTTTGGAAATTACAGGTGAGAATTAAGTCAATTAACAAACTAAACTTAATTTTTGCTGATTTCTTCCGTAGGGAATTCTTGTTTTAGCAGCCACAAATCGCCCTCATGCTATTGATGCCGCACTTATGAGACCTGGACGCTTTGATCTTGTAAGAATTTTTTCTCAGAACTCGTCCCTGGTTTCTTTTCCTTTTAGGGTGTGTTTGGTTTGATGGAATGGAATTGACGACGGAATTGAAGTTGGAATGGAATTGGAGGAAATGAGATTGGAATATATTTCCATTCCCAAGTTTGGTTGTACTTAGGAATAGCCATTCTTATCCATAATGGAATGGCGTGGCAATAGTAGTTTTTGGTGTGGCAATAGCAATTTTTGGAGTGGCAAAAGTAATTTTTAGTGTGGCAATAGTAATTTTTGGTGTAGCTATAGTGATTTTTGGAGTGGCAATAATGAATCTTAGAGTGGCACTAATAATTTAGGTGTGGCAAAGAAATGGAATGACCATTCCTTAGTTTTTTGAGTGGAATGACAATTCCTTTATTGAGGTGAATAGTGATTTCATTTGGAATGATCATTCCATCATTAATGGTGAACCAAACATGAGAATAAGAATTTCATGGAATGACCATTCCATTCCTACGTTGATTCCTTAGTGATATAAGATCCTGTTAATTCCCGAAAAAAGAAAATGAATCGGCTGCAATTTTCATGCAACCTTCTCTACCACTTGCCTTTCCAAAATTGGTTACCCAAGGTGAATCTTGACATGCCCAAGTAACAATTTTTATTTTTATTTTGACTAATATTGTGGCAACTTAAAGCAATAGTTTCCCTCGAACTATGTCGGTATTTGTAGGTTTCTTGGATATGACTGTGGTTTGTTCAAGGTTTTCCTTTTCTAGTGTCTTTTTTTATTGACTAATATTGTGGTGACTTCAAGCAATCATTTCCCTCCAACTAGGTTGGTATTTGTAGAATTCTTGGATATCATTGTGATTTGTTCAAGGTTTTCCTTTTCTAGCGTCTTGCCTTTTTTCTTTTTTGATTGGCATTGTTTTTTTTTAAAGCCAACAACCTTCATTTTCTGTCCTCTCTTTTTTTCTTGTTTATTTTTGCGTCCAAGTGAGCAAAGCAGAGCAATATTTTGATTAGTGTTGCTAATTTCTCTCCAATGAAATTTTAGGTTCTTTATGTGCCACCACCTGATTTAGAAGCTCGATATGAGATACTTAATGTACATACTCGTGAAATGAAAGTGGACAATGATGTTGATCTCAAACAAATAGCAGAGGATACCGAGCTTTTCACAGGGGCGGAGCTTGAGGGATTATGCAGGGAAGCTGGAATCGTGGCTCTGAGAGAGGACATATCTGCCACTGTTGTCTGTAATCGTCACTTCCAGACTGTGAGGAAGTCATTGAAGCCAGCTCTAACTGTAGAAGAAGTCAATGTGTATTCTTCGTTCATGAAGAACCCGTCTCTAATTTCCTCCGGCTCATTCAGATCCAGTGGTAAAGACAGCAGTGAACACACTAAGAGTTTGGTGGTGGGTTTGGTGGTTCCCATTTCGATGAGCTTAGTAAGCTTTCTTTTGCTTGCTGGTGCCAAGTACTTTTTCATGCACACTAGTCATTTGCAAGATGAACTAGCCACAACGTGAAGAATTTACCAATGCTGCCCTCCATGACTGGTGAGCCTCTGTCTCTCCCCCCTCTTATCTTTTTATTTTTGGCTAAATCTCTCACCATCATCTTGTCACAATTGTTTGCCTGATCAGAAAATATGATGTGTTGCATAAAGCACAACTACCATAACTCTATGTAGAAGTTCCACTATTTGGAGCTTTTGTTCTCTGAGAGTTTTACACCAAGAAGAGCTATTCTCTGGGGAAATTTAGTCTAATTGGTATTCTTTTCATGCTTGATTTTTCTGTTTTCGAGAACAAAAATGATGAGAAGTTCGAAAATGCCCATGGATTTCATATAGTCTTCAATAGCCTGAAAACCAGTTTTCATTAATCTGGAAATGCGCAAGTGTTCCCTTAGGAGCAGAGCATTTTCAGAAAACTTTCCAGAAACACTGTTTGTTAAACAAGTTTTCCATATCAGTTTTCTGCTCGACATAACCGATAACCGAAACTGTCTTACAATGGCATTGAGAACTACTAAGTTGGTGGTTTCTGAATTATCGAAAGGGAAGCTCCTGGATTTGGATCACTCTTGATGGACCACTCTTTGCATTGCATTTGCAGGGTTGAATCTAATCCCACCCACGCCGTAAACGGATGTCCTAGCCGATCCATTTCAAATCCTGTTCCCGTTTGGCGCTTTCCATCGTTCAACCATAAGGTTCCTGTTGAAAATCCTCCTAGATCTCCTGGAACTCCTTGTTGCTGCACTGTGAAAGAACCTCTGACGTAGATCCTTGTTTTTTGATATTTATTAATGGAAAGTTTCTGGGAAGCAGAAGCTGTTTACCTTGCCTTGTTAAAGTCCAAGATTTTGCTTGATTGTGTAATAAGTATCACAAATCAGGATTCTTTCAATGTGATGGTTCCCGGTGTCCCTCATGTGACGCAAAAAGGAATCCACGACCATCCCATCAACAACCCGAGTCATTCATGTCGTAGTTCTCCATGTGTCAGTGCAAAAAAATCAAAATTATCAGAAATTGATGTATGGTTTTAGTTTTTATGGCTTTTCGTTTTTCCTCAATGTCGTGTAATAATCATCACGGGTTAAACAATCGAATTAGATCCTTACGCCTATGGGGAGTGCCGGAAAAATATGCATCCGGCCCTCGATCTAGCGCTACTGGTTCAACAACTACTTTCGCCCGGAGGATCTAGAGCTACTGGTTGAAAAAAATAGGGAATCGTTACACTGCTTGCATTCTTATTCTCAAATGAAGATTTGCTTAATTTAACCATAAGTTGTGGGGAAGGAAAAATTCTACAGCTCCAATTACTAAATGAAGATTTGCTTAATTTAACCATAAGTTGTGGGGAAGGAAAAATTCTACAGCTCCAATTACTATTGAGTTCGGTTTTGGGCAAAGACTTGAGGCTGTCCAAGCAATTTTTTTTTTTTTGATCCGCTGTCCAAGCAATTGGAACTTGACTTTCTATTACTTGACTTGCTATATAGGAAATAAAACTTGAATTACTGCTAATACAATTAAACTTTAGTTACTAATATCTACAATTTGAAAAGGATAAGATTTTCCATTGCCAAAGACATGACTTCCATTGAGTTTTTCTACCAGATTCAATTTCCATTCCCAAATAAAATTTTCCTATTCAGCTTAATTTCTCGCATTTTTATTTTTCTAGTATACAACTTATTTTTTCCGGCAAACCATTTTATTTAATACTAGATTCTTAGTTATTTTTTTTATTCTTCTAAGTTCTAACTGAGATGGGAAATTTTACTTAGATTGAATGTTTTTTTACAGTAATGAGGAAATAATTGTTGTGCCCAAAATATGTGACTCATCATACAAGGAAATGATTTAAAATTAGCATTTTGCCCGTTTGATATATCAGGACAGACAAAATATCTATGTGCATTAGGGGATCGGCTAGTATGGCTCTTGAATTTATTTCCTTTTCTCGCTAAAAAGTTAGGAAAATTCCGAAACTATGAAAAAAAATAAAGAAAAAAGATAGTACTAGGTTTCAGGCAAAATAAATGAGTATATATGTTTGTTTTGTTGTTGATTGAACTTAGCTGTCTTTTCAAACAAGGGTAGAATAATGAATAAATTTTTAAAAAAAAAATTTAGAAAATTTCCCACTTCATGTAAAATTCCCTAAATTAAAAAGTGATTTTGTGAGCAAGTGGTTTTTTGGTCTCTTTTTTCTCTTCCAAATTTTATGCAGTTTTCCCTGGCCCAAAAGCGGCGCCACCCAGTTCGAGCAGGTGCCCCGTTCCCTAGCCAAACGAGCCACCCGTTCCCTTTTAACCACCGCCGCAGACGGCGGTGCCCGGTTTGAAAGCTCTGGTCTTTCGACGGCAAGACTACTCTCTCTCTCTCTCTCAAAATAGCGACCACCATACCAGTAAAACGGAGCGCAGTCTTTCTTTGTACTTTTGAGACTAGCGTTTCGCCTCGACCAGTGAGGTCCAAGTGGGTCTCCAATCAGAACCACCAAATTTCATCGGCTTGCGATCGAAGGCAAGTTCCGTTGCTTGCTTTTTTACCGGGGGCGTAATCGGTAGAAAGCTTATGCACGCAGAAGAGTCTTATAGCCCAAAAACAAAGGGGAATATCGGTTTTAGTAGTTCCTTTAAGACCATATATAATAATACTCACACAGCGACAATCTCCCTTTACGCTCGTAAGATGCCATCAATGGACCCTGCCGGAAGCGAAGGTTCCAATGGCGGCCCCAAAGCCGACTTCTTCGCCAGGTCTCATACACTTTCCATCCATATCTGATTTTTGTCATTCTATTTGTGCGTGTGTATGCATTATAGTACTATTACTAATACGTATTTTAATACACTCACAGGAAGCAAAGGATTGCGCAGCAGAGAAAATCCCTACCTATTGCTTCAGGTACTTCTTTTTCCTAATGTTTTGATTTGATGCTGGTGAAAACTTGTATTGGTTACTGCTCTAGTTATCGTCGTCTTTCCAATTCCACTGTTCCTTTCAATTGTTATTCTAGTTTGTTTTTATATATATTTTTCATGTGATTAAATACAACATATCAACCCCTTTTGTGCTCAATTTTTTGTTTAGATCATCTACAGCCCTTTACTCCAAATTTCACTTAGAATAGAAGCTTTATTTGATATGAAGCACTAGGCAAGCCAGATTCAGGCATAAAGCTTGAGTAAAAGCTTCAAATCTGGTGGAGCAGTAAATTTGAAAGCCACAAAGTAGTCTTGGAAATTTTGATTAAGTGTCTCATGATGTGGGTAACAAAAATGGAAGAGTTAAACTGATTTCTATATGAGCTTGAGTAATCATAGAGAAGGATTTGGGAGGTTTTACGAGAATTAAAAAATGGTTAAAGAATTTTTTTTGGTCAAATGGAAGATAATTCAAGATTTGAGTAAGGGCTACAAATGCTAATCGTTCTGAATTCGAAGTTACATATCCAGTTTTGAAAGAAGTTAGTCTGAGGTGTTTCCCTGTGGTTGAGGCATTTTTTCGGGGGAATTAGAGGAGATTCAGGCCGTGGTTTTTAATCTTTTAACGATTAATTTCCAAAATCTGCTCACAGATGTTTTATTTTCACAAAAAGCTAAGGCTTGGAAAAAGTTTCGAGGGCATCTCTATTGACCTGCTGTGGACAGATAGTCGTTCCCTCCTATTGGATCTTTGTGGTGTTTTTGTCATTGCATAGTTTTCCCCTGGCAAAAACTAGGCTGTCCAATTTCTTAACACAGTGGTGTATTTTTTGTTTGTAGTCGAGACATTGGAGGGATGTCATTGCACCTGCCTCTAATATGCAACTGCCTTAATAATACTAGGAAGCATGAGTATTGAAGTGTCATTCTATATAGGTAATATAATAATTGACAAAAGGCTGGTTCCTGTGATGCCATATCATCTCCCAGCACTTCTTGGAACTGATAATAATCTTTAGCTTTCCTTGTTTCACTCAGATTTAGTACAACCTCTTTACTTAATGGAGGAACATATAAATGAAATTTGGGTACCGTCAAATATGTAATCAAATGATATGCTGGCCATTTTTGGTTGAACAAAATCAAAGACATCCTGTGAGAAGGATCTCATTTCCCGTAACATTTATTCAAGATTCTATCTTATGGTATTTTAATGTAATTCAAGTTCCTGGAATTTATATTTTAGAAACCTTCATGTAATCTATTATTCATACTTTTGCTTACATTGGCAATGGAATACAAAAGGAATAATGGAGGTAAAATTGTACGTGTTGCATGCTTGTAAATTTGTCCTCTTTCTTATGGTTTCTAATCTTGATGATTTCCTAGTTGAAAAACGACTCATGGATGAGGTCAGGAGTCACGACATTCTTATAATTGTTGGTGAAACTGGAAGTGGAAAAACAACACGTAAGTTCTTGTTTTTTGGCCCTATGAATGTGGTTATTAGTTTTTATTTCCTTTCTGTTTGGGCTATTTGGTCTTATGGGCTCTGAGGGTTTGAAGAAAGTTTCCAGTGGAGTATATGTATGGTGTTTCATATTGTTATGCATCATATATGTTCTTTGGTACTTGGTAGATTGAAATATGTTTGTTTTTTTTTTTTTTTTGCATATTCCTGTCCTAAATTATTGCATATTTCTTCAAATGCCCCAACAATGCACTGTGAATGTGTGATTAAGTTGTATGCAATAGTTAGTGGGTGTCTTCATGTGATAGTTTGTTTTTTAGTGGTAACTGGTAAATGAGCATTAATAAAAAGAGAAAACAGTTCAGGCATTATTCAGAGTAAGACAAGGAAAAAGACTAGCTCATTAATAGACCTCTCAGTGTAGACTGTAGAAGTGCATTTCACTTGAGAAAGTGAAGACAGCTGAGGAATGGCTCCTTCGAGATACTGTTAGCCTTTTGTTTTGAAGAAAGAATCGCGTTGGTCCTAACTTGACTGCCTAGTGATCTAATTCAATTCATAGACATGTATACTCGGTAACATGTTCATAATTCTGCTCTAGTTTATGTCTCGTATTTTACGTCAAGTGGGACTTATATTTCCCCTTTGCCTTGATTTAGTTTCTATGCAATGACCTTCGACTCTTCCAAATGGTAAATTTGCTCACTAAAATAAAATTGGGTGATGAAAGGATCTATCCAAAACTACCATGAAGCTCTTCTCTATTCTAGATTCCCCCCATACGCTGGGCAAAAGGGAAAAAATGTTAACTCTACTCACCTTGTATTTTGCCTCTGCACACCTTATCTTCATCTAATCTTCTTCTTTTATATGTTGGCTATTACTTTGGGTAGAGTTGCCACAATATCTATTTAATGCGGGATTCTGCCGTGATGGGAAAATCATCGGGATCACTCAACCTAGACGTGTTGCCGCTGTTAGTGTTGCAAAACGGGTAGCTGAGGAATGTGGTGTTGAAATGGGCCAAAGAGTTGGGTATTCCATTAGATTTGATGACATGACTTCCAGTTCCACACGGATCAAATACATGACAGATGGGTTGTTATTGAGGTAAAAATCCACGACTTCATCGCATTAGTTTGTTTTAGTTCAATGGTTGCATGTTTTGGAAAAGTGTTTCATACTTTTTTTTGGCTTCTTGATTTGTCTCTTCACTTCAGAGGTGCTTTTAAATGGCAGCAAAAGTATGTGACTACATTGTCCAAGCTGGTACGATTATGTTGGAGATTATGGGTCCAGTGTGAGTGCATAACTAAAGGACTTCAAGCTCAAATAAGTCACTTTCGGTGAAATGGATTTCACCACTAAGGAGAGCAAGTTTAAGAATGTAAGAGGAACAGGGGATTTTAGTACAATTAGAGCAATGGTGGTGTGTGATGTGACAACATAGCCCCCGTGGTGTGTTTAGTGTTAGACTTGTCCCACATCGCTCATCTAAGCCACCTAAGCTTGGTTAATAAAATCTAGAGGCTACTCCACCTATTGCCAATTGGTTTTAGGTTGGAACCCTCCAAGAAATCTAACATGGTATCAGAGCTAGGTCTTGGGTGGCCTCACCTCTCGTGGGAAAGTCTCTGTCATCTCTATCGGCCGAGTCAGTTAGTCAGCTCCTGGTTTGTCACTTCCACGTGCATCTGGGCTGCACGTGAGGGGGAGTGTTAGACTTGTCCCACATCGCTCATCTAAGCCACCTAAGCTTGGTTAATAAAATCTAGAGGCTACTCCACCTATTGCCAATTGGTTTTAGGTTGGAACCCTCCAAGAAATCTAACATTTAGTCCCACGACGCAGTTTGCATAGGGATCTTCATGTCTTTCAATTATGGTGTTGGAGTTTCAGATTTTGTTTTAAAGCAGTCGTGAACTGATTATAGGGTTGCTTACTAACTGGAGCTTTTCATGATATCATTTTGGTAAAAACTAATGTAAGGTTCACTATGCTTGCAGGGAAGCATTATTGGACAAATATCTCTCTAAGTACTCTGTTGTTATTGTTGATGAGGCTCATGAGAGAACTGTTGACACTGATGTCTTGCTGGGCATACTGAAAAGTGTACAGAAAGCTAGGTCGGGACCCATCAATCAACTCCCTAATATCGATCACACAAAGGCAAACAATGAAGTGGTGATAGACGAAGAAAATGATTCTCAACGTGCTAGTAGTCTCAATCGATGCCGAGGCCTAAAGCTCAGTCCATTGAAGTTAATCATCATGTCTGCCAGTCTGGATGCACGTGGTTTTTCTGAGTACTTTGGTGGTGCAAGAGCTGTTCATGTTCAAGGGCGACAGTTTCCTGTTGATATATTCTACACTAAAGCTCCTGAGACAGATTACCTTGATGCCACTTTAATAACTATATTTCAGGTTGTTCATTGAGCCTCTCTAGTAACCCAGTATTATATTTCATTTTGGGTGAATTGTAAATTTATTGAAAAAAACAGTCTTAAAAAAGCCAATGCAAGCATACCTTCTGTAAACAATGTCTCCGCTAAGGAGCTGAGGCCTTTTGAGAATATAAATAATAAAGTTGCTCATCTCTCTAACATCTTAAGCTTTTAAATGAGTTGGTGGTTAACAATCTAACATGGTATCAGAGCTTGGTTTTCGAAGTCTTTTGGACAAGACTCTATGTCGTTGATGGTTGGTTCCCCTTGTTGTCGTTGATTGTTGTCGTATGTGTTGAATCGTTTGTTTACCTCACCACGTGCGAGTGAGGGGTTGCACGTACGGTAGAGTGTTAGAGCTTGTCCCACATTGGTTAAATATAACCTTCAAACCTAGTATATGAGCCTGGGCGGCTTCTCCACTCATTACCAATTGGTTTTAGGTTGCAACACTTCAAGAAATCTAATATGGTATCAGAGCAGGCAATTAATCATGTGTTCGAACCTTACCGCCTACCTGATGATTAAAATTTACTCATGTTTAGCCCGCTTATGGGGGAGAGCCTGGCTACACGCGAGGGGGCGTGTTGAGAATTTAAATAATAAAGTTGCTTATCTCTCTAATAGCTTAAGTTTATAGATGAGTCGGTGGTTAACAATCTAATAAGGCCAAATCTTATGCGGGATTTGGAAGAGGCTACAAATCATGATGTTTAGGGGAGTTTGTTTTACAGAAGAAAATCAGAAACTCCTAATACGAATATCAAACAGATCTTGTCTAGGACAGTGGAATATGGTATATAGCTATCTTGATCTTGCTTGAGTCCTACCTTGAGCTGAATACACTACGGAGGTTTGGTTCCTTCTTCTTTGCTGTCTGTGTGGTGGTTTCTTTAAAGGCTCTTTTGGAAATTTTGTTCCTGCCATTCCTTTATTTTCATCATCCCCTTTCTTTTGACATGGGAGGACTCAATTTTCCAGTTATTCTTCAAGTATGTCTCAAGGGCCTTCTTTTTATTTTTTTGATAAGTAATTTATTAACAAAAAGGCATTAAGGGAATGCCGCCCATATACAAGAGAGGCCAAATACAAGGGCCTTCTGAAAACTATATATATCTTGGTCTTGACTTAAATCAAGTTGGTTGTGCAATTGTTTTGTTACTAGACATTGTTTATCATCATTAAATTCAATGTTATAACTTTATTTGCTCAATTTTCATATTGGTAGATACATTTGGAAGAGGGTGCTGGTGATGTACTTGTGTTCCTTACTGGCCAAGAGGAGATTGAATCGGTCGAGAGGCTTGTCCTAGAAAAACTTCAACAGGTACCTGAAGAAAAACGGAAGTTAAAAGTTTTGCCTATATACTCATCTCTTCCATCTGAAAAGCAGATGCAGGTCTTCATGCCAGCTCCAATTGGATTTCGCAAGGTAGATTTTTCATTCATGTTTGAGTTCTTTTCAGTCGTGTATGATCTGGATGCTTTTGGTTATGTATGTTTTCGGACAAGCATTATTGACATTAATATTTGGTTCCTTTTACACTGTGATTTTGGATAAAAAAAAACTAGTAATGACTATTTTTTATGGCTGTCCTGATTGACAATGTTTTTGGGACATGAATATTTGTTCCCAGGAGTGTCCTCTCTTGGTTGAAGCAGATTATTTAAGAATGACTTTACTTAGGCTGCAGAGGTCCACACTTTCGTAAGAAATGCTGCACAATGTCGTCCAAATTGACATATTGTTATGTGCCATATGATTTGAAATTTTGTAAAGCATGCCTATTATTCTTGTCTGAAGCTATATATACGAACATGGTTGATGAAAAAAGAATGAGATATAAAACATTATTCGTAACTGAAGCACGTGAATATCAACAGCGGCAATACCCTTAATTAGCTGATGCACGTCAAGTGAACTGACAAGAGTTATACTGGACTATGACTTTGGTGAGTGGTACAATCTACTTACCTCACACCTGTGGTTAGCTTGTATGCTATTTGAAGCTTAATAAAGAGTTAAAAAGGTACAGGCAAGTGCATCAGAAACATGGTTTCTGTTGAATTCTGTGGAAGTTTCACAGGTGTATCTACTGGATAGATCACTGACTGTTGTTATATGATGTCCCTGGAGATGCTGTCATGTACTTCACGGTTCATTTAATCCTCTAAGATGTCGATTCATGTGTATGATTGATGTTTCTGTTGAGATATATTGCTGCAGTCCTGTTAAATGTGATGCAGTAGATATAGAGTATTTGTGTCGTTCTGGCATCATCTAGTGGTAGAAAAGTCTTGAGTCTATAAAAATAGGTGTGTGAGTCCTTCATGTGGTAGTTTTTGATGAATTAATATATTGATTCCAGAGCTAGAGCTCTTTATTCCATAGTATTGGGGTTATCTCTCTCTTATTGATTCTTACAATTGAATTGGTTTGCATCATTATGTTCTGCTGTTTAGTATTGGACCGCTTTTGCTTTTCGATTTTCGTAGTTCTTTTGGCAGTAATTTTGAAGAGGCTACACATTCCCTTTTGTTATTCACTTAAAGGTGCTGAGTGCACTTGCATTTTGGTCCATCATTTTATTGTGCTTATGCACTGTTCTAACAATATTAATATCCTTATATTTTCTGTTTAGGTAATACTAGCAACCAATATTGCTGAGACATCTGTAACTATACCTGGAATTAAGTATGTGATCGATCCTGGATTGGTGAAAGCACGCACCTACTCTGCTCGTACAGGAATGGAATCGTTGCTTGTTGTTCCAACTTCAAAAGCACAGGCTCTTCAAAGGAGGTAGGGAGCACAGCACGCTGGGTTCTATATGCATGGCTAAATCCACCAGTTTTTGTTCTTATTTCATTTCTTAGTGTTAGTGATTTTGTTATTCCTCCCCTGTTTTTTCTTACTTGCTTTTTTTTATAGACCAACGACAAATGGGTTTTTCACTTCTGCCTGCAATGTTTTATCACAGTGGACGTGCAGGCCGTGAAGGATCTGGCAAGTGCTTCCGCCTCTATCCAGAGAGGGAATTCGAGAAACTCAGTGATTCCACAGTTCCAGAGATCAAGCGTTGCAACCTCTCAAAAGTCGTTTTGCAACTTAAGGCTCTTGGTGTTGATGATATTATTGGCTTTGACTTCATGGAAAAACCGTTAAGGTAGAGAAAATAAGATAATGTGTTTGCTAATCACTTTGCTCAGCGTTGCAGGTTTGGCCATTGGTTCATGTACTTTAATGACTCCTGATTGTGTTTACTTTGCTGAGCCCAATTTAATTTTTAGGGGTCCTCATCGTATTTGCTTATTCACTCTATATCTTTGTATCCTTGATTGTCCGCCTCTCTCTTTTTTCCAAGAAAGTAATGACAAATACGATTTAGAACCCTCTATTCTTTACTGTAGGAAGCTCTTCTGGGGTTATTAGTATGGGGTTTTGCTGCCTAAAAATTAGTGCAGGAAATTAGCTTTTACGGTTGAGCACGTGTGTCTCTCTGAGAGAGAGAGAGAGAGAGAGAGAGAGAGAGAGAGAGAGAGAGAGAGAGAGAGAGAGCTGAATTTTGCATCCGTCCGTGCCAAAAGAAAATGAGAGAAAAATCACCTTGGCATTAGCCTGAGAGTTACACGTCACACAATCTTCAATACTCGAAAAACTGCTCTGCGCTATGTACCAGAAAACTATTGGCATTTAACATTTACTGAATTTTATAAGCTATTCTTGCTGAATTTGATTATTGTATACCTTGGAGAAATTTATCACCATTAATTTTATCTTTGAGCAGGGAAGCTGTTATCAAATCATTGGAGTTACTGGCCTTGCTAGGTGCTCTAACAGAAGAATCCAGATTGTCAAAACCAGTTGGACATCAAATGGCCCGGCTGCCGTTAGATCCAACTCATGCCAAGGCACTGATCTTGGCTAGTCAGTTTAATTGCTTGGAAGAAATGTTAATAACTGTCGCAATGCTCTCAGTGGAATCTATTTTCTATGTGCCTCGTGAGAAGCTAGAGGAGGTAGCAGTTGATAATTTGTTTCAAATGCATGTCGCTTGTGTTCTTGCAGCTGTTAGGTTTTACATAAAGAGTGTGTGTGTGTGTGTGTGAGAGAGAGAGAGAGAGAGAGAGAGAGAGAGAGAGAGAGAGAGAGAGAGAGAGAGAGAGAAATGTTAATAACTGTCACAATGCTCTCAGTGGAATCTATTTTCTATGTGCCTCGTGAGAAGCTAGAGGAGGTAGCAGTTGATAATTTGTTTCAAATGCATGTCACTTGTGTTCTTGCAGCTGTTAGGTTTTACATAAAGTAAGTGTGTGTGTGTGTGTGTGTGTGTGTGTGTGTGAGCTTAATTTGGAAATCAAGCCTTTCCAAACTGGTTTTCCCCCTTTTGGCCAGGCTCGGACTGCAGCAAAGTGCTTCTCAAGTCTGGAGGGAGACCATCTGACATTGATTAATGTATACCGTGCTTCTGATGAGTTATTTGAGAAGAGCAAGATAGGAAACAACAGAGAAAAAGCTGAAAAAAACATGAGAAAATGGTGCAAAGAAAATTTCATCAATAGCCGCTCCGTAAGGCAAGCTCGAGACATTCACAGGCAAGCTACATCCTCTTTTTTGGGTTTAAAGCCAAAATATGACTGGTTTCCTGTTTGTTTCAATTTTAAAGTTATTAATTTGACTTTTGATTTTTTGGGGATGCACTCGCCCATCGTCTAAACGTTTTCACCTAGAGAGTATCTCCAATGCAGATGCGGATGGGTCAATTCTTTATCTTTTGTTGCTTCAATGTACTTGCGAAATGAGTTGCCAGCTTTTGGCAATGCTATACTTTGTGCCGTTTATGACATATAAAATGTGGCATGCCAACTTTCCTCTCTTTCTCACATAATGGGGCTCACATGCTGTTTGAATTGGGGATTTCTTGAAGAAACTAAATGAATTGCATTTCTAGCCATGGAGTAAGGTTGCTAAAATTTGGCAATTTAAGTTCTGTAGCTGTAGCATGCCAAAATTTAGTTTGACATGTTATTTTAGGCGTTTTGCATTGGAGATGCTCGTATTTAATCCATGAGAGACTTTCTGATATATGATAGTCTCTCAGATGTGCATTCCTAATTTCAATCCCTTGTGCTTTGTTTCAGGCAAATTCGGGAAAATGTTGAACAGATGGGTCTGCATGTTGCTTCTTGTGGAGACGATATGCTTCAATTTCGTCGTTGCCTTGCTGCTGCATTTTTCCTCAATGCAGCTTTGAAGCAGCCTGATGGTACATACAGGTACCTAGTGCAATACTTTTCTCATAGCAGGTGCTTCTGGGTTACTGCTAGAACTACTTTCGAAAGGATAGCGTATATTCTTTCCTGTTATTTCCAAATGCTGATTCCCTTGCCCACCTTTACTAGCAAACCTTGAGGTTGTTTTGGAGATGAAATCCAAGGTGGTTTAGGATTCTATATTTGGGATTTAATCAGATGCTAAATTTTTTTGGGAGAGATTTGGCAAATAGATTCTGCATCACATTAGCGTATGGGAGTATCATCTGAGAAATAGATTTTTGATGTGGATTTCTGCAAAGTTCGCTTCCTGGTTTGTGTGGAACTGTGAGAAAACAGAAATTATTTGGTGGTGGGTGGAGGTGGCGGTAATTTCATTAAAAGTTTTCCGAAGTGCGTAAAGGAATCGGAGAAGGGGAATGATTTTTGCTCTCCACATTTTTTGTAAATGCACTCAAAAGTTGTCTTTTAGTGCTTCAATTACCCACAATAAAATAGCTAAAAGACAAAATTATGAGTGCACTTATAAAAAAGTAGAGTGCAAAAATCATTTAACCTCGGAGAATCACTTTTGGTTTTGGATAATCCCTTCAAAAAATCTATGCCAAACATCTCAAAATGTATGTGGGAGAATCAATTATTCTCCCAAAAATAATGTCCTCAATTTTATATTTGTATCTTGCTTTTGCTATTTATTTGGAAATGGTCTTCCTCTCCCCTTTGCAAGACATCTCACATTTCACTTTAAATGGCAGGGTTTTTTCAAGTGGTCAGTCGGTGCAGATCCACCCTTCTTCTGTGTTATTCAGGACAAAACCAGACTGCTTAATTTTTGATGAACTAGTACGTACAAATCATAATTACATTCGGAATGTGTCTAGAGTTGACTACTTGTGGTTACCTGAGCTGGCTCCTCAATACTACACATTGAAGGAGTAGAAAGTCATGGCATCAATATTGAAGGTGAGAATGACTTGTTTTTGTCGTTCTGTATTTTCGAGGTTGCAATTTCGTGTCTTCTTTGCTACGATGACGCCATTCACGTTGTCTCAAGTTACCTGCATAAGTAATTGCAGGCATGGGGTAGCATGTACTATTTTGGCTCTCTGAGCATAAAGATACAGACTTTGATGGATAGTCCCTAATCGTTTTATTCAGGTTTCACTGATTGTGTGAGGCGACTTGGTGTGGTTCTGTTTTCAGAATCAAACAGAACCAGTCTTTGGCACAATTATTCAGAAAACTTGTTTGGTTTGATGGGGTTTAAAACTCTTAACAAGAACAGTTTTGGAAAAGAACCGACTTTTACGAAAACACGAAAAAGATGTTTTCTAATTCTCAAAAACCAAGTTCGCGCTAAAATAAGTACACTATAGATGAGTGTTTGTTTGTAAATTTTTCTTGTCTCGTCTCCTTCAAACCTTTATATCTTCAGGTTTGATGCAGATATCGATTGCTTTGTTGGAGGGGACTTGTTCAACTGCATCTGATTCTTGGAAAGGGGTCTAAAAGGTTGATAAGCCTGCCAAGTATTTGCAGGTGCTTGTTTGTTTTGTGGCAAGGAGTTTCCAGGAAAGGTGATCTGTTCTCAAGCCAACATTCTTAGCCCTATTTATTGAAAGGCTCTATTTCAATCTGAAAACAAAGCTGGAGTGAGGTTATGGCAGCCATTTTTCGGCGTTGGCAGTGTCTCTTCAACGGTATTTTCGTGCACAAATATATGCACTGCAATGCACTTTCGATTTGATAATGTAGTCTAGTTAGGTATGGTTAATTGTGCTTGCGGGGGTGCGGTTCTTTGAGTTCTTTAGTTGCTTCACAGTCTTACTTTTGGCAAGCTCTTTAGTCTTTCACAATGTTAAGGGAAGTGGAGAGGATGAAGGGGAGGGCAAGGCTGGGGCCTGTTTGGTACATTGCTTAAAGGTAATTTGTTTGTTGTTTATCCATACGAAATTGGAGTAACAAACAAGCGATGTTAACTTAAGGGGATTTCCGTATTTCTCGTATTTGGATTCTTTTGGGCTGTATTTACCTTTTTGACCATTGATTTGTGTAATGAAAGAAGAATGGTAAGTGGTAATATTGGATTTATGCTTTAACCAAACAGGTATAGGCAAGATACTTTTGGGGTTTGTTTCCTCTTAAGTTATTAGGTTCAAAACCTCTCATGCGTTATACATTCAGGACTCCCGCTAGCGAACGGGTGGAATTGCTCGATTGGTTGTAAGATTTGTCGAGGTGCGTATAAACTGGTCCGGACACCAGAGTTATAAAATTTAATAGCAGTTGCTCAGAATGCAAGCAACACGTGAAACGTGAATTCATTTCCGTCCGACATGCTCGACCGAGTCACCGACTACAGCATGGAAGATTCTATTTCCACGCCCCGTTTGCTGTCTCCAGTGATTCCTCATCATTTGCCTCTCTTTTTTGGAAGTCTGAGTGAAATTGACTCGAATGGAAAAATTCTATTTCCACGCCCCGTTTGCTGTCTCCAGTGATTTCTCATCATTTGCCTCTCTTTTTGGAAGTCGAGTGAAATTGACTCGAATGGAAAAATGTGAACAATTCTTTTCCATCTAATAATGCCCAACTTTCCACTCCGCATTGGAGGAATCTCTGTTAAAATCTCCACACCCCCTCCCATGTTCTCTCTCCACCCCTCCCCATGTTATCCCTCTCCCTCAATTTAAATAAATACAAAAGCACAATATTAAGAATTTAGAATTGGGGGTTTGTGGAGGCTCAATACCTTTTATGTAGTATTGATAGATAGATAAATTGAAGAGTTCCCAAAAAAAAAAAAATAGATAAATTGAACAAAGAGTTAAATATATGAAGAATTTAATTAAATTTGATTCACGTAAATGAAAAATTTACACAACAAATGCTGGGACTTTTGTCTCAAGTTTTCAATTTTTATGTTAGTCTTCTGTCCTCCCAATGTCAATTTCGGAATTAAGTTACCAAAGTATTTTAATTGGTAGAAGGACGTTTTAATAAAATCTATGGGACGACAAATGACATTTTGAAAACACTACTGGAGTACATGAAATGAAAGAGTTATAGTTGAGATCATATGTTATGAGGACAATATGATCGCGATTTTATTTTAAAATTCTTCTAGTCTTTTTCAGGTCCTTCAGATAGTGACAAATGAGTCGAAAAAGATTGAATATAGGATTCGGTAAGATCTAAAACTGAACCAATAAACCTTCTTCATTTATTTTATTTCACCCTATGTGACAAATGAATTAAAAAAGATTGAATACATGATTCGGCAAGATCTAAAAATGAACCAGTAAACCTTATTTATTTATTTCACCCTTCTAATAATTATTCAAATAAATGATAAGATTCTTCTTCTTCCTTTCTCCCACTATCTCTCACAATGCAAATGCACAAGTCCACAAGTTTTGTTTGGTTTTCATCTTTGGGTATTTTAGTTTTGGTAGTGGGTGGAAAAAAAAAAGATAATGATTAGATAAATGAGTAATGAGTAGAGAGATAAATGAAACTAATAATTGAAGAAATAAGGTAATGATTGAAGAGAAAAATAGGGTAATGATTGGAAAACAAAAACAAAACAAAGTTAAAAGAGATTAAAATTCTTTACACCGCCGGTGTAAACATTTGTTTTCCCCAAATCAATTATATTGTGTCATGTCGCCATGTTCTATTGATTGAGACCACTGTTTTGTAATATGGAGCGATATAATTGATTTGAAAGAAACAAATATTTATACCTACTGTGTAAAAAATTTATTCTCAGGTTAAAATGAAAAACAAACAAAACCAATAAAGTACTAATAACATCAATTCTCCCTCACTTTAGGGGAAAAGAAAAGAAAAACCCATAAATTCTGCCCCTATAAAATACTCCACCACTACTCGGTACGTACCTGGAAATTGTAAAGTTGGCGTGCCAATAGCGCATTTGTTCATAGTTGGAGTACCATCAATCATCAGCTTTCACATCCTCACTCACTCTCTCTCTCTCTTGTTCACCAGATCCCGATCCAGAAGAAGCTAAGGTAACGAAACCCTAGACCTAGATCTCTTATTACATGCTTGATTTATGGAATGTGTGATTGCTCGCCTCTCACATCTCTGGTGCTACCGATGATTTTCGATGCCAATGCATTTCCCGTTTTCTTAAATTCTTGTGGCTTTTCATTGCTTAATCTGTGAAAAAAACCCAACAAATTTTGTGAATGTATATACTTGTCTCCAACCCTTTTATCGTTTTCTCACTTAAACTCAAAATTCAAGTGAAAACACTTTCATATTCTCAACTCCACCCCTCGAATCGAACTTATATCAGAGTTTTGCTTGAGTTTTTACTCGAGTCGAGGGAGACTCAAGTCCTTACTCATATTTTAGAAGGCTATTTTTGCCTCTCAATTTTACAACTGTGCCATTAATGAAGCTTTTACTCAAATTTATGGTTAGATTCGGGTTTTGAGCAAAAGTATAGGTGAAGGCTGGAGATGCTCGTACTTGTGCATCTACATGTTGTAGAGGTCGATGTGGAAATTCAACTTTTTTCTTGGAAGTGTTCTCCCTTAGCATCGTTTTTGTTCTCTAGGGGAAGGGATGGGTTCAATTGGGTATATCTTTAGATTGTAGATTATGTTTCTTTTGTTGGAGACTTGTTTTGATGTCCTCTATATCATCTACGGGTGCTTGAGAAATGTATCAGATTGATTCTTTTTAGGGAGTAGATATGATCGCAACTTAAAAAATGTAAGGCGAAGGGATGTTTTGTGAAAGGATACAACATGGACCTATTACTGAAATACAGGATCAACGAGCATTTTACCAAATTGGATTGGAGGGAGAAACGTTGTACATAGTTGGTTCATTGAAAGAAGGAAAAGCTATCAACCTATATTAGCAGCTCACATTTTCATGGTAGAGATTCAAGGCTAGAGAAATTGGACATTTTGAGCTTTGTTCGGGCTTGGTGAGGCTTGAACTCGACAGTTATGGTGGAGCTTATCTAACACAGTTTTCATGTCTTAGAATCAAAAGTGAGATGCGGAAATGTTGTGCCTTATGTTGAGTCTTTCCTTTCTTTTTAGTAGCTTTTTTCCGGAGTCGATTATGGCAGTTGAATCAATTAAAGGAGCTTTGTAAGGTTTGGGAATCAAGCTTCCTATACGGCTGGACAGGCTAGGTTGACATAAGTTTTCTCTCAAACAGGAAATAGAGTTCTTAATGTGCCAGTGTGATGGTGTTTCCCGTGCCACTATCCCATGGATTGCAATCCACTATCTCTGCTATTGCACACACTGGTATGGTTTGTATATGCAGTCCGGCAGTTTATATCCCAACTTCCTTTAGGTTTACTTGGACTGGTCTGTCAACTGGTGACCTTAGTACTGTTAGCACTGCTTTTAACTAGGGTTTGCTGGCACTACCTACGAGAAGCCATAGAGGCTGGATTTTTTGTCATGCAACGAATTTGTCTGAGCCAAAGACCAAGCTGTCGTCTATCTCCCCTTTGTGTGAGGCCAGCAAATATACATGCCATGGTAGGGTTGTCAAAACGCCAAGAAATGATGAACTGATGTCAATAAGCAAGAATGCTAATGTTCTGTTTTTGCAAAATGAGTTCATTGAAATGAATCCTAACCTAGTTCTCGTGATCATGCTTGTCTGTTGTTCCTGATTCTAGTTTCTAGCTTCTCAATTGACTTCTTTCAATGTTTATTTCCCTACTTGTACTCCTTCCTTCGTTGATTCTGTGTACTATACATTACGTTTGTGTAACCTACTTTATACTGTGAGCAGGGTAAAGTTTCTTGTCTAAGAAAGAGTCTGAGAAATGGGGCGTGGTGTCAGCAGTGGCGGTGGACAGAGTTCTCTTGGCTACTTATTTGGGAGTGGAGAGGCTCCAAAGACAGCTTCAAACAACCCACAACCTGCTCCTAGTGAGGGGCAAGCTGTTAATAATGGGCCTCCCTCCAAGACTGCTGCACCTTCTCAACCAGTAGATGTAGCCAAGCAGATTCCTGCGGGTATAAATAGCAATGCTGCAGATGGTCAGAACAGTGGAAATTTTATTACCGTACGTCTCTAGTCCCTGTAATCTCTGTTGTAAAAAAAGTTGGTAAATTGCTAACTAACTTTTTTCTTACAGAGTAACATTTGCATCAGTTCTGCATGCAGTTACTTCAGTGTGCTTCGGTTCATGACATGATATTTTGGTGGAAGTAGTTAACTTCCATAATAGAGGAGATTCAAAAGATATATATTCATCATTAATTCCTCAGTTTTTAACATACTGCGGATGAGCTGTGATGTAAAGCAAATTACTACTTAACAAGGTGTGATCATGGTCCATGATGGATCTAGGGAAACATCTGTTTTTTTATGCAATTTCAGAAACTACCTCCTCTTTATCATGTGATAATGTTATTAACATTGCTGCTTTCTAGTCGAACAAAGCATTTCATGCCAAAATTTTCAAGTTCTTCACTGTTCTCCTTATGTTGCATCAAATTACCCGTGTCCCACTATGGTTACTTCCCCTTTTGCAGGATCGGCCCTCGACTAAGGTCCATGCTGCCCCTGGAGGTGGGTCTTCTCTAGGTTACCTATTCGGTGGTGGTGGCAACTGACAATTGCGGTTCTACCGCAATGGAAGTATTGCCAATCGATTTTATGAACTTGCATTTTGGAAGGTTTATTTTTTTTGGCTTTCATGAATTGGGAACTTGCTTTTTCATGTATTGTAATATCGAGGTGGGATGGTGGTGGTTGTGGTTGAGAATACTCAATTCTCGATTCAAGAACATGTGTTGTGAAGCTTACTGTATCAATTGTATCGAGTAACTTGGGGGTTGTTGACTATTAAGTATCATCTTGCAATACTTTGCTCGCTCTATGTTCTCTATCATGGTTGTATTTTCTTTTTCTGAATACGCTTCTCTAATGCCTGTGGTGAAGATTTGGATTGTAGCCGGTAGGGTTTAGGTTATGCACTTGTGTTTGACAGGAACAAAGCCAAATTGATGAGGATCTTCTCATTACTAGTGTATTGACACTCACACTGTCCCACCTCCCGAGTCCGTTTCCTTCCATTTAGTAGGACTCTCTCTCTCTCTCTCTCTAAAACTCTTCATCTTGGCGTCAATAGAGTCGGATCTCGTATCCCAAAAAAAAAAAAAAAAGGAGTCGGATCTGGTGATTTCCAGCCTAGACTCTGGTGACAATATTTTAGCTCTAGCGACATTGGAGTAGGATCATATGACAAAAGCGTTGGATGTAGTGACCACCACTCGATGGGGACTACCAAATATGGGGCGGTTTTTCGTTTTGTTCTTCTATTTTGTTGTTTGCTTTTACCTCTTTTTATAGAGTGTTTCTCTCCTTTATGGATCTTTTGGATCCTTAGGGGTTTGCTTTCGAAAACATTGTGCACTGCACTTGTGTTGTAGTTTTTCGGTTTTAGTTTTTCATCTTTTGGATTCCCTACCACCTCACCTTTTAATTGACAATACTCCCGATCTCGATTTCTGTTTGCTTAGCAGTATTTGTTAAATAGAGTATGAATGTATGGTGCTCGCATATGATGGCTTGGGTTCTTCTAAATTTTCGTAAGAAAATCTTCTTGTAAGTGCCCTTGGGATATTCTTGAATGATTTCTGTTTGCTTAGCAGTATAAGCACTGGGCATAGCCCGCCATCATCACTTTCTACCTCTCACAAATTCCCCCAGCTGACATACCCTTCCCGACCCGATCCAAACACTCCCCATGCTCCTCCTTAGCCGCCAATCAACCGCCACCATTTATCTTCACCCGCACGTTGATCAGACTTTCAAGGTTCAACAAATGTTCATTGTCCAAATTTGTAGGGTTGAACAGAGAACCATTGTCCTGAGTTAACGAACCAAATGGTTTTCGACACCGCTTTGAAGGGCGATGTTTATGCGATTGGTTTTTTTTTTTTTTTTTTTTTTAATTTTTTTTGAAGGTGGCCGAATTGAGTTCATACATTATTCACTTCTTTGGTCAACAATCCCAAACAACCATCTTCCATTAGAGTTGCTTATATCTTTCTCTCAATCTCCATCACTCTCCTTCCCTTTGCATATCTACCAAGATCCAACATCAACTACAAAAACAGATACCGATGCGGTTATCAATGAATTCACTGGAAAAGATGCAATCCTGATGAAATGAGAAGGCCATTCCTCCAAATCCAATCCTCACCCAGGTGGTTCAAAGTTCAAGCCCAAATTCCAAGGGAGATTTAGTGATAGGTCCACTATAGACATTTCATAAACCCATAAGTTTACTTAATAGTTTTGTAAAGCCATAAGTTCATACAACCTAAACCCTAGGGTAACCTATGAAAGTGCCTAAAACCCTAAACCCTATGAAAGTGCCTAAACCACTAAAACCCTATAATAGAAAAGTGTACCCTAAAGCCTTGTAAAAGAGTCTAAACTCTAGAGTACCCTATCCTATAATAAAAAAGTGCACCCTAAAATCTTATGAAAGTGCCTAAACCCTAGGGTACTCTAAAATGAATTTGAGACCTTACAAAATTAATAGGTGGACTTATGGACTTATGAAGTTCACATAATGGACCTAAGACTAATTTTCTAATTTACATTTACCTTATTCACATCAGAATGGTCAAACAAGTGCACTTTTTCCGGCGAACTTTTTCATTACCAAAACATCCAAAGAGGGAAGGAATCGGGATTTTGCATTCAAGGGAGCCATAACATGAACTACATTCTCAACAACACTCAGGATATTATTCAGTCTAAACATCGATTCATTTATGTATCACTCTGACATTTGACATAGTTCTAAAACTCGAAAAATAATCTATCATCGAGTTTGTGCTAAGGCCCAAAATAATACCCATCACAACATAAAGAAGCAGAGAGTCTATTCTAAAGTATGTTCAAGCGTAAGTGACCGAAAAGCTATTGCAACTCACAAGCATTTATGAACTTCTTAATACATGGCGACTTTTTTGCTTTAGGAAGGGCCGTGCCTCATATACCAATCTTTAGGTTTGTCCTCGATGTAGAAGGAGCTTCTGGTCAAGTAAATCTGCCCAAATTTCAGCTGGGAGGAGCAGGAGCAGGAATTATACCCCATCTCCTCCGAACATCTTGCAAATCCTCATGAAAGTGCTGCTCATAGTAAATAGATATGAGGTCGGTGCATTGCATGCCAGCCCGGATGGCCCACGGAAAGTAATGCTGGTAGAACAATGCCCTTTGTTTTCCACTGAATCTTGCGGTGCCACCAACCACGGACAATAGGCACATGGGAAGCAACATTTGCTCAAACTCTATCACCTTAAGTGCTGATTCTCCAATCAAGTTGGTGGGAAGGTCAAATAAGGTGTGCCAGAAATCGTGCACCTCCCGTGCACGCATGGCAACGTAGGCCAGCTCTTCTGTTTCCATGAACCGGACTGGTGGCCTATCATCTGGGGAGAAGTTTCTGGATCCCATGAACCTTGCGTAGGCTGCACCAAATGTGTTAGCCGGTAGGTCCCACGCATGCCCCACATTTGAAGAGATGACACGAGGTCGTTCCAATAGCACTGCCTGAGAGAGAGAGAGAGAGATGCATCACTAGTTAGCTAAATAAGAAAATTAATCTAGCATATGAATAAGATGCCCTTAGTTCACAATGCAGGTAATAAAACACATTCTTCCGCTCTAGCATCAATAGCTGCCAAAAAATAACAGACTCAAAAAGTATTGAGCAGTGAAAGTTTCTTCCGTTCGGGAAAAAAAAGTATTGGGTAATGTCAATAAAATAATATCTACGGCAAGAAATTTTTTAAACATTCCAAGGGTGAAGCATCTAGCCAAACACACAGTAAATCCTTTTTTTAAGGGAAAAATAATTGGTGTCGATTCTGATCATTTTGCTGGTACAGAGTCCATAGAAACATGACAACCCTTACTCGGCAGTCTTAACTTTCTTTTAATTACCCCCCAAAACATATATGGTTACTTGATGAAACACGACTGAAACGGCAGCTTAAAAATCCTGTAGCCTCAAATATTTACTTCAATGTTGTTTAAGAACTATTTATAGAATATGTCCAAGTCAAATAGCAATGATACTAAGCGCTTACATTTAAACTTCTCCAAGCCCAAAGAATCAATTATATGGATATGATAACAGGACATGATTTCTAATCCTAGCAGCTATTACAAGCAGATAACTATATGGCAGCCTATGTCGTAAAGACAATGCTATCTAAACGGTTAAATTATGCAGCCTGTTTTGGACACATGTAGTAGGCATCAAATCAAGCCAACAGAATTGAATGCATTAAGGAAAACAATCTCTTATGATAAACATTTCCAAACTATTAACCACAACCTTTTGCTCTGTCAATATGCCACATAAATTTTTCTATAATGATGGCCTCTACCAACAACACATGGAAAACACTCGTAGACACTAACGTAGTCGTAGTACTTCATTCACTGGAATGTTACAGTCATTCCCTTGGAATGCTCATCTCGATATTCGTAAGAAATAAGAGAACATATATAACGAAGGGCTTCATCACTCATCTATTTTTTTACTGGGATGCCAGGAAATGACCAGTGAACCTAACACTACCAGTGACTATTAGAAACCCCAGAATATAACAAATTAATAAAGAAGCCTTACTCTGCCTTCAGGACTTCTCTTCATCCTTTCAAGAACCCTTTCAAAAGCAGGCTTCCCAGTTGTCTCTCCCAAAGCAGCTATTAAATCTGCTCTTCGTGGGTCTAGCAATGCACCCGCGGCTGAACCAACCGCAACTGCAGCCCGCTGCCACCCATTAAGCCGCAGACGTGCTCCCTCTATCATTGCATCTATGTGCAGGTTAAGAAGTCAGGTAAATTCTAATAAACCAATACCATTAAAACAATCAAACCGTCTTAAACAATGCCAATACCGTTGTTATTTGTCAACAAATGGACGGAATTGGAATTCTCTATGGATTGGAGTAAATGAAAGCAATAGACTTAGAGAGCGCATGGCGTAAGTAATGCTCCTATCAATAGTACACCAATTACCAAGGGAAGTCCTATGGTTAAGCATTTCATCGTACAAGTTTGGTGCAAATGAATGTACCACTACAAGATCATTGAAAAATAATAGTAGTACGCTTCATTTAAGGAAATGAAGGGGAGCAAATTAGAGCACCAATTAGAAAACAGCAACTAAAAGTTATACTAAATAATTCCCATTGTCTTTAAAACTAATTTAGTCCAAACTCGCCCATATTAAATTTGGAAGCATACACCCTAAAACCAATTTAACCCTAGGTGGAGAAACCCCAAAATGTCTGGTACTCGTGCATCTGCATATGTGTTGAAGTGATTCACTCTTGGTGCGGGGATTGGACATCCCAATACTTACTACTAGACCCCCAACAAATTTTGTTTAAGCTTCTAAATTACCCATGAACAACGGCAATTACAGAGCGAGATATATATATATATACACAGTCCGGATCTCCTAAAGGATCCCGCACGGGCTTACCGTGTGGGACTCCCCTTTCCCGATCGAATTATGACGATCCGATCAGCTCAAAGTGATCAGAATGTGATTTTAAGGATACCCGCGAGAAATCAGCAAAAAAAAATGATCGGGAAAGGCTTCATCCGAACAGTTTTTTATTAAACGATTCAGTAAAAAACTGTTCGGATCAAGCCCTTCCCGATCATTTTTTTTGCCGATTTATCGTGGGTACCCTTAAAATCACGTTCTGCACACTTTGAGCGGCTCGGATCGTCGCAATTCGATCGGGAAAGGGGAGTCCCGCACGGTAAGCCCGTGCGGGATCCCTCATTGGATCTCGAGTGTGTGTGTGTGTGTGTATATATATATATATATATATATATAGAGAGAGAGAGAGAGAGAGAGAGAGAGAGAGAGTACCTTTCCGATTTATAGTTTGTTTGGAACTAACAGCCCCTTTGGCTACCTAGGTGAGAAAAGAAAGGAGTGTAGTTTCTCACCATCTTGTTTGGATGGACAAAAAAAAGGAGAGAAAAGAAAAGAGGATGTCATGTATATTTTTACCAAAATAACCTTTTCTTTTCCATACCCAAAACGTTGGTAGCTAGGGTTTGTTGACCCAAATCCACGCACAAAACCAGACTTTCGAAGAAAGACGAAGAAGATTTACAACTTTGTTTAGACGAAGAAGATTTGCAACTGGGTCGTCTGAAGAAGATTTGCAACTCGGTTCAGACGAAGAAGATTTGAAGCCTAGGTTTTTAGACGAAGCAGACGAAGGTGGTCAAAATTGGCAACTCGGTCATTTCTCACGGAATCTGGCCACAATTGGTGAGAAACGAAATGGGTAAGGGGTTTCTCATTCTCCCCATTTCTCACCCTCTCTTTCCATTTTCATCATCCAAACGTGCGAAAGAATCACTTCTACCTCCATTTCTTTTCTTTTCTCCCGAAATCTCTCAATCCAAACGAGCTGTAAGGGAAAGAAGAGGAGAGGGAAGACTTCTTTGTTGTTTGATTTCCAATTCTGTAAGAGGGGGAAATCTTTACCTTCTCCTTATTTGTTCCCCCTTATTTGTTCCCCACGGAACCTCCTCCCAATATTCCCCAATATGTAGGTTAAGAAGTTGGGTAAATTCTTATAAACCAATACCATTAAAACAATCAAACCTTTTTAAACAATGTCAATACTGTTGTTATTTGTCAACAAATCGACAGAATTTGAATTCTCGATGGATTGGAGTGAATAAAAACAATAGAGAGTGCATGAATCGAAGTAAGCAATTCTCATATCAATACACCAATTTTTTACTCCTTCCGTCTGGATTTAATTGTCTATAGTTCTATTCTAACCGGCTAAAACACGGGTTATATCTTTGAATCCGTAATGAATTTTATATCGAATATGGATCTTGTTTGATAGATCTCGATTAGTTCTATAATACAATGTTTTAGAAATCACGTAAAACATTATAAATTGAAAGATATAATCGATTGAAAAATGGCACGAACTCCAAAACAAGGACTATTAAATCCGGACGGAAGGAGTACTTTTTTGGGTAATGATGTAGGACAGAGTTGGAATAGGGCTAAGTATGATCGTAGACGAGGGAAAGGGGCTGTTTTTAGGGCTGTGAATAGTAGACGTGAACAGTATTTTTAAGGAGGGAAGAGTAAGAGAAGGATAGATCTAGGCCTCACACCTAGGTTACCAAAGGCATCACACCTAAGGCCTCTTTAGCATCACACCAAAGAATGAGATTGCATCACACAATCATAAAAGCTTAAAGCTAAATTTTCATTCAATCAATCATAATTCAAGCTCTTGAGATTACATGACTTATATAGACTCCATAATACTTGAATGCAAATAACTACTCCTATTTCCTAGATGGCTGGATAGGATGAATGCATACATAAAGGTTGAATACATTAAATATGTGGTCAAACTTCCCTAAATGAAAAGACACAAGGCTCATGAAAAGTCACAGCCTTTAATGTTCCAGTCAATGCCTAATTAATATCCCAGGTAGGGCCCACATCATCCAGCATATGCCAAATTAAGGCTTGGGCCTTAGAACCATCCAATCCACGTTTTTTATAGCCTTTTATCGGGTGCTGCCATTTTCCATCAGGTAATGCAGGTTGTTCCGGGCCACCTAGCGCGCATCTCAGACTAATCCCTACAGCCCCTTCTACAGCCATTTCATACGCTTACACATGGGGTGAAGTGTCCCTAAGAGTTGCTGGTGAGGGAAATCGAACCTGAGACGTTAGGAAGGAGTAAACCCCTAAGACCCAGACCAACACCAGAAGGCCAACCCCTTGGGTACACAAATTACCAACAGAAGTCCTATGATTAAGCATTTCATCGAACAATTTCGGTGCAAATGAATGAACCACTACAAGATCATCGGAAAATGAGTCGTTTCAATGAAAGGAAATGAAGGGGAGCAAATAGATCGAGGAGCACCAATTAGCAAATACGCAGCCGAAAATTACACCCCGACAAAAATAAGCACGCTATTGAGGAGAAAAAACCCATTTCACCAAAGTACCAAACTAATAAAATCCAAAGACGGAAAGCAGGAAGAATTGTTCCGAGTACATACCAATTGGGGTAAGCCCAGTTTCCTCCACTGCCTTGAGAGGTCGTCTATGCTGTTCCCCTTCGTTTTCTTTGATCGGAGGTTGTCTATGCTGTTGGTCAGGAGAGAGAGAAACCTTCTCGTTGGGAAGAGAAGTTTAAGAAGGAAGAGAAGTTTAAGAAATAAGGCTTTGTTTGGAACTTGTGGAAGGAAAGAAAAGAGAAGAGAAAATGTATAAGAGGAAAACTATGGAGAAAATGGGGTTCTTTCCCTTGTTTGGTTCCAGATAGAAGATGGGAGGAAAGTAAGGGAGAAAAACCTTTCTCTTGTTTGGATCCAGCAGAAAAATGAAAAGAAAAATATCTGACTTAAATCTGCCACTGCCTTCCTCTTCTAATCTAAATTCAATTAACAGTTGCTGTCATCAATGAAACCTAGAGAGCACTTACAAGAGGGGAAAAGGTGCAATCTAGGGCTTCGATGTTCCAACTCTCTACTACGTTTACAACCAGACGCCTCTGATTCTTCTCCGGTCCGTCGACGAGGGTCGGATGGAGAGATAGAGAGAGAAGGGTACCTGCTACTTGCTTGATTCTGAGAAGGATTCCCTTCTGATGAGGAGAGACACAGTGAGAGGTGGGTGCCTGTTTTTCTCTCCGGAAAGTGCCGTACAGCAGCAGTGCACAGACCATTTGCGCCCGTCTCGGGTCTCACAAAGATAATTGGAGTTGTTCATTTCGTTCAAAATATTTAGTTTAGAGTCCTTATAAAAATTACCTCAATCCGATATCGGGAATGGTATTTACAAATCATTCAACTTTGCTTCAAAATTTAGCCTAAAATTTAAAGCAAAGTTTGATGATTCGTAAACACCATTCCCGTTATCGCCGTTATCGGATTGAGGTAATTTTTTACAAGAATCTTAAACAAAGTATTTTGAGCAAAATGAACGACTCTGATCATTTTTGTGGGATTCGAGACAGCTTTTCTCTCATTTTCTTCCCTCTCTTTCTCCTTTCTAGACTTTTCCTTTCAAAATTCCACCATATATTTTTTTTCTTTCCTCCCTAAATCAGGAACCAAACAACCCAGAGGGGAAAATTTTAATTTTCCTTTCTGTTTTTTTCATTTATTTTCCTTAGGTTCCAAACAGAGCCTTAATATCTGGTATTAATTATCAAAAACACGTTTTTAACCGTTATTTTCCCATTTAAGGCCCAATTTAAAGGGTAATGATTTTGCTACTCCCCTTTTGTTAATGTCACTCCCCTTTGTGTCTTGATTAGATGATTTGTTTGGTGGAAAAATGAGAGTGACATAAACAAAAATGAGAGTTACAAAATCAATTACCAATTTAAAACCCAAATTAAGAGTCACTCCAAAAATGGATCTGATGGGTTTAGGTTAATTATGTGACTCAACTAATAAACAAGTTGGGTTTGTTATTGAATTTGGGTTGAAATTGCCGCTCAGTTACTGTTGATCTACTCCTGTTTAATTTGGATAAGATATTACTTATCAAAAAAAAAATTGGATAAGATATTTATAAAGTAGATAAAATTTGGACCTCCAAACTACTTTTAGATTTTTCACTTTTACCCAAACAAAGAAATTAAGACCATAAGTTTCTCAAAATTCTAGAAAAAATCACCATAAGTTTTTCAAAATTCTAGAAAAGACTCGCATGTTGAAACTTAAAATTTTAACGCAATCAACTCTTGTTTGTTAATGGTAGCATAATTAACTCAAACATTGAGATTGTTTGACTTCTTTTTGATACATAGTATTTCACATTATATATAGAATTCAAACGCGACTTTATTTTAAAACAAAGATCACGGAATTAAAATAGCCTTACTATTCTACGCCTACAATTACACTTATTAATTTAGATATCTTTCAATTCATATGTGGAACGTAGGCCTGTGTTATATATATTATTCTTTAGTTCAATTTAAAACTAAATGATTTTTTTATGCATAAATTTATTTATTTTTGCTTCAACCAAAACATCTAATTAAATTAAAATCTATAAATGATAGGAGTATACAAAACTTTCAAAATAAAAAACTACTTACGGTCTTGTTTGGTAATCATTTCACTTTGAATTTTCTGTTTTCTTTTTCAAAATTTTTGAAAATTAGATATGGAAGTATGTTTGGTTGTCTATTTTGATTTCCAAAAAGAGAGAATGACTTCCAAAAATTTTAAAAATTGGAGAAGTAGCAAAACTGAGCTTCCACTTTATTCAAAAGCTGAAACCGGCTGCCAACTCTTCCGCTTCGCTACAGTGCCGAAGCAGTATATCCACCTTTGATGCTAGTTTGACTCTTGCGAGGAGCTCTTTTAATTCTCTCTCTCTCTACCACGACAAAGTCCTCTCAACCCAAACCCACCGTCCTTAACGGTTACGTTCAGATCTATGCTCTGACGAATTCATCGGTTCAGATCTATGCTCTGACGAATTCACCGGTAGCAGAAAAAAACACCCACATGGACATAACCACCGTGGGACAACAGTAATTGAAAACGCCTTCCTAAACTGTTGAATGTTGTCTTGCGGTTTTGGCTGATTTGGTGGCAGATAAAGAAGGGACAATGGTGGAGGATTTGGGGGTATCGGAGATGTTGAAAAGGGGTTTGGAAATGGTGGCAGTTAGAGAAGGGACGATGGTGGAGGATTTGGGGGTATCGGAGATGTCGAAGAGGGGTTTGGAAATTGGGTTAGAAGGAGGAAGGAGGGTGTTTCGAGTGTGGTAAAAACTGATGGCGGTGACAATCGAAGTTTTTTTTTGAACAAATTAACACAAACATGTTTTTTTCTACTTCTTCTAAGGGAAAATAGAAACAAGTTTTTAGCTAATAGAAAACAAAAAATAGAAAAGTGGCAGTGTTACCAAAACAAGGCTGTAACATGTTACGATATTTTTTCTCATTTAAAAAACACACAAAACTAACTTTTTGATAAATAAAAAAAAAAGACAGAAACAATTTACTATTCGTCTAAAATTCTGTACTCCATGGAGCATAGTGCACAACTATGTTATAAACAGCTGTCACTCTCTTATAATGGCGTCCTCCTCCCCGACCTCTCGCCGGACTCGCAAAGCCCCGCCCGCCGCCGACCTCTACTCCACCGTCGTCATCCACGACGACGTCATATCCCCAACAACAATGGACGATCCAATCGACGACTACTACGACTATGACGACGAAGACTCCTCCCTCCCTCCCCTCCTCAAACGCCTCCCCAAAGACTTCGGCACCATCCTCGACTCCGGCGAAGACTCCTCCGCCGCCGGCAAAATCTCCGGCACCATGATCGTCAAGACCGACCGCAGCGGCCGATCCTCCTCCTCCTACTCCTCCCCCGCCTGGAAGCCGCGCAGCGCGCCGCTCTTCGATGGCAACTCGGCCGCGAGTCCGAGGAATTCGGAGAGTCCGAGGAAGAGGATTGAGGCGGAAGAGGACGAGGACGAGAAGGAGGAGGGGGAGGGGGATTTCTCGACGTTTGTGGTGAGATCTGGAGAGAGAGAGACGGTCACGGGGACGGTGGTCAGGAGAGAGAGTGGGGGTGGCGGTGGATCGACGATGAGTATGGCGGTGGCAAGCATGCAGGCGGTGGGGGAGCTAGGGTTTGGGAAGAAGCAGCAGCAGGGGAAAGGAACGAGCAGTGGTTCTTCTAGTTCGTTTCCCGATGAGAGTTGTAGTAGGTATGGGCAGCAGAAGGGGAGTAAAGTGTCGTCCAGTTCGATCCCGGAGTATTGCGTTACAAGGGAAGATCCTAGTACCAAGTACGAATTGCTTAACGAACTCGGTAAATATTATGAATTGTTATATGATTGACTTTGTTATTCTTTCGCTTTCGTATACACTATCAGCCCCAGTCCAGCTTGGGTTTTTAGTGATATGGTTGCTGAATTAGCGTATGCTTTCAGGTTAGGTTTGTGTAGCTGTGGATTTTATAACTGAAGGGATTTGACGTTTGAATTCGATGGGATTTTGCCTGAAATTTAAGCTTGATAGTTTACTTATTAGGGATTTCAGAGCTGTATCAGTAAGTTTAAGTAACTTCTCCCATTTAGTACGAGTAATCCGGAAAAGATTGTAGTCGTACACTACAACATAAACCATGCAGCCCCCAATCATTGGGGTTATGGGTGGGGGATGATTGGAGATGGTCCGAACCTTTAGCAATATATGCACAAAGTGACTGCTCTCTGGATACTACTGAAACAGTGTGCCCCCCCCGCCCCCCAAGAGTAAATACATCTCTTCTACTTCCAAACCCACCTTCTACTGTTGTTTTACAAGCCACCTAGACTGAACATCAAATCCCTTTGGTTGAAATCTACATCTTTCCAAACATAGCCTCGTGCAATTTAGCTCTTGTATATCTCTTGTTTATGAACTTGACTGGAGTTTGAGTATGAATGGTGAGAGAGTTTGGTGTTGGGTAATGGCAGGGAAAGGCTCTTATGGGGCTGTTTATAAAGCTAGAGACATAAAGACTTCAGAATTGGTCGCTATTAAAGTTATATCGTTGAGTGAAGGGGTAAGTTTGTTCTGTCATGTTCGAGTAATTGAGTTTGATAACTGAACTAATTGGGTAGACTAATTGAGATGCAATGTTGGATGCATTCAGGAGGAGGGGTACGAGGAAATTCGTGGAGAAATCGAGATGTTGCAGCAATGTAGTCACCCAAATGTTGTCCGCTACCTTGGAAGCTACCAGGGAGAAGAGTACCTTTGGGTGGGAACTGAATTATTTGTTTAATGTTTGTCTTTTGGTTTGTTTAAGAAGTCTTACTCTTTTGTTTTTATGATGTCCTTTTTTCTGGCGTGGAGATTTTGCTCGATCATTTTATTGGACTCGAATGTATTACAATTTCAATGTGATGCCAGATAGTAATGGAGTACTGTGGGGGTGGAAGTGTTGCTGACTTGATGAACAATACCGATGAGCCTTTAGAGGAGATCCAAATAGCATATATCTGTAGAGAAGCATTGAAGGTAACCTAAGGATATGGTTTGAAATCTTTTTCTTATAGGATGTCGACTGTCGTGGTACAGATGACAAAAATGCTGTTAATATATTTTGAACAGAAGCAAAAAGTGTTCGTCTAATCTCATATGGAAGACAAGTTTGTTTAATTTGTGTTAACTACCGCTTTTATCTAGTATAGAAGACTGTAAACCTAGTGGCAGTGAGGACCTCCTTCTCTTCTGCATGTTCTCTTAGTCATCTAAGGCCTTGATTTGCAAACGTTTAAAAGATTTTCGGCTATCCTTCGCTTTTGTTTTGTGCTGCTTGTCCTAAATATTTGTTTCATTTGATGCAGGGTTTATCTTATTTGCACTCGATTTTTAAGGTACATAGAGATATTAAAGGTGGTAATATCTTGTTGACTGAACAAGGGGAGGTCAAATTGGGTTAGTGCTTTTCATTTTTTTCCTATTTGTTTACTGGTGTAGGAATTGATCTAATTAGGTCTCTGAGGATTTTCTTCTCTAGGCTTGTTTTCAGCAAGTGATTAACATTTATTTCACTCTTAGTGGGATGTTGATTCAAACTTTTGGTGTAATCACCATGACCTTTCGAGCAGGTGATTTTGGCGTTGCTGCGCAACTGACAAGAACAATGTCCAAGCGTAACACGGTGAGCTTAGCAGTTTAAAAGAGGGTTCAAAAGCTCTAAATTTTTTCATAATATTCAACTCCCTTATTTTTTAGGCATAACATACTTACATATAGACTAGAGACTTCCTAATTTAAATACGGAATTTTCTAAACTTTTAACTTCTAAAATCAGCCCAAACCTAAATATGGTAGATACACGAAAAAGTTTGTGAGCATGTTCAATAAATGTTTTCTTTATGGAAAAGTTGGGCATGATGCCGTCTACCTTCATGATAGGAAGCAACCAGCACAGTAGTGTGTCACATAATTGCTTGCTGTTGTTTGGTACAACATAATTGCATCTTTGTCCCTCCATTTTTTGTTGGTAGCTACTAAATCATGCGTCATCTTTTGTCCTCCTCTGCTTTTTTCTTTGACTTCTGGTGACATGTTTTGTGAAGTTCTTGTAGCTTATGTTTGACTTTATTTCAGTTCATTGGCACTCCCCATTGGATGGCTCCAGAAGTAATTCAGGAAAGCCGTTACGATGGAAAGGTAGGCCAGCATGGAATGATTTTTTTATATTGTTTTCCCTCTTACTCTTCATTGTAGGGCTGCGACTTGGGCAAGCTGAATGCAAAAAATTGAACTCTTCCCAGTACTTTGGGGCTTGACATACAATTTAATTAGTTCTGATACCTAAGTACATAGGTGCTATGGCGGTAGTCGATTTCAATTTGGAAGTGAGTTCTGCCGAGCTGGATTAGGTGGTTCTGAGAGGAGACAATTCAGCATTAGATTTGCGAGGAGTTTGGTGATAAATATAGTTTCACTTGGAAATATATACCATGGTTTTATCCAGTTGCTACTAAAAGCCATAGATGGTTGAAGATTATTGAGGCCAGCTAGGACACAAAACTCATTAGTTAGTGATATCAAGGCTTTTGTTTTTTTGATAAGCAAAAATCTATCAAGGGGTGAGAAAATCAGGGTAAGTACCTTTTATAGAGTATGGATTGAGAAACTTAAGGGCTTTAGTAACAGGCTTCTGCAATTCTTCGAAAGAGTCAACAAACTACGTAAGGCAAAAATTGACTGACCCTCATATCCACAGAAAAATTGTAATTATTGACTTTACATCGACAACGAATCAGAAGCTGAACAATCTCAAAGAAGTGAATGTACTTTTCCTATATGAATATACCCCATTACATTCAACAGTGTGACTCAATGCTGTATGATAGTAATCATGAAGTGTTAATGGTAGAAGGAATACTAAGCATCTAAGTGTAATGAACTCCGATTGAATCATGATTAATTTCTTTATGAGATGAGTTTCCTAAGCTTTCATGTTTCTGAAATACTACTATTGCTATGGTGGAAGTCTTTGCTTGTACTAACTTCTTTGCACTAAGCCGCTGACCTTATTTTCTTAGGTGGATGTGTGGGCTCTTGGAGTGTCGGCTATAGAAATGGCAGAGGTATGTGTATCAGTCTACATTGGTCAGGGAAACTAGGAGGCTTGAATCTTGCAGTCTCCACCTATCTACTCATTTGTTCTTTTTGGCTTTTGCCAGACCAGTTTGACCATTCAAAATCCTGAGGTTAATAGGGGTTACATGAACTCAAAAAATCACTTGGTGCAGTCAGTTGATGAACTGATGCATCAGACAAAAGCTAGTTTTCTTCGAATATAATTTGTGTCAACTCCTGTCATAAAGTTGAATGAAAGAGAGTAGAAGGCGAAAGGAAGAAAGTCTTAAGTTGTTTTTTGCATGTGCAAGATATTGAAATCTGGTGAATATATGATTCCTCACATTGTGAAAGAGCTTTCTCTCTCTCTTTCCCAGGGACTTCCTCCAAGGTCAACAGTGCATCCTATGAGAGTAAGTGCTACATTGCTTGTGGACTTCTGATATACGGCCTAATCTTTTCTGATTGAAATTCATGGTGGTATAACTCTACATATTCACTCCGTCCCAACTTAGTAGCATCCATAGATTAAAGATTTGTAGTATTGTTATTGGTATGCTTTTATCTTATTCAAATGAAACAATCTGTACTTGGAATTTTGTGGTCTGATTAGGATGGAGAATTCAGTCTTCATTCATGCAATCTTATTCACGGGAAACAATTGCATACCAATGGATCAAGGCATAACATTTCAAAGTGGAAACACCTGAAAGTATATCCTTGGTTATACAGATGTTACTTGGTTATGAACTTCATCTTATAACTACGAGGGGGAGCATGTGAGGGATAAAGGATGTTGATCTAAACAAACTCAGTAATTTACAACTAGGTCCAGCCTTGTAATTCCTGTCCGCTTGTATATTGAACAATCAGGCCATGAACATACTGTTCTCTTCTCCGAAGGTCATAGCTGTGAAACCTTTTGCACCTTTATACTGCTTCGTTACAGCATTATTGCAGTCCCTAGCTCTGAATGCTATGTTTGGGTGATCACTTGTACAATCCCCCTCTTTTATAGGGCATGTACTTACAAATGCTGATTTATATTCAGATACCCAGTCCTGAATAGGGATTAGGGAGCAATTTGTTAACAAACATAGTACACAGGTAGGGCTAGAAGTTGTAGATTTACCGGGGGAAACATGATTAATCTTTGCTGTATCTCATAAGTTGTGTTGTAGGAAGCCCAAACTTCTTGTCATACCTGTTTGTAAAATCTCTCTCATTGTAAGGACCAAAATTAATTTTCTTTTCATTAAACCTATGTTCCAAAGCACTTGCTTAGCGCCTGGCTCCCCCAGCCCAAGTCGTGCCTCCTGTAGGTGATTGCTTAACTGAATTGCCCTTTGCTGTTATGTGAGTTTTAACAGTGTTTTTATAAATTCGTTAGTCATTTCTGGAATAATCATCTTCTAATGTGATTTAGATTAGTACTCTTCTATTCATAGTTTCTGAGTTCTCAGCCTATTTAATTCATCTTATCATGTTCAAAAATCCTTTGGTCACTGGATGTGTGTTATATGACCACTTGGCATTAGCTCCTTCAATCATTTTCTGTTTAGGCTTCTGTTCTGCAAACTTTGAGGTGTACTTGACCTTGTACTTTTGATTGTTAATTACTGTTCATGGTTTCACTATCTCCGAACTACTCAATGTTTATTTTGGCATACCTTTTAGTTTTTCTAGCGAGAAAAAGGATGTGTGAATAACCAAACCTATTTCCTAGTTCTGAAATTCAGGAAGAGTAACCATTGATGTATAAATTGGAATATGCCATCTCTATTTACAGCACATAACTCAGTAGATACTCCACCCCATTACTTTTGTATTGTTTAAAAATCTATTGATTTGTGTTTTTTTTGTTGGTAGGAGTAAATTTATGTAAAAGAAAGACCTCACAGATTTAATGTCGGTGACAGGTATTGTTCATGATATCCATTGAACCAGCTCCAATGCTTGAGGATAAAGAGAAATGGTTTGTCTTTGATCTTCATCACTTAGCTATTAATATGTACTTTCAAAAAGTTCACCTTTCTCAATTGACTTTTCATATTTGAGAATGCTGTCGTTTATTTTGCATGATGACTTAAATTTCAACTAATCAATCCGTCAATGGCTACTACTGTGAGGCAAATTCATGAACATTTGTAGTTTTTTTTGATCGGCAACATTTGCCTGGTTGGGTTCTAGATCTTATCTTCTTTCTTTGTTACATAACTTCAATCCCAATTCTGTCATAGCATAATCTTCCCCTTGTAGTGCTTTAACATGAGCACTTGAGCCGAATACTATAGTATATTATAATTTCACCCCTCCGGAAAACCCTACCTTGAAAACCTAACCAAAACTCACCTCATTTCAGCTGTGTTCAACCCTTTTCTCTCAACATCTCTTCTGCATTTGTTTGACCCCTTTCTCTCTACAAATCTTTTTGCATTTACTCTGTTTCAGATCGTCCGCCCGCTTTCTCTCTACTTATCTTCTTGCATTTACTTCGTTTCAGATCGTCCCGCCACGTGGAAGGTCTCTACAAATCTTGTTGCATTTACTTCGTTTCAGATCGTCCGCCCCCTTTCTCTCTACGTATCTTCTTGCATTTACTTCATTTCAGCTCGTCCGCCACGTGGAAGCAAATGCAGAAGAGATGTTGAGAGAAAAGGGTCGAACGCAGCTGAAATGAGGCGATTTTTGTTAGGTTTTCAAGGTAGGGTTTTCCGGAGGGATGAAATTAGAATAGAGGTGAATAGCTTCCTCCAATCCCTTCTGGAAAGGCCCAAACAAAATGGTAACTAAGTAAATTTGTTTGACAAATTGCTGCTCCACAATTCTATGCTATTTTTTGTTTCTTTTTTAAAGTTACTCCAGATTACAACATGAAGGAGTCACCCAATGCAAACTCATATCCTCAAGGCAACAAAATCAAGTAGATAACTAAATGAATGCAGCTCACTGTTGTTTATGAAATGGAGTCACTATGCATGGAAGAATTTTCCAGGGCAAAGAGTACATGCTTAGCAGTCAGCTATTGCCTCATTGTGGTTGGTATACCTGTGATCAATGAATCCACCCTCCAGAAGCAGAACTTTCCTAGTGTCAATGTGCCAAAAGTCTCTGATAGTGTACATGGAATTGTTTACCAGATTCCCACTTTGCCGTCTATCCTACATATACAGCTTATGCCTGTTGCATTGTATGCTATGGTGTCTTGGCTGATTTTATAGGTAATCAAAAGAATTGCATCATAAAAGGTGCCTAGAGGGCACCAACCAAATCAAGAAGAGGGAAAAGGAAAAGAAATAAGAAGAAAAGAGAACAGAAGCACACAAAGAGAGAGATCAATACAAATTTAGAGCCTAACAACTGCAAAAAACTTAAGGAACACTTCACATCTATTGTTGGCCTCCACAATTTTCTCATCATGAATAATTGAGCATTACAAACCTCTTTAACTCTCTCCCTTTGGTGGCTGTGACGCCCCACCATTGCTCTTAATGGTCTTAGCCTCTTGCCTTCGCCCTTATACTGAGTGGTGTCTTGGCTAATGATCTGGTCTACTTCTGCAGGTCCCTTGTGTTCCATGACTTTATTGCGAAGTGCCTCACAAAAGAACCCCGCTCACGTCCTACGGCATCTGAACTGCTCAAGGTATATGGAAGACTAGTTTCGATAGATACACGATTAAGTGGGAAATAACATTGTAATTGTTAGAGCTTGTCCCACTTTGGTTAATTATAACCTCCAAAACCGAGCATGGGCGGCCTCTCCACTCATTGTCAATTGGCTTTGAGTTGGATGCTTTAACATGGTATCAAAGCTAGGCTTTCGGAGGCTCATGGACAAGACTCTCTTGATTGTTTGCGCCGTAAGTGCACCTTGTTTTGTTGTTTGTTGTGGTCCCTAAGTTATGGATTCGTTGTTTACCTCTCCACATGTGGGTTAGGGGTTGCACGTGCAGGGGAGTGTTAGAACTTGTCCCACGTTGGTTAATTACAACCTCCAAAACTAGTATATGAGCCTAGGCGGTCTCTCCACTCATTGCCAATTGGCTTTAAGTCTGATGTTTAACAGTAATCATTCCTCAATGTAAAGTGCCAAATTACAGAATTGTAGAGCTCTCTCATTGTTGTACGAAGGAATAAATTGAACTGTTTTTTATTAGACTGCTTGCGTAACAACTATAAGTGATTTTTTTCGTAAGGGCAGCCTTTCCAAATGTATGCCTTCGTCTGATAGTTCCCTCCTTTAGTTGGCCTTCTATTCAATTCTGTAAGCTGTTGGATATTGAAGAAATTAAAATCCTTGGCGGTTGTATGTATTTCGGTCATCAATGATTTGTCTTCACTTACTGAAATTTAAAAGCAATATTTTTGTTTTGGTCCTATTTGAACCTTGCATCTATTAGAACAAGATGGGGACTTTAAGACTGGAGTCGGAATTAGTACTTGTTGAGAACATTTTTATGTGGAACATTTACCTGTGCCCATGTAGCATGTTCAAGTTTATTGATCTTTTCTTTCTTTTCTTTTTTTTTTTTTGTGTGGTCTGTGAATATTTTATCTTGCTCATGGTATCCGTTGGTAGTTGGTACCAATTCTTCAATGGCCTCTCTCTTGTAAAGTTCATTTTTTGACTTTCTTGTCCCCCACCACACCCCCACTTTCGTTTTCGTATTTTTTGAGAGTTCTCCACTTACGTGCAATATGCATCTTTGAATTTCATGGGTAATTCAGTTCACATATAAAAAGAGAAGAAAGTTGTCCTGAAGTTCACAAGAACCAGGTATGAAATAGGGCATGAATATTATGGTCTTCAGAGAGCATAACTACCATACCGATGTTGAATGCCTGGTTGGTGGCCTTGAGATCCAATCAAACAAAGACTTAAAACATGCAAGTAGAAGGTGCTTGTTGAAAGAGGAGGGGCACTTGTTGAGTTGCTCGTTGTTAATTCTGGATGGACTTTGTAATGTCAATTATTCATTTTGTTGCATAGGCATGGTTAGATGAGTTCCTCGAGTAGCCACCAAAAAACAGGCAAATGCATGAGTTCCTTGAGTGGCCACCAAAACAGGCAACTGCATGAAGCACTATCTCATGCGTCTGTTGTCTATGGTTTTCTTACCTCGGATGCACTTAACCATGATTTGAATCTAACTTGAACTTGTTGTCTCTGGTGTTAAAATTAGCACAAATTCATAGAGAGGTGCAAATCTGGACCTTCGGTAATGTTGCTGAAGATTGAGAAGGCAAGGCAAACTAGAGCCTCTATGGCTTTAGAAGCACAAAATATTCCTTCTGGGACGTTTATACCAGGAAATACTGTATGTCAATTTTCAAAATTCATCTTCTGTCTGTGTGTGTGTGTGTGTGTTCTCTCATCTTTCTGTGCTTGTTTCTAATATAAACAGGCACTGGGAGGTCCTAAAGTGAATGAAGACTACGGGGACACTGTTCCGTCAAGGCCTCATGATGGACTTCAAGGTACACTAAAGCAGAGCGTTTCTGGTGCTGTGGATCTTGCTGGGGAAGGTACTCATGTCTTGATCATTGTTCTCTCCAATCATCTGACTTATATTCTCAAATTAAACCATGATGTGACCTTGACACGTGCCATCGGAAAAGTGGCTTAAAAAAGATGTAGAAAAGCGAAAACATCAAGAAGATGGTACTTGACCCAGTTTGATAGAGTAAAAATGTCATCGACTTGTAGTTGAACCATGTAGGTGGCTTAAACATGGTACCAAATGTTCACTAAAGTGTGGTATTGGCATTAATTTTGTGTTTAGCTGCTTCTGTTCCTTGTTATCAGAGTATTACACAATTCTTGATTACTTGTATTTATCAGGAGACTTTGGGACTGTAATAGTTCATGCTGGAGATGAGAAAGATAAAAAACCTACTCAAACATCAGCGTCCAATGCAATAGAAGCCTCACCGGGTCCCTGGCATGCTGAAGCTTGTACCGTCAGCGGTGCAGGAGATAAATCACTTGACCCGTGGTACTTTCTTTACTATGTGCTCCTAAAATTCGGATGGCCTTTGAGATCCTTGAATCTTCTTCATCCTTTCACTTTTTAAGGCGTGTGCGCGCACCCATGCTTGGTTGTAGATTTTGTGCTCTATTTCAAGTGGCTTTTTTAGCTTTGACAGGAGGAAAGGACATCTTTTTAACTGTTTGATCACTTTATTAGTAGGATCCAAGCAATTCCACTCAGGAGCTCTGAGTGTGCAAGGAGAAAAATGAGTGGACCATCTTCTCATTCACCTCACAGTTATCCATTAATCAGCCACTTTCTTCTTACCACGCTATTCTAGAAACAAATTTTCACTCCAATTCAACACTTACGTACTGGTAGCCCCATGGGGCACACAACATATATATCTCATTTTAAGCTTCATGAGGTGTATCTTTACTAAAGTTAGTTGTGAATCTCAGTTCCTGAAATTCTTTCTAGTTGCCAAGGTGGTGAGTTGAGTGAGAAAAATAGTAGATATTTGAACACGTTTTCCCAGGTAGTTAGTAACTTCTGAGAATGGTAACCATTCCCATCATCCTACATTGGTGGCAACAACTCTGTATAATGCCCTTCAACATTCCATACTTTAGTTTCCAGTATGGAAAGATACTTCTCTCTCAACTTTTGTTCGGGCGTTAACTTCAGATGGATGTACTGTCAGGGGTCGGAATGCAGAAGGGGTTGATGTGGATAACTCTCAGATTAGATCTCAATCTGTTGCACAGACCAACCAAGCATCCTCTCCCTCAATTTTTACAACTCCTGACCAGAAAAATAGCATATCTCAAGCTTTGATTGGAAGTGGTGGTGGCATTAGCAGTGACACATTTAAAAGTGAGACTGCCAGTCGGAAAGCGTTGGATAAGGTACACTCTATTCTCTAACTCGTAAGTCCCTTTACATCTCCCATGTTGTATCGGTTGACAACAGTTTAAACTTTTAGCTTCTGCTCCGGTGGTGGTAATCTGGTATTAGGTCATATCTGGCCCGATTTCCTTATTTTTTTTACCAATGTTTAAACTAAAACCAAAATGAAATTAGAGGAAAATACAATTTCAAGCTGTTGAACTGCACCGAAGTTTCGAATATTTTGATTACCGAGTTGAGTAATAGTATGGAGGTTATGCATCTCTTGAAGTGCTTGAAAATGCAATCCTTCATTAAATCAGCTTATCAACTTTTATGAATCATTCATTGAAACAAAAAATTTCCCGTACTTAAGGCATTACTCGTTACTAAGTTTTTATTTTCAATGTAGCTTTGGTCTATATATGCGGCTGGTAATACAGTTCCTATCCCGTTCTTAAGAGCAACGGATATATCACCAATTGCACTGTTATCGGACAATGTACTTGGAGGTTTGCAGCAAGGCAGTGGTGGAAGTGGAAACATAGCTGAGGAAGCAGTGCAGGAGCTTTTTTGTGGCGATGGACAGTGGAAAAAAGGCAGGAGGGGACAGAATGAGGTTCTCTCTCTCTCTCTCTCTCTCTCTCTCTCTGAGCTATTTAATTGAGCTTACTCTTGTTACTTAATGTGCAACAGGTGCCACTTCCTCCAAGTGTTTACCAAAGGCTTACATCAAGTTCTACACTAATGAATCTCACCCAGGCTTTAGCTTACCACAAAATGTATGGCTTCTTTTGCACAATCTCTTTGTGTTTTCTCTTTATTCAATACAAGGCCAATAGTCATAAGTAAAGCTTGTGCCTTCGATTCTCTTATAAGTAAGCTCGTACTAGGAACTGCTGATCAAAAAAAAAATAATAAAGGCTTGTTCTAGGAACAAGCAGAAAATCATGAAGCTGTTCATGGTTCTGTTTTTGGAGTTTCAGAAATTGAGAATGCAGTAAATTGCAACACTTTTATGTTTTACTTGACTTTTTAAAGCTCTGGATAACTATTCAAACTACTTTCTTGAAAATCGTCTGGTTTCTCCCAGTTATTTGAGAACAATGGGAGGCAGCCCACCTTGCACCCCAAGCCGCAAGTTCCTCTATGTTGATCACCTCTCCCACTGCAAAGATGGAACTTTTCGGATTGGACCAAGATAGAATGTCTTCCTCACGGGAGCTCAGTATGTCAATGAGCAGGGTCCCCTTCAAACCAATAGTTGGGGCACCGAACTCGTAAATCATACGATTATTAAGAAAATTTGATTTCATTCATTTCACGTGCAAGAACTTCGACTCTCATTGATTGAGGTACCCCTGCCAGTTGCTAGTCGGACAGCTCCTTTAGTTCCTCATAATTCGTAGATCTCAGATGAGTCAATGTCGGTCGATGGTGTGAAAACACTTCCTGATGTTGAATTCCAAAAACCAGCGAGAGGTTCCCCACCTCACTGAACACATTTTCTATGCTGTTCTTTTGCCCCTCCATGTTCTTGAAAATTGCCTGGTTTCTCCCAGTTATAAAATGTATTCCAGCGAACAGGCCTTCGTTTTTTGCGTGTGAGCCCTAAATTCAGAATTTTGCGATGCTACTCTTATGGTTTAAGTCATTTTTCCTTGTTTTTATGCATGTGGATTGTTGCAGGTGTTACGAAGAGATGCCACTCCAGGACCTGCAAGCAGCACAAGAACAACAAACCATTCAGAACCTCTGTGATACTCTTCGAACTATTCTACGGCTGTAATCAGTCATGTTGAGGGGAGTCTTTGTTACGATATTTCCCCCTCGTTACGCTAGTTGTATGTGTTATTGTGTATGTTATTCCTATTTAAATTTTGTCCGAGTACCTGAAAAACAATACTTGGGGTAATCAATTAGAATTTCCTGCAGCTCTCATTTTGTAAACCCGTGTTGTAGGATCATTTGTGCTTTTGCTTGTAGATTCATCACTTTTATCGGTTGTAGAGGCGAGGCTCCGAGCTTGTGGTAGTGTTCTTGAATATAGAGAGACTTTGATACGATGGGGCGTTATCCCTATCTTCAAGTCTTTTTTAGCTCAGTAATTCACTAAATAATAAAAACTGCTACTTTGAATGCGTAGTTACTTTATCCTTCTCAAGTTCCTGTTAAATGGCACTGATATTTCCCTCTTTCAGATTTCCTGCGTTTTCAAAAATGATTTTCTTTAAATAGTTCGAATTTTATCGATCTACTGGGGTTATTTGAAATGGTGGCGAATCGCCGGGCACTGAAAACAAGCAATGCTAGGAACCCATTCGTATGTTCGTTTTTATATTTTCATTTACAAATGAGCAATGCCAGGGTTCGTTTCTGCATCGTCGTTTACGAATGATGCTGGGATGCTGAGACTCAGGTACGTTCTCTCTTAGATTAGCCTAGAAAGCCACAGCTAATGGGTTCGAGGATTGGTATAGACTATAGAGACCAAAGATACAGGTATGTTCTATCTATATTCTGGAGAGAGAATATTGCTAAAACTGAATGAATAACCGAATAGTATTTGTCAGAAAAATATGATTCCATTCTTCACTGTCCATTTTTAATCTTTAGTATTGAAAAAAACGTGAACTTTCTTTTATTTCTTGTTCACTTCTTTTTTTCAAATTTGAAATTATTTTATTTCTTGTTCTCGAAGCCGAGAAAAATAAAGGAAAATAAGTCTAAAGAGTTAATTAAAGACAAAATATATTTTACTCCTAAGGCCGCGTTTCTACTTAAATTTGTTTACGAAATTTTTTTTGGCTTTAGTTAAGTGGTTCATACTAAACTAAGTTTTTTTTGTCAAAAGTTAAAAGTTGTTTTCACTAAACTAAAACATTCAACACATTTTCTTTCACTAATTCAACACATTTTTTACAACTTTTAGTTTAATAGAAAAAACTTCACTACAAATAGCTACTTCTACAATAAGTAGTGCACAACTTCAAGCTGAGAAAAACGCCCCCAAAATCATTTTCTAAACATCCTATGAAAAAGGCAGAAGTAGGATTATAAACGAATCGAGCGGGTCGCGAGCTTAGCTTGTTTAGTATACGAGCTGAGCTCGAGTTTTTGGCTCGTTTAGTAAACGAGCAGAGTGGAGCTTGGCTTGTTCGATAAAAACTCAGCTCGTTAAGGGAGGCTCGGCTTGGCTCCTACATCGGGAGTTTGGGTATTGTGTGTGTGTGTTTAAAGGGTCCATTATGCCTCTCCCTAGTCAATAATTGCCTAGGTGAGTTGGTATATGAAATTACCCTCTTGCCCTCCTTCAAAACAACTAAGTCTTGCCCACCCGTTGTGGTTTGGGGCCTTGACCTCTGGTACAAGCCCCTTGGGCTCTCTGTCGTAGTGCCACTCCTTAGTGGCGAGGCTCTTGGGGCTGCGTCAGCTGAGTTAGCTACCACATCGGGAGTTTGGGTATTGTGTGTGTGTTTAAAGGGTCCATTATGCCTCTTCTTAGTCAACAATTATCTAGGTGAGTTGATATGTGAAATTACTCTCTTACCCTCCTTCAAAGGGAGACTCGACTTGATTAAAGAAGCTTATTTTATAAATGACTAAGCTCAGCTCGTCTATGGGTGTAGGCAGAAGGTTCTCAGCTGTTCCAAAAAGACAAAAAGAGGGTTCTCCGAAAATTCGACACAAGACGAGCAAGTAGCCATGCAAATGCAACTCAGTCTATGATTCTAAAACCCTAGCAAATAGCCAAATACAGAAAAGGAAAGAGCTTCAGAAAAAATGATGGGCAACGCAAGTAGAATGCATACTTTGCTACTCTACAGAACATACAGAGGCCCTTGTCGGACGTCCCTCTTCTCTGCTCCACCGCCTTCGGCCGCCGTCGCTTCTTCAGTTTTAACCCATCAACATCCATTAACCCTCCTAAACCCTAACTCTCCTTTTCCTTCTTCTGGTTCTAATTACAGCCACAACCCTTTCCGTTTGAGACTCGTTCCTTCGAAACCCACTTCATCCTTTTTTCCTTCGACTCTTCGGTTGATCAGTACAACTACGTCTGAAGATACTGGTGAAATTCAAGAAACCCCTGTTGAGGGTAAGCTCAGTTCTTTCCTATGGTTGCCCATTGTTTTCGGATTTTGCGCACGAGTTTTCATTGATTGAGATTTCAGAATTTTGTCTAGTTTCCAGAGCTGTTTATTCTGTTGAGAAATTTTATTTCAGGCTTTGTTTGAACACTCAGTCCTATAATACGAACACTCATCAGTTCAGTTTATTCATAATTGGACACGTAATGACGTATACATTAGCTGTTAGCCCAAAAGTTGACTTGGTTTTGAAATTGATTTTATTGGCCGGAAAAAACCCATTGGAAAGTTGCCAGCGTAGCTCTTCTTAATGTTTGGGGAGCCTAGGTGGACTTCTTTGCTGATTTGAGTATTTGTAATAGTCCAGTTTGTTAGTTTGGTATATACTGATAGTTAATGATAAAAGAGCTGTGATATGCTCTGTTATTGCCTCCTATTTTGGAGGGTGTGATCAGGGTTAAGCCCTGTGGGCGTACCCGTGGGTTAGAAAAGCTTGTGGCTGTGGATAAATATGGCTTTTAGAAGATAAAAGGAGATTGCGAACACATACGTCCGTTTTTTCCAGAAGTAGCTAATATTGTGAAGTTGGAGTACGGGGAAAGCTGTGTTTAGGGGAATTTGTTTGTTTGACATGAAAAATGGTGCTAAAGTTGCCAGTTTAGAACATTTTGAGCAATTCTTCTGTTTGAGTTATCAGTAATTATTAGGCTAAGATGAAGATGTGGTCTATGAACCAAGATCAAGATGCTGCCCGTGGTTCTGTTTACAAGTGTAGTAGAAAGGGTTGTCATTTTTACTTGATCTAACGTTTCTTTCCACCCTATTACTCGTTATCAAAACCATCTTCCCGGATTTGTGACGATTATTCTCATGAAATCATTTGTTGACTCCCATGCTCGTTTGTAGGAGACCAAACTGGCGACAAATGTCGCCAATCACTTTTATTTGAACTTATAATAGATGTTTATCGAAATGGGGAAGAAAGAAATTTGATCTGGTAATCGAATCATTACCTGCATCGGTAATGTCATCATCCAAAATTAACCTGAGTTATCCATCTTGAGTATTTCGAACACATTTAACATGGAAATGTTTGAAGTTTGAACTGTTCTCTTTGCTGATTGTAGTGCTTTAGGTTATGATTTTGTTATCAACTCATGCACCCCTAGAAGATCAATCAACCAATGACGTGAGCATTGGGCAAAAGAACAAATTAAACCTCTGTAAGGAGAGGCAAAGCGATGGGTGATTCACGTTGGAGAAAAGAGGACCAAGAGATTACCTGCTAAGGAAAATTATGGGAAAAACAAGGTGACAAGACACTGATCAAGATTTGTTAGTAAGAACACCAAGATGTGACCAGCCCCACCATTAGAAGGAAGCCAGCAAGTGCCTGTAGTTGCTGATGGATTTCTGGAAAGGTAGGAACTTGATAGCATTCTACAGCGACTGTGTAGGAAACACCTCACAGTCCCAAGAGAGGACTTCTTAGGGTTTGAACTTACATCTTTAAGGATATACCCACTTGACCAGCGGCTTTCAACAATGCATCTGAGCGGTTGTCACTTCCCCAATAATAAACACATCAATTAAGAAGTGGTTAAAAGTCTCACTAATAAGATTGTAAACCATAGATTACATTGTCTATGTGATTGAAAGTTGTCGATTTTTTTTTATTGTTTGTCTTCTTTTTTTTTATTTTTTCTTTTCACTGTAGGAGAGTTTGGAATTGTTGTCATCACTTGGTGTATTGTTAGTTGGTCACCCAACCTGTTCTGCAGCAGCAGCAGCAGATGCAATTTTGTAAGTTGTTCTTCATGTTTTAGTGAACTGCAGAGTAGGACCTCAAGTGTGTTTAATTTTTCCTCTTCCATATGGAGATGGAAATTAGGAAATGGATCTTTGTAAGTTTGTCCGGTTGAGAGTATGGATGTCAAAATTTATTTTTTTGTTGGTTCTCACTTGTCAGTTGTTATACAGAGTTTTGTGTTAGATATAATCTTCACCTGAGTTATGCTGTGTGATTTTCAGATGAGACGGATGAAGAGGTAGAACCCATTGATTCATGGGAAGAAGAAGATGATGCTGAGCCTGAGGTATGCATTTTTCCAATAATCACTTCGGCTGCTCAATTTGTTGAGCCTTGGTATCTTCATTTCCTTTCTAGTGATATCAGTTATTCCAAAAAGTTTAGATTGGCGATGGAGGGGATGGTGGTGGATTTGTTTTACAAAATTGCCATTGGGGTGAACGTGCTCTATCACTAGCCCATGAGGTCCTCCTGCATTTTGGGGATGGCATGGAACTCTTTTCTTTTAAGACGACTCCTCGGGGATACATCTATGTGAGACTAGACAAACTCGCACATGAGTAAGGGTTTTCTATGCATTTTGTTTTTGTTTCATTTATGTTCGGGGATTAGGGAGCTTAATTTTTTGTGCTGCCATAGAACCTTCAAGATTTGTTGCATTGCAGGCTTGTACTGAATACTGATCATATGGAATTGGGGTCCAACAACAATAAAGAAAGTTCCAGTTGTCCTCTAGTTTCATCCTTCCTTGATTTTGGTTGTGTAGTATCCTAGCCAATGCTGTGTTTCCCCAATCAACTATGTCCCTTAAAGAAAAACGAAACCATCGGTCAAGATTATTGGCTTCCTTTGAGTACTTTTTGTTTTCCTCTCTTCCCCCTATGTCTCTCCCTCGCTTCATGTGAATCATGTTGGTTTATAAAGTGATAGTAACACTTCTCTCCAGAGGTACCTATAATCCTATCATTAGCATGGGCCCTCACATTCTTGTACGGTCTGCAGCGTGAGATTATGGGGACCATCATCTGAGAAGTCTTATTTCCTTTTGTAATTTGGTTTTTATATGTATTGCCATCAAAAAATGTATCCTACTTGTTATATTCACCAATTTCCGTCAAGCATATGAAGTAACTTTTGGACGTCAAACATTATGTGCTGGTGAACTGGTCAGATGTTTGGTTCAACCGTGTCATGTTCTATACTCGACTGACTAAACGAGATTGAATCTGATTGCTGTTTTTTCTGAAAAGACCTATTTATTAGTGGTCATCAACTATATCCCTGGCACCAATTATGATTTCTGCCTCTGGAAATGCCTCATAAATGACATCATTGAGGCAAGTCATGGAAAATCCCACGGGAAATTTGTGTGTTTTAAGCTATAACCTTATTCCTTTACCTTTTACTGCAGCACCTCTTACTGCAGCTATTTTGATTTTCCATTTTTGACTTTGGAGTTATGAATGATTAACTATTTTCACTCTAAACTCAATTACTTTATTAGATATGGGTGTCCGAGTATGGACGAGATTGAGAGTTACAGCCGCCAATACAAAAAAAGATTAGACGAAGTTGGAGCGTCTGGAGAAATACCCGAGGATTTGGCTCTTGAGGTAACCTATTTTAAGTTTCTCATTGCTGCTTCAATATTATCAAGACGTGTGCATTCATATTTTACGGTATGTGAAATACCCGTCTTTTTTGGATTTTGAAGGTATCGTCTCCCGGTGCAGAGCGGCTACTGAAAGTACCAGATGACTTGTATAGGTTCAAAGACATGCCTATGAGAGTAGATTATATACAAGACCTAGAGGCTAGATCCCCCGAAAAGTTTGGGGTATTTTACCTGGAATCGATTGAAACTGAAACAGGGAGATGTGTATGGAGGCTGGCGGACGTGAAGGAAAACAGAGACCCATCGGCGAAAGGAAGACCATTAAGCCGTAAGCTGAAGGATTGGAGATTAGATCTTCCCTATGCTATGTTTAAAAGGGTAACTTTGTACCTTGATTACTGATTTTATGAAGATTAAATTTTCGTCGTAATGCATTAAATGGATAGTAGCTGAATGGAATGAATATTTGATCAGCTTTAGGTTGGGCCTTGATAGGACCCCTCTCTATCCTGCTTGGACTGCTATGAATGAAAAAATCAAAGTGCCAATTTGGCCTATCATGAGTTGGTGGTGGTGTTTTAATTACTCACCTGTTGATATTTAGTTTTGACCATTGTACCAAGAAATGGATCCTGAAGCCAGTTCCATATTGATTGTAAAGTGAAGGGCTGCAAAGGAGCCGAGTCGAGCTGGGAAGTGATTACTTATTTTGAGTGTTGTATTCATAGTGGAAATCTCCTATCCTACATGTTTGGTATTGATTGGCTAGCATATCAATATACCGATCAGCTTTAAATAAGAGTTACTTTGGGTTCTTTTTAAATGGTCGTGTTGTGCTCGTAGGTTTATTGAACCGGATTCGAAACAAGCTCAAAGAAAACAAGTTCAGAAATGTATCGAAGTACGATTTGTTAACCTCAACTTTGTGTAATTCGGCTCGATTTATCCTTACGTTGTCGATTGTGTTTTTTCGCTATCAATGTGTACAAAGATTCCAGATTGGACAAAAGATCCGTTTCAACAAAAAGAGAAAATGTCCATGTTTGGGGGAGGTCCCTCAAGCTGTGGAACAGGTTAACCAGAGATAATCCTGGCCCACTTCACACATTTCTTTCATTGCTAATTGACAAAGAAAATAATTAGGTGCCTCCAGCCCATTATTTGAAATGGGTGCTTCACAGTACTTTGTGCATTATAGAGTCCCTTTCCTGAGCATGGGGTCTATACCCATTAGCTCTTGTGTGACAACAAAACTCTGTTGGCATCCAGAAGGAAAGTAACATTTGGGAATTTGGAGGGTATTGAAATAGGATCCCATGCAGCAAAACCACTGGAAAATACCAAGTTTTTGTGGCCCACTGATCTTATCAACAAATACATACATGGATATACAAAATATCTTCCTTTATGCCTGCCCAACTGCTCATGTCATCATTGAAGTCGGTTTTTTTTTTTGGAATTCGATCCTCTCCGGTGACTGTCCCGAATAGGTGAATAGTCTCGCAAGTAAGGGTTCCGCGAAATCAATCTTTCTGGGAAGATATCTTATACTCTGAGTGTTCAACTTTGTAAATCTAACTTTTTTTTGGAGATATAATTATTACACTTCAAAGAATCTAACTTTTCACAATTACCCTCTATGGAGGAGAATTTTTTTGATACCGGCTGGGTATCATGTGGGCCATCCAAAAGTGTGTTGGACGGTTTAGATTGAAACCATCTATTTTCTCTCACCCCACCACTCTCTCTTCTTTCTCTCTCTCAAAATCCGAGCCTTCCAAAAACAAAATGAACGGTCCGGAGTGGACACCACGTGGTACCCATCCGGCATCAAAAAATTACTCCTCAAGGCTGAAGGAGTATATTGTTACAGACTCCAGAATCCTCTTGTACCGCACTGGTGCAGAACTTTGAATCATGGTATTTACCGTACGCGAACTGCGAAGCGAGTCATTGCGCTGAACATTTGGCGAGACAAGCGGAAGACCTCGTGGTCACAGCAGAAATGGCTGAAATGCATGTCTCCATCCACAAGACATTTCGTGCTTGAAAACAGCCCAGCTGTTGGCCGTTTGGATGTTAGTTTGCCTTTCTTTTTGGCTAGTTTCCGTGAGCTCTGTGTTTGTATTTTATGATGACTCTGTGTATTTAATTTCATTAATTTGAATTTTCGATGTACCCAGTATATGTATAAACCATATACTATTTCGTCCTTAAAGTGTTCTAATTTCATCTATTGAGTCCAAAGAATGGGATTTGGACTCATTGAAGGACTAATTAGTTTCATAATTTGGACCCAATGGGTGGGATTTGGATAGTTTAAGAACGAAATGAGTGGTTTTGGTGGTTGAAGGACAAAGTAGAAAAATGAGCGATAGTTTGAGGGATAAAAACATAAAAAGAAACTCTAACGACAAAGTAGAAGAGGAAGTGCAGCGATTTTCGTACTTTTTAAATTGTTAACCGCACCTCCAAAGGGAGTGAGAAAATCAATACGGAGTTATTTTCGCACTCTCCAAATTATTAACTCTGGGAAGTGCGAAAATCAATACGGCATTGATAAAGAAAGTGCGGTTAATAATTTTGGGAGTGGAAAAATCACCCGGAGAAAAAAGATGGAGAAGAACAAACTTTACTTTTCCCAGTTTAAAAAGGAAATTGAAATCTACACTCTTTTTTTTCACATCTACACTCCTTTTTTTGTTTTCTAGCAAAAAAATTACATACACTTTCAACATTAAAATCCAAAAAAGGGAGTGTAGATGTCAAAAAAGGGAGTGTAGATTTCAATTTCCTTTAAAAATCATTTAGTAAAGCAAGCCTAATGATTGAGCCCCCAAAAGAGGGAAGATTCCCTCCACCACTAGACGGGCTTTTTTAACGGCCAAAAAAGGTTATACATTGGTTTGTTATTGTTGTCGTCTCCAACAGTGCTGGAAAGCTCAATATTGGGTGGGTGGACAACTTTCAAATAACATGTTTAAAAGAGTTTTCTCAGATTTTGGATTACCCACAGAATATGCACAAGGTGTTAGGCTATAGACGTGGTTGTAATTGCTTAAAACAATCAAAAATGTATTGCCCAAAAACGAGAATGAGTGTTGTGTAAGGCACGTCAAATTTCAAGTTCAAGAAATGGCAAGAAAGTATCTCTCAGGTGCTATCAACTCTTTTGGAATTCGTCCAGACAAAAAATTTGGTCTGGCTTCAAAGTGGGCTCAGCTAGTGGACAATGAATTTATGGTCTTTCGGAGTTAGTTGAGGTGCGTGTAAGCTCGCCCAAAGCCTGATTATATAAGAAAAGATTGGCAAGAAAGTAGAGAACGAATGGAATAAACTTCTCATCATGATCTAATTAATCAATGGTTTGGTTGACAATTAAAGGAGGTAGCACACTAAAAGAGTTTTACAAAACTTGATTAAGTGTTGGAAATTATCAATTAGTCACTTCACTTTTCTACCGCTGCCTACCTTCAGTTTGTTGGATAGCAGTGCCAATTATGACTTTTTCTTGTGAAAATGATTTGCATTAATTCGATTTTCAAATAATGGTGGAGTAATTAATAATGACTCATTTCCTATTTTCCCTTGAGAGACTATAAAAATTGGCTTACGTTTTATCTCCATCGATATCAATCGTCATGAATAGAGCTTTTCGTTCAAGCTATGTAGGGCCAAGTGGGAAACCAGGCTTTCGTGAGACGGGAGAACCTAGCAAAAGGTCACAAGGGTTCAATTGCCCGTCAATTCAAGTGCAAGTGGTACATATATGCGTATGAGTTTGCTCACACGACGATAATCATTTCTTTTTTAAGCACATTATTACAAGTCAAAGTATAGTTCGAAATATCGGATGGTCATTTAATTTTGCCGTTCTTTTTTTCCCACAAAACAAACGGATTTTTGCAAATCTAGGAGTAAAGAAAAAGAAAAATAAAAGGAAAAAAAAACTATAGAATCCATTGAAGTCAACTCTCACATGATAATGTACCTGGGCCAGTATTTTAATTCAACAGGTGTTATTTGATTATTTTTCTCTACCCAACTAATCTGGCTTTAATTTAGAAAATTGATATTCGCACTCCCAAAATTACTGATGGCGCTCCACTTTGTTCATAAAGTTACTAATAACTTCACGCTATAAGTGGAGCGCCATCAGTAATTTTGGAAGCGCAAATATTAACTTCCTTAATTTAAGTCCACTCATTGTTTTATTTACGGAAAACATTAAAAATAGTAGTAATAGCTTATGCTAGACGTCGTCGCTCGATTGTGATGCTTTTGTTACTTGAGAATATGGCAACTAAATTTAGTAGACTTGTCTCTCCTATTTCATTACAAAGTACAAAAATTAGGTCGCGGGACCAAAAACATTGGCATGAAAATTAAGTTGATCTAATTATAACTCAGCCACTCAGGGTCTGCTTGGCCGGCCCAGTTTGCGCACGTCTAGATCTTTCTTGGGAGTCTATTCCGCTATTCCCTGGTGAGATGCAATTAAAGTCGAGACAAAGTGGAATAAAATGTACAACGAGACAAGAATTAGCTTCCAAGGAAATTGGGTGGGGTTGGGGACCAATTAGTTCCTACTCCATTCGTGTTCCAAGCACTAATAGGGGGTTGATTTATTAATTGTTCATTCCTGTCCCTGTTTTTTGGGGAAAATAATGAAAGCATTGCATTCATCTTTTCAAAACTTCCATTTTAAAAGTTCTCCCTTTTCGGCCAAACAATGGGGTTGGCGCAACTCACAAGCATTTGATGGGATAAGTTGGGACACACCCAATCATTGTACCCAGATGTTGCGTTACCTCGCAAAGATTGTAGTTGTCAGTTATTTTTTTTATTTATGCTTCTTAATATAATTTAGCTGCGTAGATTGGGAGAAAAAGAAGAAGATTAATCATTAAGTATCTGAAGACTTGCGTGGGAATCGAAGAGGTTTTTCCTCCAATCAAAAAGATGAATGACTTATGAAGGCAAAAACATATAGGCCGGTCTTTTGAGTATCAAACATGTGGAGCTATTATGCAATTATAATTAGTTGATTTCATTCGTGTAATTAATAAGTGAAAGAAATTGCAAAGTTGGTCCCTTTCCTCTAGTTAACTTCATTGAGTGATAATTAAAGAAAGACGAGAAAAGAAAAGTGACATACTTGGATACTTTTCCTCTTGAACTTGTTGAATGGGCGCAGAATATATTGGTGTTTTAACCAAGAAAAAATTATTTGTTGGAAAAAATTTAATCGGCAATTTCCAGAATACAATTTCATTACAAAATAACAGAAATTTGAACGTTACAGATTAATTACAATCGATTTGGAAAGCGATACAAATGTTGATACAGAAAAGTGAACCGAAACCTGTGTTACACCTTAAAACATATTCGCCGCCTACCAATGAGTGTTGAGGTTGAACCGGCGTTTGTCTCCCAGTCCCAGGAGTTTCCACTATCCACAGAACACTATTGTGACACTCCAAGAAAAATTCAATTGGGTGACGAATGAAAATCGTCACAAATTGCATGTTTTTCGTCACAAATAATATAGGTGACGAAAAAAAATTTGTCGACTAAAGGTTGTCGAGGATTCCTACCTAGTGACGAAATCTATTTTTCATCACCTATAGTGCCTTTTGATGACGAAATATTTTGTCACCAAAAAGTGAATAATTGGTGACGAAATTTTTTTCCTCGCTTATTGTGCTTTTTGATGATGAAATTTTTTGTCATCAATTATTCCTTTTAGCGACGAAAAAATTCGTCACCAATGTGACACATCGGTGACGAAATTTTTTGTTGCAAAAAATGTTTTTATATGGAAAAAAAATCATTCTTTCTTGCTCCTGCTAGGTTTCGAACCCGAGTCCATTGAGTTTTTCGCGCAAATTCCAACCAACTGCACTACACACGCTTTTCAGTAAACATTTGAAATATCTAATATATAACACATATGTTTAACATGAAAATATATTTCGAATGTAATTTTGAACCTTTAAACATTAAAATTAGCAAATTTGACAAACATGAAAGTTGTAGGCAATTGAGTTATTGTTCAAACCCAATTTGAATTATCTCAATCGGAGTTTTTAGTAAAGAGTTACGTCCGAAATATATTTAGTGACAAGGTGCAATTCATAAATTTCGTCACGAAAGGTGCCCATTTGACGACGAAATATATTTTTCGTCGCTGAAAGCGTTAAAATGGTGACGAAAAACAAGTTCGTCACCAAAGTTAAGCATTGGGTGACGAAATAAATATTTCGTTACTAAATTGCTCTCATTTGGCGACGAAATATATTTTTTGTCACCAAATGATTATCTTTGGCGACGAAAAATAATTTTGTCACCTTTTTTAAGCTTTCGGCAAAAAAAAATGTATTTCGTCACCAAATGGGTACCTTTGATGACAAAAATATTTTTTTTGTCACTAAACAGGTATAATTGGTGACGAAATTATTTCGTCACGGAAGTTATCAAAATAGTGACGAATTTATTTTTTCGTCGCCAAATATGCTCATTTAGTAACAAAATTAAATTCCGTCGCCACTTTTACGTCACCAATTTTAATTTTTCTTGTAGTGTGAATAGCCTAGGCGAACTGACTCAACGTCTGCCTCTCTTTCACACAAAGAATAATATCGAAATATCGTGGAAAACGTATTGAATAAAGAAATCTGACATAGGTCCAATATATACACAAAGGAGGACCTTTGAGTTGCATAGGAGAATTAAATACACGTAACCATTGGAATGAATTCTGTGCCATAAATCTCACAGCACGAGGGTATTAACCATCTGTAACTGCTGAACTTTAGGGATGCCTCGTCTAGATTCGATGAACAAATACAGATTTGTTCGTTTGCCTCAGGAGACCCTCCAAATTTTCCAAACTCATTCACAATTTTTCCAACATTATTGACACTCCCACTTTTACAGCCAAATTTGTAAGGCCCCGATTTTCCAAGAAATTTCGGAACCCTAAAATACACTGAATTTTATAAACTACTAGGCCCTTATTTGTCATTGTACAAAATGTACATTAAATACAAAATGTACATTAAAAAAAATACAAAAAAAGAATCTAACATTTTATTTAAATATCTTCAGAGCAACTCTAGTCTTGATTCAGATCTCAAACATATTCGGTCTCCGCTCTTGGTATTCCTCCTGTGTCAAACAGCTCCACCATTGAACCCTGCACCCTCTGGCAAATTGATCGCCGAAGCAACCGATTTACCAGGATACAAACGTATCCGTGAGTGATAATTCACTCAATAGAATAATCCTAATCCTATGAACCCCTTACTCTACATTTAGCAGATCAATAATATATCAATTCATAGGAGGTACAGAATAATAACACATCGCTATTTCCTTTACTATCTATTATCTTACATGAAATCTAAGGATCCTCTCCACAAGGTCATTTCCTCCCATATCCACCAACTTTGACCGTCCCATGGAATAACTCTCCCTTTATTTGTCCTGCACCAGAGTCCTAAGTGAATACTGCTAAATTATGTATCTAGTCTGGATTCGCTTACAACCATAATAAAGGAACAGCTCACCATGACAACTCAGCATTAGAGGTCGCACTATCTCATTATTAGGATCCTTTACTGTCTCTCAACTCTACACATTGTACTTTACCATACCCCTAATCTACACAATGGGTACTATACCGTATTCAAGGATCCTTTACCGTTTTCCAAAATATTGTACCCGGGGTCCTTTACCGTCCTCCACACACACACTGGGTGCTGTACCGTATTTAGGATCCTTTACCGTATCCCAAATACTGTACCCAGAGTCCTTTACCGTCCTCCACACACACACTGGGTACTGTACCATATTTAGGATCCTTTACCGTATCCCAAATACTGTATCCGGAGTCCTTTACCGTCCTCCACACACACACTGGGTACTGTACCGTATTTAGGATCCTTTACCGTATCCCAAATACTGTACCCAAAGTCCTTTACCGTCCTCCACACACTCTGAGTACTTTACCGTACTCGGGGCCCTTTACCATTCCCCAACTCAACTAAAGGTACTTTACCGTACCAGGGTCCTTTACCGGCACCCAACATCCTTAATCAACTTTACCATTTTATCCTTTACTTAACCACGTCTACTTGTTCACTACTCGAAACCACCATGAACCCAAGCCCATTCCAACACGAACAACATGATACAATCAATAACATCTCGATTCATAACATAATACATTTCAATGAGATAAAAAGTACATATCAAATAATATTGTGCGAGTAAGTAAACACATAATATTTTATGATTGGACCGATACTCTTAAGATTCGTTGAACAAGTAAATTAATTAATTATAGCATGCGCTTATTCTACTAAAAATAAATCAACCACATAGTTTAGGTTCAAATTGAGAACTAAAGTATATTCAGGGGGCAAACTGCAATTTCATAATATCTCACTTTAAAAAAAATTGTGCATGCTACAGTGGCCTTCGGTTTTCAATTTTTCAGGAAACAGAGTACTTCTGGTTTGATTCGCTGGTATGATAAATTCCATTATAACTTTTCAAATTCATCATGTAGAAATTATTTAATACTTAGGAGAAAATAGGGAAGCAATTATTCTACCTTAAATCCGGCCGAAAGAGTGGGTACTAGTTTGCGGATGATTTTGGTAAAATGAAAAAGATGGCGGCGGCAATGGGGGACTCGAGGCTAATTGGAAGGTGGTTTGTGGATGCTTGGTGATATAGTGAATGATTGGGAACCTGAATATGATGTACAGAGGAATTTTATGTAGAAATCCGTCTCTCTCTCTCTCTCTCTATTCTAGACTCAATAATAGAATTGGGAGTGAAATAATATAATGGTGTTCAATTTTTAGATTTATGTGGGTATATATAATGAGAGAGAATAAGGTAGTGAGAATGTGAGAGGATAAGTGTGAAAGTAGTGGAATGGGGAAAGAGAGTGAATGAGAGTGATATTGATAATGATAAGAGAGATAGAGAACAAGTGCCACATTTGGTGGAATTTTCTTTAATCTAATGTATGTGGACGCATATCTGTATAAGATGAGAATGTATGTGGACGCGTTTATGTATAAGGTGATAATGTATGTGGACGCATATATATATAGGATGAGAGAGAGAGAGAGAAGTGGAGAGGTAATTTGAATAGAGTTCTAATTAGGATTTAGATAGGAAAGATAAGAGATGAATATAAATCCCTAATTTCCTGTATATCTAAAGTTTAAATATATATCTTAAATAATAGCGCAAATAATATCAATTGTACACGTAATAATATATTTTAATTATTCAATCTAATTAATTATTGAATTAAAAATTTAACAATATAAATTTGTATTAAAAAAAATTAGGTCAAAAATCCGGGTCGTTACAAAATTACTTACAACTGATTTGCCATATTAGCATATGAGATCGAGCCATCATTTTGATGGTCAAAAATGTTTACTTTATAAAAAAATTTAAAAATAGTAACAATACCAAATTAAAATTCATATTGATCGGATATCGTAAATGCATGATCAGAACACATTTGTAACTAGCTTACACAGAAGATAAATGTGTTCCGATCATGCATTCATGGACATTAGCTAAATATGAATTTTGGCATGATTACTATTTTCAACACGCTCTATAAAATGAATGTTTTAAATCATCGAAATGATAAAGGTCACGTGCTAATTACTATGGCAAATCAGTTGTAAGTTTTAGTTGTAAAAGTGAGAATTTTTAATTTTTTTTCCATAATTTTTGTTTCAATTTTTTTCTTGAAAATGTAGAATCAAGAGGGGATGAATGGCCTGTTTCATGGTCCATGTTTCCTCCAAAACGAGTAAACACTGCAAGATTTCGTCAATGTTTTTGGCTTTTTGATGATTTAAGATTCTTGATCAACTGGGGTAGGAAAGTCTTTGATTTGTAATGATGTGGTTTCTTTGATTAGTTGGAGGGCCTTTATATCTCTTTGCACTTTGAACCTCCCTTTCTCTCGACAGAACTGTTTGAGACCTTCAATTTCCACACACTTTATTAATTATCTCAGTACACATACCTTTTAATAACATTCTAAATAGCGGGGTACGGGGCTTGCATGTGACATTACACGACACTACTTTAGCTAGGCCCCAAGCCGATTCTCCAACCCCGCCCTCGAACCGCTTTTTTTTAACCAACCTACTTTCTCTTGTGTTTTCTATATCTGTTTTATTTTGATTAAAAACAAGATGACTGTTTTCTTCACAATGGGAGGAGGGAAAAGGAAGCGTTGGGAGCTAACAATGGGGTTGGAGAGGGAATTAATGAGATTGTCGGTGGAGATGGCACGGTGGGACTTAGGAGTGGTGGTGCAAGTTATGAAACTTGGGTGGTGGGAGATCGGGTGGTAACATACGTAGTTGGAATGGTGGTACGTACAAACTAGCAATGGAGCTAAGGTACTAATGCAAAGGATTGAAGTGGGATGAGGTGAGTGGGTGTTCTTATTGAACTTTTTGACTGATGTTAAAAATAATAAAAGGAATAAGGGTTACAGTATATCATGGCATGTCAATTGAAATGAAAAAGGGTGTGAAATAGAAGTTCTCTATTGTTCTGTGTCATAGTGGTGTATGACACATATAGACCAAAATGACCTTCACTGATATGATCATCATCTATCTTTCTTTTTGTTGATGGCACATCATTTCATACATCCAAGGTGGTGGATATTGGGGAGAGACTAAAGAAAATGATGGTTGATAATGATATGTTAATTTCAATACAAAAACAGTACGTAGAGGAAGGAAAGTTGACATAAAAGTTGGTTCAAAATGAATTGGAGGGTCCATGCATGGAGGAGAGAGCAATGCATGTGCAAAAGCCTTCTAGACCATGTATTGATGTGACACTCATCAAAAAATAAATTTCTCCCCGAAAAGAAGTTACATAATCACACTCTCAACAATGATCAGAATAGGCTCCCACATCGGGAGTTGGGTATTGTGTGTGTGTGTTTAAAGGGTCCATTATGCATCTCATAGTTAGTAATTGCCTAGGTGAGTTGGTATTTAGAATTACCCTCTTGCCCTCCTTCAAAGCAACCAAGTCTTGCCCACCCGTTGTGGTTTGGGTGCTTGACCTCTGGTGTAGGGCCCTTGGTGCCACTCTTTAGTGGCGAGGCTCTTGGGCTTGCGTCAGCTGGGCTGACTCCCACATCGGGAGTTTGGGTATTGTGTGTGTGTGTGTGTTTAAGGGGTCCATTATGCCTCTCCCTAGTCAGCAATTGCCTAAGTGAGTTGGTATGTGGAATTACCCTCTTGCTGATCAGAGTAATCAAATACCTGCTAAATTTGTGGGTTAAATTAGGAAGATGTTATTATACCGCCTCACGTTGATGTCAAAGAATTTCTGATTAATGAAAATAGCAGAATGAGTGTTTATATAACTCCTTCTCCTAATCGGAAAGTGGGGGTTTAACAATACTTATGAGGTAGTCATTGAGGGGTAATTTGCTCCAACTGATACATAAGAGGCAAATCAGTACTCCTTTCAAAACTTTGCGGGGGCAAACTGTCAAAAATCTCTACTTGAGTGAAAAATATTCAAGTGGAAATTGAACATTCAGAACCAAATTAATTTAGTGGTCCCATTTGTATGCTTTATGGCTTTGCTACATACTCCATATATGATGGGCGTACCCATAAGGTGGTACGTACAATTTTGTTCCTTTCAAAACATTTAATAGGTCTCCCACTAGTGGAACATATGTTTAAAAAAAAAAAAAAATTTGTTCCTTTCAAAACATTTAATAGGTCTCCCAATGGTGGAACATATGTTTAAAAAAAACTAGTGGGACATAGAGGGGTCAAGAAGGGTGAAAATGTGGCAAGCACGCGGTAGAATTGGGCCGTTAGAGTTAGTCAAGGTGCGCGTAAGCTGGTCCAGAAACCTGAATTTGCATTTAAAGAGAAAAAGGGTAAAACGTGAATGTTAAAAAAAAAAAAGACGAGAGGGGAATGGGTAAAGGGTAAGATGTAAAATACATACAGAGACATATAAAAAGTGACAATTAGCTGGTTTTGGGGAGACAATCAAAAGAAAAATAGAAAAAGTAAAGGAAGAAGGAAATAGAAACATTCTTTCCCCCTGAGAGTAAAAGAAAGTTATGTGCCAAAAAAACAAAAGAAAGTTTGAGTAAAAGAAAACTCTATATGTGTGTTGTAGATATATTAAGATAATGTAAAATACTAAAAACCACCACCTTAGATTTAATAATTCAATTTCAGATTTGCAAGTCACTACCACATTGGCACACTTGTCGCCGTCTTATTGGGACAGCTGTTTGATTGAGTATGTAATCTTCTAAACTGTTTTTTTTTCAACCCACTACTTTTTTTTCCCAAACACATGAACCTAGTATGAAAGAGTGCTTTTAGTGGTGCATTTAAAAGGAAAGAATTAAGTTGTCCATTTGAAGTGATTATTTTGTGCTCTTGGAGCACCGTGACATAATTAATGATTTTTTGTACATTTGTGTCTAATAAAATAATGCCACTCATATAACTTCAGGTTCACAATAATTACTTGTGCATATGAGATTCAATAATTAATTATACAAGGGCACATATATTATATTCTATCAAAAATGCAATATTTCAATTGATATTTTTCCGTGCAATATTTAAATGAGAATATCTCGTCGAACTTATCTCGATTGAAGTTAAAATCATATCACGTGTTACGGGAGTATATTTAGTTCTACCAAACGACTTCAAAACACATGAAATCAAGTATTGAACCAAGAATTTCAAGTAGTTATCTCATGCCCAATTTTCTGCGACAAGTCATCATTCCTATTTGCCCTTCGTTTTATAACTGAAAAAGAAAATTTTGATTTCCTCCAACAATAGAGAGTTTACAGTTTGAACTGAACCTTTGGTTTGAACTTGTAGACGAATCTTCCAACTTGGGGACTAGACTATTTGCCATTGGTGGCATGGAAAGGCGCTCCACACGAAAAAGAAAAGAAAGTGGGCAAGACGCCAAGCAAAGACCTTGACGCCCGTGCCTGAGTGAAAAGTTTGGTAGAATTCTTCTTCTCATCTGGTAGCGTGATCTTCCAACAATAGAGAGTTTACAGTTCACCCGATCGTTAATCAAGATATGTGCAAAATGACTCAGATATATGGTTATTAATGCACATTCCATATATGTGCCATTGTATAATTAATTATACAAGGACACATATATGGTTATTTGCCCTTTGTTTTATAACTGAAAAAGAAAATTGTAGTGTAATTTTAATGGGACGCTCTAAATTTTGGAATGTGCATGTATCTCATAATTGTCTATACTTTTTTTTTTTCCTTAAAGATGCAATTGCTTATATACTAGTACTACTTTATTGCATGTTGTTTTCTCCGGCTTGACATGATATAGCAGAGAGTATCTAGGATGTATAGGGAGAGATTTTTCTCATTCTCCCATCTCTCTCTTGAAAAAGAAGAAGATAGAGATGGGCCTTCTATTTTCGTTTTCTTTCTCTATCTAGTTTTATCCGCGTTTACTTTGGAGAGAGAGAGAGAGAGAGAGAGAGAGAGAGAGTTTTCCCTCCTTCTGTGTGTTTGGTCAAGATCATTGGATGCACGTGGAAGCTCAGAGGGTAAATTCTTTGCTCTTCCCAGTTGGCAGGTGGTTTAATAATCAGTAAATTTGGATTAGATGATTGTGTATCTACATTTTTATATGTATCTATCTCTATATCTGTATGTATATTTTTTTATAATCCGTTGATACCCATCTTCCCACCCTCTTCAGTTCCTTCCTTCTCTGCCAACCATCTCTCTTCTTTTTTCTTCTTCTTCTCCTCCTCCTTCGTAAGTTCTCTTGTTGTATTCGAATGTTCTTCTATTCGTGGAGGAATCTTCGAAATATTTTGTTTTTAAGTTTTTATTTTTATTTTTGTTGAATTTTAGTTTAGTACACAAATGGGATGTCAATGAGAAACATATTATGATCTGGGTTTTGTCTAAAATTGCATGTATTATTGACCTTTGATATGGTAATTTTGTTGGATTACAGACTTTTGCTCAAATGGGTTTTGGAGGGACAATGTTTTTTGATCTGGGTTTGGTCTAAAGTTGCAGTTGTGATTGACCTTTGATATGCCTGTTGGATGTGGGTTTTTGCCTGGATCTTTAGTTAATCACTGTCATTTCCTTAGTCGGAATTGTATTGCCTTGTTCATAATTTGTGCTCCATCAATGCAGTGATTTTATTTTTTTGGTTGGCGCAGTGGTTTTTTTTTTGTTTTTGCTCATGATAATACTGTCTTGAATTTCTGAATTATGAGTGCTGAGTTGTGCAACCTGGTGTCTGCCAGTTATCTTTGCATGAACCTCCTCCTAATTCTGGTTAATTCTTAAGAAATACTGGACTCTCTTTCCTTATTGTCTTCCCTTGTTTTTTTTTTTCCATGTTTGCTGTTTTGAGATTCATAATTCCTAACGAAGTTGCAGCTAATGCATTTCTAACGGAACATTTTGGACTAACACTTGATCCATTGTATTGTTGGTTGTCTCTAATCAGAGCTGTCCTCTAGATTAGAGCCATGGCTCTTTTTGGGGCACATAAAGATACAGGAGAGAAGAGGATTCATGAGAGTTTGGATGAGCTAAGAACAGATTTGGCAGACTATATAGCACAATTATCAGAAATGTCGGTGAAGGAGCGCGGTGTTTTTGCCATTGCTTTATCTGGTGGTTCTCTCATTGGCTTGATGGGGTAGCAATACTTTCCTTTTCCAATGTTTATTTGTTTTCCGTTTTTCTTTTAAGTGGTCCTATGCATTTTGCTTGTATTTCTGGTTGAAATCAGGAAACTGTGTGAAGCTCCTTATAACAAGACTGTTGATTGGGCCAAGTGGTACATATTTTGGGCCGATGAGCGTGTCGTGGGTAAAAGTCATGCTGATAGCAATTATAAGCTGGCAAAGGATGGCCTTCTATCAAAGGTATTGGCTGATTGAATCTAGTTTAATTTACGCTCATACATCTAATTTGCCGCCCTTAGAGAATTAATGAGCTATTTGAGTGAAAGCCACCTCTTCTAATACAGAGTCTGTCCTTATCTTATTCAGTGTCGCTAATCCCAGTAATCAATCCCAAATACTTCAAAACCACTTTGCGAAGAATGTTCTTTGTTCTGATCTGTGTTATATTCTTATCTTCTCCTATTTTGAGTACGTAATTGGTAGGTTGGTCAGTTAAGGAGTACAGGTCTTGCAAGTTCTCCTCTAGTAGAAAGTCCCTAGTTTCTTGATTGTGTTAGAAAAATAACTGTCAGTCCAAGAACAAGACACAATGGATAGGTTGCATATCAAACTATGATTTTCGAAGTTCAACTATTACTCAATGAACCACTGAAGCTTGCACGTTGTGTCATTTCACTAAACAGAACCTATTTTGCTTCAGTTATGATTAGGTATCTTATTGTTGTGAATCAGACGAAACATATAGTTATTTGTAGGCTCCCTCAATTTCAGGGACCAGCATTGAGGAATGATCTTTCCAGTGGCAAGTTTCTATGTTGGGGAAAGTAATTGCAAGTTCTAAATTTAATAGTTCCAACCTTTTGTGATACCTTAACGTCCTATTTCTAGCCTATTCACATAGTTCACTGTGGTGTGGTAATAAATTTTGTTGAGGAAGCATCAATGCAGCGGTTTGTGTTGCTGACATGCTTTGACTTCCATGGCCTGTTAAAGCAGTTCAATGGACATCTTCTCTTAAATTTCCTGCCAACCGTATAGCTTTGGCTTGTGGATAGTAGTCATTACTTTGTTCATGTTCCCTTTTACTCGCACCAAAAGTAAGAAGTGCGTCATGAGCCACAATAACCTTGGAAAATTAGTTGAGTAGGGAATTGTTTCCCCCGGGAAGTTTTGTTTTTTATGTAAGTGATTCATGTCAAAGATGGAATGAACTTTCAAGAAAGTACTCAACGTGTATTTCTCATAGTGATTTTGGCTTCTGATTCTTTATAGGTAGACTGATTTTGGGTAATACTTCACTAATTATTTTGTCTTATCTTTGGTATTTATTGGTTTGCCAGATTTGTGAATGTAAACAATTTATGAAGTCTCTATGCCAAGTTTTTATCAAACAGAGACGACATGGACAACTACGGGAATGTTCATAACATAACGGAATTGAAAAACAGAAGAAAGATGAAAGATTGCCACAAAGGGAACCTTATAAATGTGCTGTTTTGTGTTTTTTTGCCTCTTTTCATGAAGGAGTGGCATTTGGTAATGAGAAGGAAGGGATTGGTCAAATTTGGGGTTCTTTTTTTCATTTTTATTTTGCCATTTAGAGTGCTGTATGGTACAGTATCCATGGCATCCAACTACTATCATCTTGAACATTTCTCCATTTTTCCTTGTTTCTTCCACATCTTGTTTTCAACTTTGTAGCACATTTTTTTGGTGAAAACTTAGAATTGATTCCAGCATAAATATTTCAACTTAATTGGTGGAGTAAATGACTTTTTTTTTTTTTTTGAAAGGGTGGATTTTGTTTTCCTTGCCACATTTTCTCTTTCTGAACTACAAAAGGATGTGTGATGTGGAGAAACTAAACCTTTGTGCTAAATACTTAGATTGGGATTCCTTGGAGTAGTACCTGCCCTGTATACCTTTTTGTTTGCACCTTTGCTGTTTCAGTTGTTGCAAGGGCCAAAGAAGCACTGACAAATTCCCATCCTCACGTTTTGGATGTTGACACGTTTTTCTGTGTCAGACACGGACACGGGACACGCTGCGGACACGAGTCAAAGATGCTTGAACATGTATATGGTCTTTTCATATATGTTTTTTAGTCGGACATGCTGGGGCATGACACATAATAACACGTTAGTACTCCATATAACATTAGGAGGTTATACAGTGGTAGTTGGCCAATTTCTTCCCTCGAGAGTAGTTGATGCAGCTGTGAATCTACTTCAGCAGTTCCAGCTAGACCTGTCCCAAGTAGCCTTTCCGTACTCAACTCGACATACGGTACCAGCGGCCAAAAGAACCTGATGGAACATTTGCAACTAAGTCCTATATACTTTTTGGCTCATGATTAGATCCTTAAGATTTTCTGGATGACTCTCTTGCTACCCTGTGTATTTTAGCTTTTAAGGAGAAGTACTTAGTGTTCATACCATTGGAAAACTCCCTTGCTCTTGAACTTCTGCCAGAGTAGTCTGTATGGTTCGGGCGTCTTCATAATATGAATCGACGATGATTTGAAGGTTGAGAGAGGTTATATATAGTTCAAACTTCTAAGTTTGCTAGGATCACAAAATGTCTGTTATTTGACCAAGTATTTGATGAGGTATATGATTGAGAGAATACTCAGCTCAATTCAGGTCCCAATTTCTAAGCTTTATGCTTTGATGCATTTTCAAGGACATTTATACTTCTCAGACATGAATATATAGTTACATTGCATACATCTTTTCAACATTGCTATCAACTGGATTAAGATAGTTGCAAGTAGCCATCTACTCCGTATTCCACGTCTTTTAAATAAATAATTCAACGTCGATCCTGTGTTTATGTACATGTGGATGTTTATATGTTCTCATATTGTTATCTTTATCTATTAGACAATATATTGAAGATGCTACACATTCGTAATTTTCAGGTTCCAATTGTTCCCAGTCACGTACACTCAATCAACGACTCGGTTTCAGCTGAACAAGCTGCCAATGACTACGAATTTGTAATCAGACAGCTTGTAAGAACACGTGTGATCAATGTATCCGAGATCAACGACTGCCCTAAGTTCGACCTAATCCTTCTGGGAATGGGTCCTGACGGTCACGTTGCTTCATTATTCCCTAACCACCCTGTGCTGGATGAAAACAACGAATGGGTAACTTTCCTCACCGATTCACCCAAACCTCCGCCTGAGAGAATCACTTTCACTCTCCCTGTCATCAACTCCGCGTCCAACGTGGCCTTGGTTGTGACAGGTGGCAGCAAGTCGGAGGCCGTACACTTGGCGATTGATGATGTGGGTCCCGCCTGCCCATCGTTGCCAGCGAGGATGGTTCGGCCTACAAAGGGTAAGTTGGTTTGGTTTCTGGAGAAGGCGGCGAGTTCTAAACTTGATAGTGCTCAATTTTCCGAGTAGGGCCGAGCAGAGGTTTATATTTGTGAATCTCCTCTTCCGTTGGTTTCCTTTCCTTTTTTGAGTTGGGTTATATGTCCTTTTTGGCATTTGTTTCTCTCTTTTGGAGGAGGTTAAGGAAGTGTGAGAATACTTTTGGAAGAAGAGGTGAATAAGTTTCAAGGCTTCAATACAAAATGCTCTTCTCATTTTAGTCTCGAATTCGCTTATGTCTCAATTCCAGGTTCTTACAGATTCATCTCTTCCCTTTCGACGATGAAAAGAAGAAAAACACTCGTCAATATCTTCTCTTTTGATTCATTTATTGTTTTCCTCTCAAGATGGAGAGCGAGGGTTCTAGCTAGGATCATGAGTACTATAAAACACAGAATCTCTGGGGATTCTTGAACAGAATGCATATTTTGGAGGCCATTCTGGGATTCATGTCCTGTGTGCTGCTACTTCTTAGATACAAGGATTTAAGGAACTAAAAGCTGAAATATTGAAATAAGTTGCTCTAAGCCACTTTCTGGAACCAATAGCATTTGAAAATACTTCATCACTAACGCAGTCAAGGAAACATCGTTTTTCAATTAGTACTTTCTGGGTCGGAGCGTAGACGAGCGACAAGTGCCCAGGAAACAGGGAAGTATAAGACTGCTGGCCTAAGAGAAGGCGGCCTCTCTCGGAACCATGGCCCAATTTCTCTTTTTTCTTTTCCATACCGGGGTTCTTATATATATATTAATCAGGGGCCTAGAATGCTCAAAAGGCGGGGGAGAAGGAGGCCGAACCTCTGGTCGACCTCGACACATGAAAAATTCTTGATGTCGAGAGATTTGAGATTCCGTAAGTAACCTTTCCGCGAATGGAAAGACATGTCGATGTACCAGTTGAAAATCCTACATCAAAATCAAAGTTTTAGCTACTTCACCTACTCTACTTTAAGATGCCCTCTAAGTTGTCCAATGGGATGCATACTTCTTACGTGAATGAGATCAGCACAGAAGATTTTTTTTTTTCCCTCCCAACAAGGAATCTCCAATTCAGGTCAGATTGGATCCACAAATGCAGAATATCTGCAACCGGCCGCCGGATCCACACCAACCTGATAGTTTATACTATTTTGGAGTTGAAATATTATGTTACTGTTGGAATTCTTTATCAGTACCAGATCACCATGACAAGCAGAGAGAAGAAAAAAGAAGCCAGAGAATCTTTGAAAAATGACCTATCTAAAATCTGCCATTATCCATACAGCTCATAATTGGTGTCGTACAAGTTAGCTGATATCCCACGAAAGAATAACGAAAAACTATATGTAAAAAAAAAGGAAATAAGTTCCCTGTACAAGAATTGCGAAATCCCGGCCTGTCTAAGGGATACTAATATCGAATTATAGGCTCCAGCGTCCGTTATTGTGTCTCAGTAATTTACCTCGTGCCCTTTGGACCGGGTTCAACATTTTCTTCGACTCCTTTTGGAGGGAAGGCACGTGTCATTGTCATCAGCCGTTAGTCGATTACGTATGCAACAGTGAAGGGCATATTCGGCATTCTGTTAATAATTTCCAACATTCTGCATGGGTGTAGCAAGGCCAAATTAGCACAAGGCCAGGGGAGGTTTTGTTTCATAAGGAAACCAGGCTCAGTTTCTAAATATTTACTTGCGAAATCTACCCGAGCATCAGAGAAAAGAAAATAAGGGATGTGGTGGATCAGTTAAGACTTATGAGGAACTCTATCACCGTTTGTGCTCCTCGAGCTTATCTTGGAAGCCACATTTGTCGCAAACAATACGAAAAGAATTTCTGTGTCGAAGTGGAGCAAGTACGTCCGGTCAGGGGTGGCCGGGCGGGACTTTTCGAGGCCTTTGGAGAAGTCGTATCAGGAGGCCTGTTTAGAAGTCAAAGAATTGACTAAGAGAGTTGTTATTTAGACAATTTAAGAAGCCAAAGCATATTGTACACGAACAAAAATATATGCATATGGACTAAACATTGAGGCTTTTCCAAATTGGAGGCCGTAAGCCGTGGTCTAAATGGCCTAGGCTTGGGCTGCCTCCTTGACTAAAAATTAGATTTGTTGTGATCTTTAGTGTCAAAATTGTAAGAGATCTTGATGTTAATTTATCCCGTGTTAAAAACTTGAGCTTTACTTGGTAACCTCGATAACATCAAGACCTCTTACAATTTTTGACTAAAACTCGAGCTTGCTTGGTAACCTCTATAACATCTGCAAAATTCCACGCATGCTGCAAAGGAAAAACATAAAATCTAGGAACGTGAAAGCATACAAGCGTAATGATGCCACATGACTACATGGACATACTTGTGGACGAATTCCCTACATGGATTCCCTTAGATATATTCTTTACAGTCATATCTTAGATTATTATTATAACGGACAAACAACTTTATCATTTCCAACAAAAAATCAGAAACGACTGAAAGTAAAGCAACAATTATTCTTGCAAACATCTTGAGAACTGAAAAATCAAATTTTCCAAACCATATGGAACAGTACCATAAACAAAAAAAACATAAAATCCAAATTCGACCTAGCAAAAAATCTCTCCTGATCTCATACCCCTTGATAAAGAATCACTATGCACATGGCCCACTCGCACAAGGTATTGGCTTCAAATCTTCCTTGCGGGTGGTAGGACTTTTGAACAAGATATTTGTATGGACCTTGGCCCACTCGCACTTACTTCGAATCCTGCTTGCGGGTGGTAGGACTCTTGAACAAACTATTGTATGGACCTTAGCCCACTAGCACCTTAGGGACTACGGTGACAGGCTGGCTTCGAATCCTACTTGCGGGTGGTAAGACTCTTGAACAAGATATTGTATGGACCTTGGCCCACTCGCACCTTAGGGGCTACGGTGATGGGCTGTTGTGATGATCCTAATCGGAACACACAACTGAACATCTTCATAGTGGGCAGAAGCCACATTGGTCACGCATAGGGCTGTAAATGAACCGTGCGAGGAGCTCGAGTTTGAGTTTTTTGGTTTGTTTAGAAAGTCGTTCAACAAAAGCTCGGTTCGATTAAAGAGGCTTGTTTAATAAATAACTAAGCTCAGTTCGTTAAGGCACGAGCTCAAAATTTTGATTCATTTAGTAAATGAGTCGAGTTTGAACTCGACAAAGCTCGACTCATTTATAGCCCTAGTCACGCACATGGAGAAGCTACAATGGTCGCCCCTTTCCATCCTTTGGGTCCAGCAAACAAAAAAAAAGTATAGTAGAGTCGCCAATAATTCCAGTTGGGTTATAAAAAAAAAAAAAATTTCCATTTTGAGATTTTACTGTCAATTTACTTGTTTCGCCATGTCATTGAAATGCCCCACTTATTATACCAGATAACAGTTCAACTGGATAAAAACACCATTGAAAGCTACCAGTCGAGTGAAGCCCTTCGTTCTCCGAAGCCGATAGAAGACGTTACAGCTGGGACATATCCATCTACCGATAAGGCCCGTTTGGATGCGAGGATAAGGATTAGAGGTACTCCCTCCGTCCCAAAATGGATGACAATTTTTGAAACTCGTGTCATTTTTCATCGCTTATATCTTTCAATCTATAATATTTTTCATGAGTTTGAAAACTTTGTATAATAGAACTAATCAAGAACTATCAAACAAGATCCATATTGCATATATTTTGTGATCCATATTGAAAGATATAAGTAATTGAAATTGGCACAGATATTAAAAATTGACATCCAATTTGGGACGGAGTGAGTATTATTTATGGAGGAAGGACCCCCACATTAATGGGATTTTTATGGAGGGAATAAAAAGTACTATGTTGGTTTGTACTAGGTATTAGAGATGGAAGATAAAATAGTATTTGAGCGATAAAATAGGAGGATAAGAAAGGGTGAATGATGTAAAAAATTGTAAAATAACTTGTTTGCTCTCGTGGAGTATTAAATTAAATATAAATTGTAAAATTCAACAAAACTAATTAATTTTTTCATATTTAAACAATAATAATTCAGTTTACTAATAAATTAATTAATTTAATAAGTATAAAAAAGTTAAAATTCATTTTTAAAGTGTTTTTTAAGTGGGTACCTTTCTTTAATTTACATTTACGATTTAATTATGTGTTCATTTTAATTGATTATGGATAGCACATGCTCACGCATACACCTAATAATTTTCCTTTGTTCTTTCTAATCAGCGTTCTTTTCTTTTCTCACCTATGTTGCCAAAGGGCAGAAGAACGGCGGAAGAAGAGCTACGACACACTCCCTCTCTCCGATCCTTGGTGAACGTCACGGTCTGGTTCGTCCTCCCTCTCTCTGATATGCCATTCTTCTTCTTGTTTCACTGTCTGTAAATCGTGAAAAACCCAGGTGGGTTGGGGGTTGGGGGAGGGGGATAAGGAGGGGTGAAATCGTCCAATTTTCAGGGGATTAGGCCGGATAACTTATGGACAGCTCGAAACCCCGCCGAACTAAGCAAGGACGGGGATTAACGAAAACCCCTCGCCATTTAGGTTCCCAAACCAGGTATAAGAACTGGGCGCACGTCCTTGTCTGGGGTGATAAGTTATCCCCCTTGCCAATCCGCCATCCAAACGAGCCCATAAGGTATTCTTCCCATAATATCTATATATGCATTTGTATGTGCGCGTATGTATTTTGTGGATTCGCCGTACGCGAGACATCGAACCCAGAATGCAATTCAGTATATTTGTGCAATTTTAGCATTGCCCAGGTGGTTTTTCATACGATTTCAGCGAATTAGACAACTGGGTTATGCCCATTTGGCGATTTTATCAACTTACACATCTGCTTTTGTAAATTGCAAGCAGTCTTTAGTCTCTAGCTCATGTTGAGTTTATAAGTATATGCGTTTATGGCTGTATTTGCAGTGCTGAAGTCCTCTAATGAACATTTTCAAACGGCTAGCACTCACCAAACATGGGTGTAGAGGGGCCGCCATCGAATCTTATAGAGGTAGTCTCAACTCACTTGTTTGCTTGCTCATGATTTTAGTTGGATACTCAATTTCTTATAGCACTGTAAGGAAGCAAGAAAATGTGGAGCTCCTGTTCATTATTCATCCATTGGATCTGGTTGTATAATTGGGTTTTTGAATTTTGAGTTAGATGATAATTGACATTGTATCATCAGAAATTATGGTAGGATAGATATTGGTGGCCGACAAATGTTTTGAGCAGAAAAAGTTTCCAACACCAATGTCGAATGACTTAAGTTTTTGATATCTAAATGTTATGTTACATAGTATCAGGTATGTGTCCAAATGTCGAATTCATCAATTCTCATTTTGAGGATAAGAGGGCACCTCAAATAATAAAATTTCTGACTCAAACATAGACACTGGATATGTTTCTGAGGTGAATGTCCAACTAAAATTATCAAATGCATACCCATACTATGATCCAAGTTTCAGAGTGCCCAACATGAGTAGTTTGCACAATTTTGAAAAGTCCATGTCAGATAACAGCAATGTAACAGCCATAATAAATTGCATGTCATATTTTGTTAATGAATGGAGGGTTCAGCTGCTTTCTTGATACTCGTATCTTCCGTGTGGCAGCATGCTTTTCTTTATTTCATTCCCCTCCACACACATCCGTGGAAGTTCATGCGCAAGAAGCGGAAGTAGTAATCGCTTTAGGAAGCAATGTGGGGGATAGACTTCACAATTTCAACGAAGCATTGCAGTTGATGAACAAGTCAGGCATACACATCACAAGGCATGCCTGCTTATATGAGACAGAACCTGCTTATGTGACGGATCAACCTCTCTTCCTCAACTCTGCCGTTAGAGGCATTACAAAACTCGGACCTCATGAACTATTGGGTGTGCTTAAGAAAATCGAGAAGGACTTGGGACGTACTGATGGCATACGTTATGGCCCAAGACCAATTGACTTGGATATATTGTTCTATGGGAAACTCAAAATACAATCCGAGATTCTTACAGTCCCACATGAAAGAATATGGGAGAGGCCATTTGTAATGGCTCCATTGATGGATTTACTAGGATCATATGTGGATAGTGATACCATTGCATGTTGGCATGCTTTATCTATCCATTCCGGTGGACTTTTTAAATCATGGGAAAAACTTGGCGGTGAATCCCTCATAGGGAAAGATGGATTAAAACGCGTTTTGCCCATTGGAAATCACTTGTGGGACTGGTCACAAAGGACCTCTATCATGGGCATCCTTAATCTCACCCCAGATAGTTTCAGCGATGGAGGGAAGTTTCAGTCCGTTGAAGCTGCAGTTTCTCAGGTCCGTTCAATGATATCAGACGGTGCTGATATAATCGATCTTGGTGCACAATCGACGCGGCCAATGGCAACTAGGGTATCTGCCGAAGAAGAATTAGATAGACTAATTCCAGTCCTAGAAGCTGTTATGAAAATGCCTGAGGTTGAGGGGAAACTTTTATCCGTGGATACCTTTTATTCAGAGGTTGCTTCAGAAGCGGTTGGAAAAGGGGCTCATATTGTAAATGACATTTCAAGTGGACAATTAGACTCTAAAATGCTTAGTGTTGTCGCTGGCCTTAAGGTACCTTACGTTGCCATGCACATGAGGGGGGACCCTTCTACGATGCAGAATAGTGAGAACTTGAAGTATGAAAATGTTTACCAACAAGTTGCATCTGAGTTGTACTCGCGGGTTAGGGATGCAGAATTATCAGGTGTTCCGGCTTGGAGGATCATTATTGACCCGGGAATTGGATTCTCGAAGAATACTGAAAGTAATTTGGACCTTCTCAATGGCTTATCGAACATTCGTGCGGAGATTGAAAAGAGGAGTTTAGGTTTGTCTCATGCTCCTATGTTGATCGGACCTTCTAGGAAGAGATTTTTAGGTGATGTTTGTGGTCGGCCTGCTGCAGTTGATAGAGATCCGGCGAGTGTTGCTTCTGTTACTGCTGGGGTTCTTTGTGGTGCAAATATTGTTAGAGTGCATAACGTTAGAGATTGTCTTGATGCTGTGAAGCTTTGTGATGCGATGCTGAAAAGGAGGAGGTCTATTTGATGATAAGAACTAATACATCAGAAAATACCACTTGATTCTCTTTGTCGGATTCTCCTTGGAAAAGACTGTCATAAGTATTTTATGGGGTTGCAAGTTGCTTACTGGTGGCATTTGAGGAACATTGGAAAATAAATAAATCTATCGATTTCTTTATTTTCTTCCAGTGTGTCCCCTCTAAATGCATGGAGAAAATCAGAGGTTGAATTTTGATGAGGATCACCTGTTAGTTTCTTTGACGAGTATTTGGCCTTTCCCATCGACATGGCTATTTGTTGGGCTATTTGGCTTCATAGAACAGTTCTCATTTCATCAAGTGAGCCTTTCTCACCTTGATACATGACCTTTTGATAAAATTTCCGAAGTACTGGAAAAAAAAAAAAAAAACCATTGATGCATAACCATTATCCGTTGGAACCTCTGGGATTTCATGTAGCTAATGATCTAGACTACGGCATTCCTGGTGGTGATTATTTTGATGCTAACCTGTTGTAGGCCTCTCCTCTGATGGTGCAAACTCGAATCCCTCAGCTTCAGCTTGCATTGGTGCAAACTTGAATCTCTCAGCTTCAGCTTGCATTGTTTGAAAAGCTGAGAATGCCATCTCTCTCTATGCTGCAACTGCCCATATGGCCAAAGCAAAGGCTGTGTTTGGAGGCTTTTTCGGCTGGATGCATCAACATAAGTATATTCCAGAACTTTTTTAGCTGTCTTGTATAACTATTTGCACGAATACTTGTGATAGATTCTGTGTCTGTAACAATGATTGGGATTTGAGGGGTTTGTTTTCACCGTAGGGAGCAAAAACAGTGATAACATTTCCGTTAAGATAAAAATTCTGCGCTCGCAAAAGCAGCTGAGGTGCAAGGAGATGGCACGTGTTGCCCATTATCTTTATCTGAGTAACATAATCAAACAGGTAAACAACACAATCAAACAAGTAAACAACATATGCAAGTCAAGGATTACCAAAAATGCCATTTCCCACAAGATTACACCGCCTGCCACCCTCAGCCATCTGCTACCAAGTACTACCAAATAGAACATGATCGGAAATTGGAACATGCGTTAGAAAAATGCAGATTAAAGTATAATACCACTGGATCATTCACACAAATACCATACTGGTTTTCAGCCACAATACTTCCAATAGCCTATATCTTTTCTGGTTGAACTCTATGATTGTAACTGGTTGAATCTCCAACATCTATTACATTTTGTTCCCATAGTATGAATCCATTGGAGCTGAAAAAGCAATCGTAGGGAATGAAACCCTAATGGTTTTTCCAGCGTTGCTCCACTAATCTGCTTCAACTTTCAAAACCTCAGCTTCCGCCATCGCCATTGGGTCGACCCTGCCCTCTGTCTCTTCTTCTTTTTCACCTTCTCGCTCCTGGGCCATTTTCTTTCTATGAAGTTCCTCGGCTTCCTCCATCGTAGCTTTATTCTCTGCCTGAATACGCTGCATTTCCTCTTCTTGTTGCTGCCGCTCAAACCATGTGTCAGCATCCGCCCAAACTGAGACATACGGAAAACAAAAAAGAAACCATTACTTAAACCGGAAGAATACTAATCCTAATGCTGTAACTCACACCCGGCACATATTTCAGCATAGTTAGCACAAGAGCTGAGGGGTAAATTGGAAAGTATTTTCTAACACACAACAAGATTTGCTCACAATGCCAGTATCCAACAGCAAGCCCAAACCTCATAACCACCAGCAGACTATATTTAACAAAGCACTTCAACTATTCGTATTCAGCGTCCCTTACTAAGCCAGAGACTTTAATATCGATAACAACTGGAAACAAGACGAGAAAATCAAAGAAACCTGTGTCCCAAAAACACCCTGACCGGATACCCATTAAATATCTTGATCATCCATTGAAATGATTGAACACACTGACTAAGGAATGAAATGTATAATCCTATTAAAAGTCCCCGTATGTCAAGCCCTATAGGCCTATGCTTTATACTTATCGTTATTTATTCAAGATTCATGATACTATGGAAGGCGGTATTTATTTAATCCAAGAGCTCGTGATACTATGGAATGTTGTAATTATTTACACAAACAAGCATACACACACCCTACATAACAAAATATAATTGCATTAAGAGCGTGGCATTTTATTACGTGAGAAACAATTTCGAAGACAGTCTCCTGAACAATGTTAAGATCGACTTCATGATATTGAGGATGTCGTATTTGTCCCCAATTGTCACTTCTACAGTTTTTCACACATGGTTAATGAGAAATGTATCATTATCCTTTCACCATGTCTGTATGGTAAAAGTTCCATTCATTTTTTATCTCCAGAGTCTTCACACTATCTCTAGGTAATCTGAATTCCATCTTTTGGTTCAAACTTCAAAGTACAAACTAAATCTTTTCACCCTTTAGCCCTCAAAACCAATCACAATCCAGAGTTCGAACAGCTAAGGGATATATGTCATAGTAATACAATGCAAGCCTAACCAGATATTCATACGTATGCTGATACACAGCTGTAGACGTAAAAAAACTACGGTGAGCATTTAGAGGCATAAAAGGAATGAATGTACATACAGATACAAATATATTCATAACAAAGTGGCAAATTCTCTCATTTACTACAAACTGAAACTTTTCATCTTCTAACTGATGAAATCAAATCATTTGTATCGAAAATGCCTTTGTACCTCTGTTCCTGTGAAATATCAACAACGTGATCACACAAAAGACTATGACCGGTATCTTCTGTGCAACTTAAAATGCAGGGTAATAGATATACTGGTACAAGGACAAACAGGTACAGGTGACCCTAGTGCGCTAACTGATAATAGAAGCACCATTGCTAACTACAAAAACCCTAAGCCCTTGAACACCAAAGACAACCCAGAATTAAGAAATAAATATTAAATATCACTAAGCAAACAAACATTACCCCAAAACCGGTATTCATACATGCGTATCTAGATTAGTAGACTACTAGACGTATATCCAATTGTAGTCTATCGGGGTGATAAACGAGCCGAGCAATTATTTGCTCAAACTTGGTTTGAAAACTTAACGAGCTTCAAAACATGTTCAACACGAAGATCTTGAACGAGCTTTAATCAAGCCGAACACGATCCAATCTCGGGTAGCTTGACTTTTTGTATCTCGTAAGAGGAACGAGCCTATTAGTAGCTTGTTCGAGCTTGGTTTAAAAGCTTTACAATCATCGAAAAATTGTTCAAGCTTGGTTTATTTACGTAACAAAGCGATCTTGAATGAGCTTTTAACGAACGAACACGAGCTTGAACTCGAGTACGTTTGCGTTTATCAGCCCTAATTATAGAAAGAGATATGTAAGAGGCGTAGAGTTAGGGTTTTGGGTAAACTTACGGGGCTGAGCGGCCCAACCCTGCTCCCCACCCTTGATTTTCTCGGGCAGGGCGTAATTGACGGTGAGAACACGGCCGTAGAGCTCTGCGCCGTCCATGTTGTCCATGGCGGCGACGGCGTCCTCTTTCTCCAAGAAGGTAACGAAGCCGAACGACCTGTGCTTCTGGGTGGCCTGGTCCAGCGGCGTCTTGACGTCTTTAATGTCCCCGAACGGTATGAACGCCGCGTGCAGTATCGACTCGTTCACGTCCTCCGCTAGACCCCCTGAATACAAACACACACACACACATACACACGCGTTGATATAGATTGATTTGATGTTTGTGCATTGATAGGAGTGAGAGGAATTGGGTGATTACCTACGTAGAGAGTGTTCTTCTGAACAGGTTGATTCATCGTTGGAAAAGGAGTGATTACTGAAGTTGGACGAACAATCAACTCATGCGCTCTCTCTCTCTCTCTTTCTCTCTTTCTCTCTCAGTGTCTTCTGGGCTGTGCTGTTAGAGAGAGAACGAAGAGCTCAGAAAGGGGTGATTCCGGAGTCTTATGTGGTCTTGTGTGGGCCCACTGAAATTGGCCCATCCCACTTCACTTACGAGCCCTAAGTTTGCCCCCATTATACATGCAAATACATGGCTCTGTATGATGGGTCGGGTCAGCATGATTTTTCAAAATTTTGTTTTTGGATAAGGAGTCAGCATGATTAGTTTTTTTTTTTTGAACGGCAAAAAAATTTCATTAATCTTGAAATTGTTACAAGACTAATAGAAGTAAGAAAACAATATCATGTTCAAAGAACAATCTTCTGTCAAATCTGAGACCCAAACCTACGATTGGCAAGAAATCAATCGAGGACACCCAAATGGGACGAAGCCCAAACACCCTAATTGAGTTTAGAAATACTCAGAGTAGTACGAATACATCGCATAAAAAAGGCCTATCCGCCTAAATCAGAAAACGCACCCATGCCACCACCAAAACCAGGGGAACCAGCCCCAGTTGCTGCCCCAGATCGGCAAAGACGCCTCTCCATATCAGATCGCACATAACCCAAATTTTAGTAGTAGAAGATGTAGTTGAGAGGCATTTTTTTGTTTTTTTCTTCCTCCATCTACTGGTTCGGGAGATGTGAACTCCCGACCTGGTAGGTGGAGGAGCTTCAAAGGAGCAAGCTCAACCACTGAGCTATTCTATTCAGAAGGCTCTTTCACACCTCTCACTCCCGCATCATTGACGTAAAGCGCATAATGTAAGAGCATACGCAACTCATAAGAGATTTTTTGTATTTTCCCCTTGTTGGGATAATTGGTGAAGAAATTACACCCCGTTATGGAAGACACATGCAATCTAGTGGAGTATTATGTTTCGGAAGATGTGAACCATGTGGACGCGGAAATCACCTCATCGTTATATAGATTATTTCATGTGGAGCCAGAGAGGTTTGTATGCTTAAAATTGAGCACACAACTCTCATGTGGTTCGGACCAGGTGCAAAGCTTTAGCTAATCTAAGATGCTAGTAGTTCCTAATTCAAACGCCCTGAACCTCATTGGTGTCACAACTCTTATATAAGAATAAAGAAACATCACCATCAAATTCAATATCCAACTCCTCAAATCGGTATGAATAATACTGATTACAGTTTAAATCGATCAAAATTGGTGACCATAGCAATAAAAATTGTCGTCCCTTCACTTCCTTCGCAAGTACAAGAAGCCAACGACCACGGATACACCGGCAGCTGCGACCGGAACAGCCCAGTATTGCTTTGTCAAGTCTTTGAGCTTCTGGGCGATTTCTGATGGCTGCTTCTTGGAGAAAATTTCAAGTTCAGGGATGGCAGGAGAGGTTGGATCAAGCTCCCCAATGCAGAAGGTTTCCATTTGCTCTCTTGCGGTTTTGCTATGCCCTGCATCTTCAAAATCATCGGTGGCATCTTTCCCTTCATTGAAAAAACACAATCCCAAGTCAGACAACAGAAACCTACATCTTCCAATCAATTACGTTTTTAAGGTGGCCACTTGATGGTGCATTTATGGTAAATCGGGTTTCCACTACAATGCATAGGAATATGTACCAGTTGCGGCAATGATAACATCATCTCCACCGGGGTGTTCATCCAAATAAGTTGACACATCATAAACCTGACATGGTAGAAGACGCAAAATGTAAGGATATGAAAAGGCATCATTAGTTTCGGAAAAGATTGATAAAGGAGTTGATCGACTGGAAACATCAATTTTGTATCGGGATGCCACCTAATACGAAAGCATCAAACCATGTCCACGTGTACCAAAAAGAAAGGCCTATTCAATCAAAACGAACAATCCCTCGGATCTTCACATCTTAGATGGTCAATAAAGTTGAACTGGAAACATGATATGAGCTCATTGAGCAACCAAATTCCTAAAAGTATGAAAGGAATCAAAATATGAGACTTCTTTTTCATATCGCTATTATGCTACATCTTCAGCATCATGTTTGCATCCTACTACAGCAGCACATTCTCCAGCTTTAGACACCTTCACCATTTACTGGCATTTAGTGATCGTATAACCTAAAGCACACACTAATACTCCCGTTGGACAACTAACACCAAAGCTATATGTGGCAAAACTAATCTCCTACAATTAGGTAACAACATGCATCTAAAATCACAAAAAATCAAACACACCTATTTGGGAGAAACTCAAGAATGACTTTGGCTGGGGAAGACAACATGGGAACTGGGGAAATATGCACCTATTTATACTGTGGAATCAGTTGATTTAGTTCTGATAACCAGGAAATTAGTCCGAATTTAATTCCTGAAGAACGGATTTGAGCATACTAGAAGTACTCTATGCTGCTGTAGTGCTGTGTATAACCAACCATGCCTTGTAGAACAGCCTAAATGTTTGAGTAATTGATAAAAAGGCTAGACTGAAACAATATTGCCATCCCTCGATTAGGGCACGCGCAAATGGAGTCACCCTGGAATGGGAAAGTCTAAAGCAGGAAAGATCTCAATTCAATTCCTTGCTTGGGGACCGGATCCTGCAAAGCCCCTGTGGTAGGGTGCTTCCTCCCATGGTGAAAACCCTTCAAGTTGCAGTTGGAAGATTATTGTTTCCACTTCGGTGAAAACAGGGCATATGCAAAGAAAAAAAAAATTGGGTCATCCAAAACGGCTAATGGGAGATAGTACACCAAAAGACACAGAATCAGGTGTACAGAAAAGCCTTTCGCCCAAAGTTACAAGCCACATCAAAGACATCACAAAGTTACAAGCCACGTGAAAGATAATATAAGGTAGATTAGCTAATAGCTACGTATCCATTATCCCGCACATCAAAACAGCTTCTTATTCAAACTTCAAACACAAATCACATCACGAAAGACATAGGCCGATATGTTCCATTAAGTTGTCAAAATTTGTGTACTTTTAGGCTCCATTCCGGAACTAAAAATAAGTCCTTATTTTGTAAGAAGGCAATTTCAAGCTCAAAAATTATGAACTTATTAAAATCTAAAAATATGTAATATGGATCTTGTTTGGAAGATCTCGATGAGATCTTTTATACGATGCAAAAAAAATTAAAAAATTATTTTTCATTTACTTTATTTTTGCGTTTGAAAATGTGAAATAAGCTGCTTATTTTTTAAGAAGATTTCTGGAACGGGGCCACCTTACAATGGAAGCACCTCGTAGACAACAGATTGACGAATGACCAATGATTTAATTTTTCCAGGGTTGAACAGTCAAGGTTGTAAGATTTCAGGAAGGGACGGTGTTATAGGAGGAGTATTCACGAGCCTATGCCATCTTGATAAGCTCAATTCAACTCCACTAGCCCTAAAATAGTTAAATACTAATGATTAACTTCTTCTAAGCCAATTCTTCGTCAAAACTAAGCTATATTTACCCAAAGAAACTAATAATTACCCATTGGTCTGCCTAAGTCAAGAGATAAATTCACTGTTCTAATAGGCGGCCGATTAATTGGCACCTAAGCACGGCGGTACCCCTAGGGCCCTAGGCAGTTGTCTAGGCGGCGGGCCAATTAATCGGTCACTAGGCGTGATTAATTGGCTAGGCTGGCTAGGCGCTAGGCGGATTAGACAGTGGCTAGGCGGACGATTAGGCGTTGTAATTTTTTAAAATTAAGGACTAGGTGCTAGGCGATTAATCAGCTAGGCGGTGTAATTTTTTATTGGAGTGCCATATTTAATATTTTGTTTTACTTGTGTTGTTGTATTTGCTCTCAAAACTTGGGGAGGGGGTAGGAGAATATTTTTAAAAGATATACAAATAGAAAATCCACCAAATGTCTAGGCAGTGCCCGGCCGCCCGACTACCGCCTAGCAACTTTTAGAACACTAGATAATTGCACCCATAAAGGGTGTGTTTGCAACGATTGTGGATACATATTTTAGATTCCGAAATTTAGTAGAAGTTAAGAAACATGTTTGTCGTGCGAGATTATGCGAATTTCATTCCTTATTGAGAATTCGTGCTGTAGAATCCCAAAGCTACCCAAATCCAGCTTTGAGATTTTAAAATTTCATTACTTTTTAGCTTATCTAGAATTTTTGACAAACACTCCAAGCTGATTTTGAAAAGCTAGAATCTCAAAAACTATAAAAACTATTTCTCGCAAACACGCACTTTCTCTAACGACATTACAACCAGCAGCCCAAGAAGAAAAACAAAAAACAAAAAACGAGCTTTAAGCATTCAACTGATGCTAGTGTACCCAAGAATTTGAAATCCACACAAAGCAATTCAAAGCAAATCCAACAGGAACCCAATTGAAACATACCTTGCCGTCTTTGACGACCCAGCAGTCGCCGTTGGTGTTGTGCCGAGAAGCTTCTTCCATTGAGTATAGCTTCGTTAATGTCGGCATGTTTGCTCCGTGAGTCTCTCTCTCCTCTCTTTCTCTCTCTAAGGGTTTATGTAGGTAGTAGGTAAGAACAATTGAACATACATATCATTCTAATTCTATTTTATCAGTCTGGGATTCCAAGCCAATCCCACACCAGATTCCACAGGGAGAATCTAAACCCTAAACCTGGGTCCGTTTGCTTGAGAGAGGGGTCAAAACTTCCCCAGGTGGGCTGGGCCTGCCGTTGGGCGGGTCTGCAGAATCCCATTGTTGGCTTGAACCAACCCAACCAAATTGATCAATCTTGGAGTTTGGCTCAATGGTTACGAAGAGCATTCCTTGGAGCGTGAGGGTGGGGGTTCGACTTTTATGGATATTGGCATTCGTAGTAATCTAACAAATACTTTCTTCGTCCCAATTTACTTGTCCCAGTTCTATTCTAACTGGATAAAAAAACTTTTTATATCTTTAAATTGGTAATGAATTTTATATCCAATATGGATCTTGTTTAATAAATCTCGATTTGTTTTATAATACAATGTTTTCAAAATCACCTAAAACATTATAAATTACAAGATATAATCAATTGAAAAACGGCACGAACTCCCAAAAGTGACAAATAAATTGGGACGGAGGGAGTATTAAAATGCTACTGTTCGATATTGTCTGGGACAAAGAAATAAAGAAAAAAGAATTACAGATTGCCTCCCTTCAACTACCATAGGCACCACGTGACCTTACTTAATTATATATTGCTGCAATATTCACCCCTAATTATTTATTTTAATTGGTAATCAGAGATTTGGGCGAATTTTACGTGCACCATGAGGTCCATGATTAATCTCGGGATTTTAAAATTATTAATCAATCAAACCTCAATTTTGTCAAAAGAGCCTTTTTGTTTTGTAGGTGAAGAGAAGTCGAGTCCACCCCCAATCTATCGAAGTGTGCAAGTAGTGTCGAAGAGAGCTTTTGATTTGCATATTCGTCAATTTCCAAAGTTCTTCATGGAGATGTAAAACATTTTGTGTTAAAAAGGGAATGTTATGCCACGATAATTTTCTTTTCAACATCAAGTGTTGTATTGATTTAGTTAGTACATTTTCTCACATTTTTCACTCTCTCTCATCCTTTCCAACGTCCGACAATATAAATATTGACAATATTAACGTAGTGCCAACTGCGCCGGATACTCTTCAAACCAAACCAAACCATCGCCTAATTGACACAAGAGCACATTAACCTACGAACTTAACCAATCCTTCAAGGCATATTCCACTGTGGATGCTGTTATATCAACTTTTACTCAACCTAAGGTTGCCACCAATGGTAATTTTCGATTTTGAGAATTTACACTCATTATATTAGGCATTTTTTAAGGCGTAAAACTGAATTTTTTGCTTTCCTCAGCAAACGGTTTCCCATACTCTACTGAATAACGGGGCCCTACAGTGCATCTATGCACTACAAGATGTATCATGTAGTGTCGGTAAGGTCCACAGAGATAAATCGTCATTACATTGGTAACATCTTGAAAAATCCAATGAACACTTGAAGCAAGATATAGACAAGAGCACAGAGAAAAATGAAAAATGTGAAACGAACAAGGCCTTCATTTCGGTAGTTACAAAAGTGTACCTAATAATTTGCTTGGAATATGATTAATTAGTTCGAATTTACTTTCTCTATATATACCCATTCCTGTTTAGGCTAATTGATGTGCTGTCATTTCACATGAACCCACATAATTAACGACCTGAAGTTACCTTAAAAAGTGCATGCATGCATGATGATGACATTGAGTTGGTCAGTTAACCATGGTTAATTTGGTGTGCTAAGTCATTCTGTTGAGTGATTAGTTAGTGATTACAAACCAACTACCAACGAGTCCTTGTTCCGCTAATTAAGCTTTTTGGAGTTTTTTTTTTTTTTTTCATGTTTTGTTCATATTCAATTTTTTTTCGCATTTGCTGGTTTTGCACCTAATTTTTGTGAATTATTGATTTGTTTCGAAGAGAGGAATCAAAAACGTAATTTTTTTTTATTTTTTACCCAAATATTTTCAGAAATATCCAAGAAAAAGTCCCAAAAACCGGCTTTTTGAGGTTTTTTGGACTTTGTCTTGGATATTTTCAAAAATGTTTAGATAAAAGTCCTAATTTTTTTTTACCTTTTTCGGCTTGTCGACAAGACGAATCAATAATTTCTAAAAATTAAACGCAAAACTAACGAACGTGAAAAAATTTAAATAAGAACAAAACAAGAAAAAAATCCCAAAAAATCTCATTGGAACCAGGCTTTGGGGAGATGGTCCCAAACAATGGTGAATTATGAGAGAGAGTAAAACAACTACACGTACGTGGGGGTCAGCTGAATGCAAATCACAGGAGGAACATGGGGTGTACCTGGCTGGCTTGTTATAATTACAAACAGATTTGAACAAAAATCTTGAAAGCTTTTTCTCTTTATTTTGACATGGACAAGATGGGGGTACTCTTACTCTTATAGGTGTGTTTGGTCTCCTACCAAATGCTCGTCATGGTATGCATGCTTTTTTTGGGACTTTTGGGTGCAAATTTGGAGGAAGACGGCTGCTAGGTACAAAGAAATTTTACTCGGAATGCACTATTTATGATCGGTCATAAATAGTGCATTTCGGGTGATTTCCAGGTAAAATTCTTTGTACATTGCACTTTTGTTGGAGAAATAACCATGGACTTACAAAACAAAACCCACCAGAAGAATTTAATTCAAAAGTGAGGCTCTATTCATTATTTCTGGAGGAGGGTGTTGATCAGGGATGGAACTAGGATGTCGTAAACTCAGGGACCGAACTATGAACAACAAGATTTTGAAATTTCAAGTTTTGAAAATCTAATAGTTTGTTTGGTTTAAGTTTTGAGGGAGGTTTTTTGGGTAACGAGGAGAGAGAGAAAGAAAAATGAGATTAATAATGGAAGAAAAACTTATGAGAGACCGTATGGAGAGAGAAATTGAGTTTTGGGACCCAAAACGAACACAATCTTAAATAAATTTCAATGTCTAAATAACACTTCATACAAAATACAATATCTGGGTGTTCTTAACAAATAAAAAATAACTAATATTAAACCCCCCGAAACAACGCAACCCCCATATGCCCCAACATACATCCGTCTCTAGTGTTGATCCTCGATTGTGCTGGAGTTTTTCGAACGAAGTTTGCAGTTTTAATTTGCATAAGCAGGAGATGTAGCCGCAATAGCACTAGTTTTCATCATGAAATTGGAAACTAAATGAGTTCTGGAACATGTTCAAATTTACACAAAGCTAGAAATCGTAGAAATTGACATAGAAAATTATAGCATAGAGCGCTTCTCTCATAAGGTGGAATCTCTGCGTTTGTTTTTGCAGTCTTATGTAGAAAAACTCTGCTTTTGTAGCATTGTTTTTTTACGTTATAAGTGCATCCGCATTGGCTTTTTTTAATTTCAGATCAAATTATACCTTAAAATATCACTTTATTACTTTAGCTAGTCACTTTTAAAATACATACTGCATCAGACTCACTATTCTAACTTATGGTCTATTAATATATTATTTCTTTCTTCCAAAATAATATTGAATTGTTTTTTTTAATCTTATTTTTTTATCGTTTTATCTTAAAGAGTCATAATTAATTTATTTTTAGGGCTCTCATAGTTAAGTTTTTACTCTTTATTTTGGATCATGTAAAGCAGAAACTTGATTATGAGAGCTCTATAGACAAAAAATAATTATGACACTTTAAGATAAAATGATACAAAACAAATAAGATCTTCGCACCGATTCAAACGGATTGGAAATTAGAGCACTTGGGTTATGCCCGGACGTTACCTTCAGGGCCCCGAAATTAATTGAAACGCGCAAACTGGTTCAAACATCCGATTTGAAAAAGAAAACAAAAGGCTCATTGGTGGGGTACAATTAATTAGTAAAATAATACTCCCTTCGACCCTTTTTAAGTATCCCGCTTTGTAACTCTAACTTATTAAGAAAATATCATGATTACACATTTTACATCAACTTTTACCTCAACTTTTACTTACTAACTTTTCAAAATAGAATCTACTTTTAGGAACAAAATGGAAAATATACAAACTTTTACCCACTAATTTTATAAAATAGACACTTATTAAGAGGCAGTCTAAAATGGAATACTGAATTTTAAAAAAAGAGCGGAGGGAGTATAGTATGATAAATAGTGCCTCGTTTGTTGTAAAGAGGCACGATAGTAAAGGTAAAGGCTTTGTTCGGATAGGAGTTATGGTTTTGTTTTTAGGTAATGATTGTGGAGAAAAATAGAGGTAATAATTGAGAAATAAGGGTAATGATTGGAGAGATATAAAAAGAAAAAATTAAAATAATAATTAAAAATAAAAGTAATGATTGGAGAAAGATAGAAGTAATGATTGAAAATAAAAATGAAAGTGAAAACTAAAATAAAAACCGAACAAAACCAAACAAATTGCAAAGTAGAGAGGAAGGACAAGAGGTTGATGCAGGAGACTTTCTGCCGTTTTGCTCTTTATTCTAAACTTTGAGCAAAAAGTAGGGGCAGTGGTGCGGATGTTCTAAGATTTGGGACATGATATCAAGGAGTAGATTTTCTTTAAACTGACCAAATATTTCCCTGGAAAAAAGTCTAAATTTTAAAAAATAAAGGGTCATACATCAATGGAAAAAGGTCAATGTCAATGTCAATTATCCGGATGAGTGCAGAGCTTTCCCACATACTCATACCCTACCAAAAGCACCAGTCAAACTTATCTCTACCTTGGAACATTCATTTCAAATTCCTAATAAAAGAAAAAAAAGATTCTTCGGCCAGGTGAGCATTTACTGCAAAATCCAAGACAAAAATGGTTGTAAATTGTAATTCAATCAATCACTGGGTTTTTTTTTTTTCAATGTAACGGAACTAGATTATGATTCGATGTACTTATGGCTTTTCACGAGGGTTTTAAATAAAGATCGTTATTTATCGTATCGATCATTAGTTACGGAATTTTAGACATCTCATACTCTTATTTATTTGCTTAATGATACATATGAACCCGATATGGTCCAATATCGGTCAATATATGATCATATCAATAATACCTTTATGTTTTCGATACCGTGATTTAAAAACCGACTTCTCACATACTTGGTAAAGGCATGAGTGGGGGTGCATGGTTTTGGCCTAAATAAATAACACTACTATAAATGCTTTTGCAACCTCTGTTTCTCTCACTATATATACCTGTCCAATGATTCAACATTCATTCATATGATTCTGAGCCAAACCCATATCATTAACTTACAGCAAAACCATTGAAGAGGGTTCAATTTTGTTCAGAGCTTCTAAATTGGGAGCAAAAAATGGAGATTGTGATGGTGGGGGTTTGCATGTTGGCCATGGGGTTCTTTCTTTGCTTTGGTCTTCTGAAGTGGAATGGGATAAGGTACAGTGGGAAAGGGTTGCCTCCAGGGACTATGGGATGGCCTGTCTTCGGAGAGACAACGGAGTTTCTGAGGCAAGGTCCAGATTTCATGAAACACAAGAGAGCAAGGTCAGTTCCCATTACATGTTTGAGAAGAAGTTCTCTCTCTCTCTCTCTCTCTCTCTCTCTCTCTCTCTGTGTGTGTGTGTGTTCCAGAAGGACTTCAGTTTTTTGGTGAATGAGTCTCAAAATTTCACTTCTCTGGACAACCAGAGCTCCCAATATTCTACTTTCTTTTGTGATAAGTGACAGAGTGAGGAATCAAAATTTTAAAGTATTTTTTACTAACTATGATTAGTGTTTTAAAAGTTGGCCATCTTAGCCGACTATACTCCGCCTTGGCGCTAGGCGGTGGTCCAACGTCTAGATTAGGTGGCCTTTTCCGTCTGGGTAGCGTTTAGCGACTTTTGGAACATTGACTATGATTAAAGAAAATTTATTTTCTAGTTGATCACAACAAGCATTACAGAATAAGCATTTTTGTATTTTCCATAAATGTCTGTAACGCATTTTATTTTACAGAAGTTTCTAAAAAATAGTAGAAAAATTTTAAACAAGTTTTAAAGTAGAATGGACCTCAACAGGCTTCTGAAAATGACCTTTCTTACAGGGTATTTCTCCACTATTGTTACAAATAAGAATTACTAATTCTACAAAAAAAAAAAGAAAAAAGAAAGAAATAATTTTGAGTGGAGGCAGGCACATGGGTCACGTGCCCCAAATATTGGTCCACCCCTGGATGTGATCATTGAATCAATTTTGGGTGCCGATCATTGCATCAATGCATGTGGAGAAAGAGTATTTTCCAAGATGGTCCTGATCGGCTATAAAACCCTTTTATCAAACCTGGCCAAAAGTTTTAGAGCTGTGCTAGTGGCGCACAAACTTATTTACTTGTTTAGTAGGCGGTAGGATTGGTTTCTCATGATTAATCAGGTGCACGTATGCTCATTCGAACACAACTTATTTACATATTTAGCGGGCGATGAGATTGGTTCCTCAGGACTAATCAGGTGCGCATATGCTCGTCTGAATACATCGGTTAAAAAAAACTTACATACGTGAGGGTAAGAATTTTCCAAAGTTAACAAGGGTTTATCCAGTGGTTGCTAAAGACTCGCGAATATTTCTTGGATATTGGGACGCATTATTTCTTACCCAAAAAAGATAAGTAGAGTTTATGCTATATATATAGGTTATACCAAGAACCCGGGGTCCGGATGTGCAGAGCACGGTATCCATGGAATCATCCCCAGTTCTAACGAAATATTCACAAAATAAAGCTAATAAAGGCAAATGAAGGGAAAAAAAATTCAGTGCCGAGCAGGTACCACATGGCACCTACTCGCGCATCCGAACTATCCATTCCGTGTTTGAACGGTTCAGATTTGGAGAGAGAAAAATGAGAGAGAAAGTGTTGGGATGAGAGGAGAGAGAGGGTTTCAATCCGAGCCGTCCAAAAGTGTATCGGACGGCTCGGATGCGCCGAGCGGGTACCACGTAAGATATACCCGCTCGGCACTGAAAAATCTCTCATTGAGTTCTTGATTCTTTCTTAGAGTTTCTCTCTGCGGTTATGGATTTCTGACACATTGTGTCTGTGTATATGTATCTAGTGAATCAAGATTTAACTGAAACAGCTATTAATAGCAAGAAAATTTAAACTGTTGAATTGACAGATATGGAAGTGTTTTCAAGTCCCACATACTAGGTAGTCCTACGATTGTGTCCATGGATCCAGAGCTCAACAGATACATCCTCCTGAATGAAGGAAAGGGTCTTGTCCCCGGCTACCCTCAATCCGCGCTCGACATACTAGGGAAATCCAACATTGCTGCTGTACACAGATCCGATCACAGACGCATACGAGGATCATTTCTCTCTCTCGTCAACCCTTCCATGCTCAAAGACCAACTCCTTCCCAAGATCGATAAGAACATGAGAATCCACCTCCGCGATTTGCAAGGCAAAACTATTGATATCCAAATGATAACCACTGATGTAAGTTAAGATGATCACAATCCGATGTGTTGTGTATATTTGTCTTCGAGGAATTAAGTTTGACGTGTTGTATATATTCGTTCAGATGGCTTTGCTGATAGCCTTCAAGCAGATAATGGAAATTGAATCAGATTCTATCTATGAGGCTTTCAAAGCAGAGTTTGATAAGCTGATGGCGGGGACACTTTCGCTGCCAATCAACATTCCCGGAACAACTTACCATCGTGGTTTCCTGGTAATTTATCGAGGACGAAAATATTTGACAGCTTTTGCCAACTTGGTTTTCTAGGATTTTGTGTGTGAAAAAGACCGTATGAAAATATAACAATTTTGGTTTAACATTTTCGAGAAACATATTGTTGCTGGAAAACAAATAGGATAAGAAACACAAACAAGTGTTCGTATTTCAAAATGTAGTTTGTGAAAGGTATTCTGCCAACTGATTTTGATGGTGGTAATGAATCTGGGCTTATTGAAGTTGATGTTCTTTTGCAGGCAAGAAAGAGTGTCCTTGGAATTTTGAGAGATGTCATGGAGGAGAGGAGAAATTCCTTGATGAAGAATTATGACATGCTGGACTATCTGCTAAAGGAAGAGGATCCAAGATACAAACTCAATGATGAGGAAATTCTTGATCAAGTAGTTATGATTCTATATTCGGGTTTCGAAACCGTATCGACTACTTCAATGATGGCCATCAAGTATCTTCATGATCATCCATCAGCTCTTCAAGAAATCAGAGTTAGCAACAGTCTATACATTGTTGAAAATCGATCGTTGGTGAAAACTTGTAGGGTCAATAACTCTGTTACGATGCAATTGTCTGTAGGATGAGCATTTTGCAATAAGAGGAAGGAAAAAGCCAGAAGAGCCACTTGACTGGAACGATTACAAGTCGATGGTTTTTACGCGTGCGGTAGGCGAATTGACAGACCCACTCTATACGGCTAGAAATCCTGCCACTGTGAATCTGTCCTTCTCTCCTAACGTACTCTAAACTAAATGAAACATGGAGAGTCTCCGGGTACCAAATGCCGAGACATCATCATGCAGTTGCAACTCGCAAGTGTAATGGTAGAGGGGGACAAAGATTTTGAGAATAAAGGATCTTGCACCTCTCAGTACCAATTCCCCTCCTAATATACTTATTGGAACTGTATGTCTCTCAATGCAGGTGATATTTGAAACATCAAGATTGGCCACAGTTGTCAACGGGGTTTTGAGAAAGACAACCGAAGGAATGGAATTGAACGGTATGCTACAAAACTCTTAGGTCGAATCAGGGCAGAATTTTATTTCGCCGCCTGTTTATCAGGGTTTTCCTGCAGACAAAAGAGTGACAGATATGCAATTTCATGTTCACTCTTATTCAGGATATTTTATCCCAAGAGGATGGAGAATCTATGTTTATACAAGGGAGATCAATTACGATCCTTTCCTATATCCAGAGCCTCAGAAATTTAATCCGTGGAGATGGCTGGTAAGCTAACAAGAAAATCTATTTCTTTACGAGCTGTTAAGGTTTTTTTTGCTTGTGCACGAGTCTAAAACTTGAGGATATGGTTCTTAAATGCCACCCGCCAGGAAAAGAGCTTGGAATCTCACAACTACTGCTTCTTGTTTGGAGGGGGAACCAGGCTTTGTCCGGGAAAGGAGTTGGGAATAGTTACAATTGCGATATTCCTTCACTACTTCGTCACTAGATACAGGTACTCAAATTCTGTATTACTCGTCCAATTCCGAGTCCTGTGGTGGCACTGGCAGCAACTATGTTACAGACTCTTCTATACGTTTAAAGTACTCGTGTCAGACACTCTACACTTGCGTAAGGGTGCAGTACAGGATACTTGTCTGAAAAAATATCTAGAAGCTCACTTAAAAACCATGTGCAATGGTTCGAGTTTACTGTTTGGAAATTGTGTGTAGAAAGCTCAAGCATAATAAATGAAATGCTACAGGACATCAAGCAAATGCAATATATCCAAGAAAAGAGAAGATCCAAATATTCACGAGTATGTATTAGATGAATCTGATACTTAGGCACACTCGCGCCTGAGTCGATGTAACATGGAGCAGCGGGATTATATCTTGGACACGTGTTTTATGAAATTTCATGAGATGTAATGCTGCCGTTGCTTAAAAATTGCCTAGCTAAGCTTTCCTAGTTCATCTCATGAAGGAGAATTGGCTAATAAACTCAATGTTCTAATCCGGTAAGAGCAAGTGTATCAGTTGAGCTAAAAAGGATTTTTAGCTATTTTGAAGAGAAAAAGCACAAAAAACAGACTGCACCAAATGAGGTAAAAAGGATTTATGAACAGTTGTTAGGTACTTTTAACTAAGCACTGTTTAAAAGCCAGTCTTTATTTTATTGTTTTTTTTTCTCTCTCCTCCCTCATCTCTCTCTTCTTGATCATGAAAGTCGGTGAATCCGGCCACTTCCGGCCATCTCCTCTAACTCCGGGCCATCTCTTTCTCTGACGCCAACGCTGACATGTCGCCGATGGGTCCATTCTCCGGGTTTGACAGATTCCGTCCCTCCCAAATCTAACCTTCCTTCCTCCCCTCCACGGATCTAAACAAGTTTCGACAGAGTGGTGGTGTTCCACCGGCGATGGCAGCGGATTTCGAGTACAATTGCATCTCCGACGTTGCGGATCAAGGTATTGGGGTAGACCCATCTAAAACCCCATATTTTTCTGCCCAAATCTCATAATCAACCACACCAATCTCACCCCCACACAAAACCCAACAACTTTCTTGCCATTTCCTACACGCAAATTGAACAACACCAAATCTAGTTTCCCACCTCAGGCAAAAGGGCACAACTCAGGTGGCCTTGAACAGTCGCCGGCAAAATGGAACAAAACCAACGGGGATAATCGACAACTATGTGTGTATAGAAATGTTGAGTAATAGTATTTTAATGGGATAGAGAAGGTTATAGAGAATACTGGTGTAGCATGAAAGGAAAAAGAGACTAGCAAAAATACTCCAATTTTACACTGTTTAATAGTTAGTTTACCTAAGTCTTGGTGTACATGCTCTAATGATACTACTCACTATTCAACCTATATACTTCAAGTCTTCAATTACTATTATATGTTCTAATATAGCAAACGTTTTGTCTTTGTATTGCCAGATGGGAAGAAGTTGGGGAAGAGAAGCTTCTAAAATTCCCTAGAGTTGAAGCACCAAATGGATTGCACGTGAGGGTGTCGAAGTACTAACATTTTGAACTCGGTAGAAATATGCAGAAATTTAGCGTAAACAGAACTGAAGAACATTTTGTCTTTGAACATAATGAAAATTTCATGTTCCTGTTCAACACATTCAAATTGGAGTCCTGAAACTTGTCTAGACATAGCTGTAATGCAATCCGTCCCCATTCAATCCCTTACTGGGTATCCAATAACATGGTCTAATTTAATGCCGAAGTTCACGCGGTGAAAATTCGAAACTCTCTATTAAAAATACTGCAAATGTAAGAGGAACACAATTTTACCTGGTTCGAGTTGAATAGCTGATCCGAGCAAGTAATTCGATCGGTTAAAAATAAGCTTAACCCGACACTGAAAGCGCATTATTTCTACCGAATTTCAGCAGATTTTGCTGTCATCAAAGCATATTATGGAACTTGTGTTTGAACTTGAATAATAATTTTTTGGAATTATTTTTCAACAGATCAACGAGATTAGCAAGTGAGGAGTACATGGATATGATAAAATGGATAAGGAAATGAAAAAATTTACATGCACAGATGTTCGGCTATGATTTACTCGTACTTTCTTTACCGCATGGGCTACATCATGCCTAGTTCGAACTTCTAAGCCATTTACGGCAAAAGTTACAAATTCTCACCTGAATTGTACACCTCAAAAACTGTCCACTATGCGTTGGATGGTAGTTTACGTGCCACAATTTAAAACGAATAGAAATCCAGCCTGGCCCACAGATCCATATATATGCAACCATCCTTGAGCATGAGTAACTTGTCTAATTACCGGTAAGCCACCAAGTAGATCAGAAAAGGCCCCCTTGTGAGTGCAAATAAACCCTCAGCTGGTCTCCACCGGCAACTGCCAGAAGACCTGATTTTGAGTTACTCGTAGCGATACATGAGACCCCAATACCTGTTATCACTTTAAAAGTTAGAAAGAAAGCACAAATGAAGTGTGCCTCAGTTTGATACATCTTTGACACAAAAAACTCCAATTGTACAGAAGGCCAAACAAAGCTTAGAAAAGGAGGATGCTGATTGCAAGTATCGGGTCCTATGTCCCCTGGGATGCAGATTGCTCCAATACGAGGAACGGAAGCGAAACACAATAACAATGCGCCACATGCCTAAATTGTGGTACAATAGGACTGGTCCTATAGATTATGATCTTCGAAATTACTTATTTTCAGAGATAAAACCCTATGAGAGGTCGTACTGACTGCCTACTGCCTAGAGCAGTAGAGCTTTATTTAGGTACAAACACCATTAACTAGGGTATTAGTGCTTTCTGGTAAAACACATCAGGTCTGTAAATTAAACAACACGGCGTTTTGTGCTTTTCTTAAAGTATTACTCCAGCTTTATATGTGCTTTTCGAAGGTACAAGTACAATTTATAGGGTAACCAACTCGATCAATATGCTTTTAAAGCTGAACAAAGTCCAGCAAATATCTATATAGGTCAGCTGGACAAACAAATGAAATTTATGCACATCAAATTTAACCATATTCTGGAATTCCCACCAACTGCAAGAAAAATGGATGTTGACAACCTATAAGGAAACTTAATTCCAGTAATCAAGGAGGTTTTTTAATTGCCTCCTGGGAAATAGATCCTCTACTATGCACTGACCATTACAATTAGAATATCCAGCGAGGATAGGGCAAAATATTGCACGTAGTTGGTTGAAGCTTTTGTAGTAAGATTTACATTTTCATTTTCCGATGCTGAATGCTGAGACCAGATAAGTAAACGAGGTCTGTAACTGACGCATTAGAACAGGTACTAGTTACGAGGTGAAAGTGAAACATACCTTTGAAACACAGGAGATCCTTAACCTTGCTTCCTGTAGACAGTTCCCACGTGTAAACAAGTCCATCACCTGTTCCAATAATACCATGGCCAGCCGATGCACCAATTGCAGCAGCCCTACATAATAGTGAATTCTACATTTCAGAATTCTTTTTCAAGTAATTAGCAAGTTCACATCAGCAACTTAGCGTTGTCAGGCAAGAAGCCACCCTCGACTCTCGAGGGTGAACTCAATTTACAATGTAAATATGTACACCCTTGCTAATGCTATAGAAAGCAACGAGAGACACAATTTCTTAAATTCAAAGTGATCCTAGTACTGCATGAAAATGCTTTCACTTGTCATGTTACACAGAGAGGATTCTCTTTCACAGAATGTTCAATGTGAGCATAATATGCAGAAGGCAGTAATGAACAATGTACTCAATTTCCAGCTAAAATATGTGGCAAGGCATTTTGATGGTCTTCTGTTGGAATGTGGTACAACCGCATCAACCTTGTCATTCTGGGTGGAAATTATCACTCGTTAATCAAAATATGCAATGGATAAAAAGTTTTAGTGCAGGAACTAAGTAGGATAACATTGCAGAAACATTTTTGCAATACAGAAAGAACAACAATGATGGCTTTCTGTTGTCCCATCAAAGGATTTAAATAAGCAACATCTTTCTTTTTTGCAATTCCTGGTCATAAATTCTGTTTATACTGCAGTGCCATAATTATTTGGTTCAGTTATCATTATTCTAAAGCAAATGGCAATTAAAATCCATGCAAATTCAAAACTCTATTTTTTGAACAGCTATGCAAATTCAAAACTCCATCTCAAGTTTAGAATTGGGGAGTCGACTTGTACTTTCTAGTTTCAAACATGGAGACACATTTCTTTATAATGAAACTATTAGCACCTTGAGTCCAATGCACTTCCCAAGATCACCCTGTTTTTCACCAGCAGAGCTAGCCTCCAGAATCCAACTGGGTTTGTTTTGCGGTCAGTAGACTGAAAGTCTTGTTGAACATCGTTTTTGCAGACAGTTGAGATGAAAAGCCAAACAGCAACATCTTCCCCATCTATTGGAGTAGACATATGATTCCCACACTGCTCCAAAAACAATGCTTTTCTTGCAGCTGCTAGGTCATTGATGTGACCATGAGCTTTACTTTGCCATCTAAATAGAGCGATTGGAAGGAATTGACAAACTGAAGTACTTGGAGAAGAAAATCTTGCTACAAAGGTCCGCGTGGAAATATCCCTGAGAATAATGGAAACTGCTGTGCATCAAAATCATTGCAAAATGACCAATCAATATTGTAACCATCTTTTTCATAACAGTATTGAGACCATAACTATGCAACATAGACAGGGATATAATCAAATAACAAAAATGTTGCAGTAGCAGAAAGCAGAAGGAAATTAATAGAACATAGTATACTCCATTCCTCACTCCCACTTGCGTACACAGGATTCTGACTCCAGTAAGAACCAAATAACTTCCCAAACTACCAGAAGAGAAAAGAGATACGGTTGTAGTTTGTAAATTAGTCAAAGGATTCTAGAATAGCCAAATGCCAATTTTGTCCATTTACACAAATATCAAATTACAATAAAATTTCATGAAAACCATATTTCTATTTTCCATTACCAAAGCACGCCTAATTTGAACAGTGCATCATTCATTTCCTAGTGCAAAATCTTCCGGTATATGATGAACTTAGAAGTTTTAGAATGCTGTCTTCAGCCTGCCCTAGCAGAAACTAAAAGCATTCAACGTTAACATTCATTTCAACAAGAAATACATTCAAGAGAATGGAATAGGACAAAATTGAGAATTGTTTTAGAAGAAATTAATGGTCCACCTAGATAACATTTATTTTATGTCCCTGGAGGTAATGAGTCCAAATCCAGTAACTCCTTTTTGTGACTGCTTTTAGTAGAAGTGTAATTCTCAATATCTAACCACGCCATGCAATTTTTGAGTATCTTGAAAGACCTTAGAACGGGTAGTTTTGTGCATGAAGGAAACTACAGGTGCATATATAGGAAAAAGTAATACAACATATAAGTAGGAACTGCAACATAAAAAGCAGCATACCATACCATAAACCAAATTCCCCGAAGCCATTATGGCCAACAACAAGAGCAGCACAATGGGGGACTCTCTTCAACTCAACTATGCACGGAAATATGCAGTCAGAAGTTGATAGATCACATTCCTCTATCTGTGCACTGCAACCAGTGAATTAGAATATAACCGAAGCGTTTTGAAATGCCAGTAGATAATGAAAGACGAAAACATCAAGATAGACGAAAGTGCTGATAAAGTAAACCAACAACCAGCAACAATTTACCAAGAACTATCAGGTTTAAAAAATGGCTCTACCAAAATGTAAAATTACCCATGCCTCGAATTAAGTTCATGAAGCTGCCATTATCCTAATTACAAAGAACTTTATTGTAAATAGCATAAAATTTTTGCAAACTTTATATAAACGAACACTGAGGATTTTTTCTGGTAGAAAGCAGAGCATTGACAAATGATTGAGAAAACGGAACCTTGACCACTAAAAACAAAAAAAAAACACTATGGCCATGATTCCAAGGACAAGCAGGAACTATAAGAAAAGGCATGATCTAAATTGGAAAAAAATACACATTACCTCCACGTTGAGTTCATGATCCATAGGTGCAATTTCCCACTCTCTTCAACGCCGACAACATAGTTAGGTTCACAAACTAATAGACAGTGAACATCGTCAACTGTCTTTAAAGTTGCCACAACAGAAATATAACCATGTTTTACTTGCACAACCTTTACTGCATAATTCTCAAAGCATTCCGATCTACAACCTGAGCATGGACACTGAAGTTTCCCTTCCCTAACAGATGGATCAAAAATTAATGCTCCATGATTGATGATTTCAGGACAAAATAAACTGAATGTAACATTGCAAACAACATAAAAAAATCCACCTGCAATGAGGAGCTTTCATACTTTTCAGTAAGACAAGGCACTGCCCATCTGGAGTGAATTGCAAACCAGATCTTTCTAGAGTAATCTAGTCCAAAGAAAACAAGGGTCACATAAATAAGTGAGCAGACAAGAAACAACCCCAAAGAACAGTACTATGAAAACACAATTATAGCATATAAGAACTTACTTCTCTACCAAATGCATCTTTTGAAGTTGGCAAGAGTATTTGAGTGTGGCCAATAAAAGAAGGGCATCCTAAGCTTTGCTGTTCTAGCGATACCTTGTACACAAACAGGGTTCTTCTCTTATCCGCAGAAACACCGCATAGAACACAAATATAGATTTCTTTCTCTTTCGTACTCAATAACACCAATGAAATTGGCAAGGGGTGGATATAACATCCAACTAAGTCAATTATTTTCTCCATTTTGTCATTATCCCCCATGTCCATTGGAAGCTTTAAGCGTGAATCATCTGCAACTTCACTGTTATTCACACAGATATCCCTTCCCTGTTTATGAAACCGTGATACAGGATTGCTCATATCAACAATATTTTGGCGCCTCTGCAGCTCCTTGTCAACTTCGGCCAGAGATTTTTCATTGCATGAAGAAGTTTGATTAATAACCTCCAAATTGGTAGCGAAACTGGAGGGACCCATAAATGATTGGCTTTGTAAAACAGCTGCCACATTATGAAGTCTACCATTAAAATTATTGGTAAATTTCTGCACGTGCAAACTGTTGGTCTGTCCGTCATTTATGGCATCAACACCAGATGAATAACTTGTATGTGGGTTGGAATTGAAGGGGCTAGCTGGCTGAATATCTGAGGCAAGCAACAAGTTTGTGGCAGTATACATGTTAGGGCCATAACCGTCATTAACGTTTCTGAATATGATACTTTCTGTGAGAGGACCATTGTGTTTTCTTGTCGAAGCTTCATTTTGGATATGGGTAAAGGAAGTATTGCTAGTATCAGCTTCTCCTTCTTTAAAAATGATTTCCCCATGTGATACTTGAACAGATCTCGCAACGCTTGTCGAGTTGTCATCGACTGTACCTATCGTTGTAGGAACATGATTGATTTCAGGATTTGACTTGATCTAAAGGAAAATGGAATAAAAAACTTCAAATCTTGAAATGGTTTATCAGGCAATTTCGGTGCAACCATAGCTCTTGAATTTCAAGATCAATAGATCCCAAATTCTTGTGTGGTATCTCTTGATCTTTTGACAGAAGAAAGTTTTGTACTAATTGCATATCAGTCTACAAAAAAGAATGATAAAATAACTGGTTTTCCAGAAGCTAGTGGAAAAATATGTTGCCAAAGGAATCTGACTAAGCAACTTTGGAGAAGAATGCCCCATGGTATAACTTTTAAGCAAAAAACCAAAAGAGATCAATGGCTCAGAACAGTACCTTTAACACAACTTGGTGATTCATTTAGGTCCTTTTCCTTGGAATGGATATCACAGTGCATTACCTTTTCATCTGAATGTCTGCAGATATCCTTGTTACTTGCAAGGATAACATGCTCACTAGAAAGCATGCAACCTAAGGTAGATTCAGGTATGAGATTATCACCATTCTTAGGCCTGCCAATTGAGGACATAGGTGCTTTGTTGAAAGTGAAGATGTCATTGCTGTCACTGCCACCAGCATGGCCAATTAATGACTGAGCTGATGTATCAACATTCACAGGCAGTCCCGAATCGTCAGACCTAGGTATGCTTTCACCCAAGGCTGCTACACCAGCTTCAGCGGCGTCAGAACCAGATTTACCATTCTTGACGCTATCATGAACCACAGGTGGATATAGTTCAAAACTTGGGACAACTAAACCGGGTTCTGCATTTAAGATTTGCATCTTTTGCTTTTCCTTCTGGTCTAAAAGGGGACTCTGAGTATGAGCTTCAGCTGCAATTTTAACAAATGAAATCGTAATGCAATAGAAGGAAAAGAATGTCAATTACACATAAATGAACTGTGCCAGGTATGAACAACAAATGCCATGCTTTGCAAGTTATGGTTTACCGGGGGGTGGGAGATCTGCATGGTAGTCTGTTCTGTTAGCTTTCTTCTGGTTTTGTTCCCAACAAGGAGAATTTTCTGAACCATTCTTGATTTTCTTTTTCTTCCTCGAAAATGTTTTGAGCAGTGGGAGTGCTCGAGGAAGCAGAAATGTCATCATCGAATTGGCTATGTCCTGATCAACTGAATCAAAATCACTCTTTTCAGAACTTGCAGTTAACGTGCCCATCTCTTCGAGTGGATGCAACTCAGGTGCCGGACTCTCAGAAACCACTAGTTTTTCAGAAGTCAACTCACTTCTCGCATTGCAAGGACTTTTCTTTAGCCTATTTGGTTGAGGATCAGAAGTAGTATCTGCCAAAAAAAACTTTACTTACGGAAAAATAGGGGGAGAGGTGGGGCTGATGATGAAACATTGTCGACGCATAGTCGCAAACAAGAAGAAATTCAAAGAACTCAATTAGAAGATACAGTGTCATAGTCAAAAGGTATATGCTTCTTTTTCGGGGAGTCCAGATTAAAACAGTATAGGATTGAGTAATACCCTGCAGAGGATCCAAAGAATCAGGAGCACAAAGATCCATATCACTGACATTTTGAGTATCTTTTGGAATTGGCACTTCACCATCTTTATCTTTGGACAGCATTGATGAACAGAGCATTTGAATTTCAGCATCTTTTGACCTATCAAGCTGTGAGAGATTAAGAATGTTTCCTGTAGTAAACCAATTGGTTTCTCTTTTTACTTGCAAAAAGAAGACGCAAACGACAAATTTACCCAAAGTTGTTCGTTGATGCTATTTTGGCAAAAGATCTAACAAAAATAAATCAAAGTATATAAGAAAAAAAAATTGCAACCATAATCATGTACGCATACAAAATTCAGGTCTCGTGCATCGGAAGAAAAAGTAAGTACATAGTGCTAAATTGTAGGTAAGATGCTTACATGTTGATCAAGGGGTGATAAGTTGCCAGCTATTCCAGTGGATATGCAATTTTCAGAACTAACATGATTGCTTTCTTTATGGGGAGGCAATTCCTTTCCAAGATGACCAAAATGTTGAGATGATTCCAAAGGCAAACTATCATTGACCAAATCATTTTCTCTCTGAACTGCAGTTTCCAAGCTTGTTGATGCTTCCATAGCTTCCGGATCATTACTTCCGTCATGCTCTTGATTTGAATCAGGGTAAAGGATGGAAGTCCTGCCATTAAGATAATTCTGAAACCCTTGTCTGGAATTGGTAGTGTCATCATTATTATGCATCTGAAGATTCTGATCTTTAGGCCTGAGTTTTTTAAAGCTAGCTTCACATGTTGAATTAAAAGTTGTGGGTTTTCCCCTCCTGCTTCGCTTCCCTTTAATCTGTGGTTTTGCAGAGTGCAATTGGTCATCAGGAGATGTACATGATTCAGTGGATTGAGAATGATGCTTTGTTCCCAAATCCCCATTGCTACAGCTGGATGGTAAGAAACTCTGCTCTGCAGTTCCATCAACATTTGCCACCAATTCCCTAAGTAACCTCTGAACAAAGGGGTTTTTGAATCCAAAAAACTGCATAGGATGCAAAGAAAGGAACTATACTTAGCACAATAAGCTATATCAGATTTCCGTGTCCTTCAAAATTCATTAAGGTTAAAAGACACAAAACAATGTACAACAGACCATAGCCAAAAGAACAGGAAATTGAAGTTTAGCATTATGGGCAAAGAGAAAGATCACTAACACATCAAGGCACCTCTAGTAAGCCAAACTATTGTAGTTATGAAATACCCCATGAGAATGTAAATTCAAGCTAGTGATGGTTCAAAAGAAATGCATAGGTAACGATAGTCCACAAATGCACGTTAGTGAGGCCGATGCATGGTGCATTATATGCACACGCCTACCCCAACATTGAGGCATTTTAGGACATGGACAGTCAACAGTTAATATATGGCCAAATTACTTTGCTTAAATGCGCCTAGGAAATTAGGCACTAAATCTTAGAAACAGTGAGGAAAAAGATTTGTTAGTCCAATCTATCTTTACGTGTTTTCGAGTCAACAACATTTTCCCAATGTTCTTGCCATTTTCTGTATCCAAGGGTCCCAAGATCACTTCAGGTGTTCGCAAGCCATCATCATTTTTCTAAATTTAATTTTCTTTCACTTTTATAGATCCATTGACGGACGATTGGTGAATATTAAAGACAGAAATAAGAAATCACAGCACTTGTGAGAACTTAATGCTGGCATTACAGTTGGACAAGAATTTTTTTCCTGGTACAGGAACTGTGATGAAGCCAAGTGGTTCAAGTTGAAACAAAAGGCTATCAAGAAAGCAGAAAGACCTAATGACATCACTTTGAGTACAAATCATTTGCTAAAAATTGAGCTCAATAAACAGATGAGGTATCCTCTAACTCTATGAAACTCTACGAAAAATGATTAGTTATTGCACCTAAAACAGAACCAATTTAAACGGGTATATTCAAGGACGTTACAATCGATGTAGACCAAGTTTACCCATGGAAGTCCTTCTCGAGTGTGATAGGATTTTGCATGTCCATGTTATGCCATGACAATGCTTGGACGCAACTAATTCACAATATAACAACCATAGAGAAGAAACTTGTGTATTACCCATACCATAGCATCAGAACAAAGTTCTTTTCAAAAAAAAAAAAATTTATTACACAATACACTGGCAGAAAAAATGTCACAGGATCCAGAGAACAGCTATTGACTGCACATGTGCCCCAAGGAAATTGCACCAACACCAAGATGTACCTCAATACCCTCGATATTACATGAATATCTCTTTCCATGCCACAACTTTAAGCGAGGGCAGCCTTTCTTTTGAAAGCTTTCCCATGCAATATCTGGAGTTTGCCCAGAACACGGCGGTCCATCAGAAACAATCTGCCGAATGCATAGACTATTAAAAGGAGGGAGGGGTTGAGGATTTAGCAAATCTAATGACCAGAGGCACGTAAGCTGAACAAAAACAGTTGAGAATAGTAACAGACCGAAAATAAAGGGCCTTTGAGACCTTCATGAATTTCCATTTTACAAGTCATTCCATTATGTGTCCGTACAGCTTTGTATCCAACTGGGTAAGGATAGCGATCTTTACCCTGCAAGAAGGCACAAATTAGCAATCTTCATATACAACCTTTAGAGCGATGTCATATGTAAAACAACAATCAAGCATTATGCAGGTTTCTCCACACAGGACAGGATAGCTAACGAAACCACTGGGAGCATATTAATAACAAGCTGCTCTTGGCCCTCTAATAATGCAATGTCCATACATCAAACCACTGGGAGCATTGCAATCTCTTTGGACATGCTTTTTTTTCCTTTGAATTACTCCAGTATGAAGATAAAAAGTTAGCACATCAGCTCATGTCAAAACAACTCACTCACTTCCTGAATTCTTACCAAGTTACCATGCTGCATAATATTTTGTCCCTTCAGCTGAAAAATTATTCAATGGCACAGCATTCAAATGCTAGTGCCTAGTGCTTTATAGACTTCTGAAACTAGCTTTTTCTCAACATTCTAGTAGTTAACATATTTTAAAATGGACGTTTTAGAATAAGTTATACATTTGATTGTTCTAAACTTCTATTCATCAAATCTATTGGACTTTCTCAGTTTAGCGTCTGTTATACATGGAGGATGCACCATTCTCTAGACAATGGGATGACAATACTGTTCTGCATGCCACCTCACTCAATACATTAAAGTTCATTTAAGTTCCAACTTCACTTATGATTTATATGCACACAATGCAATTGAATCATCATCACATCATATCCAACATCACTGAGACTAAATACGAGTTGTAGCTGTCAATGCCTAATGTTTCTAAACACCTATAGTTGTTGCCAGGTTGGTTATTCTTTTCCGTCCACTTCTCTAGTAAGTCCTATATTCCTTTAAGGTGTTGTTTATTACTTTACACCAAGTGTGTTGCCACAATTTTCTCACTTCGAAGTCGATCCCTGTTCAACTTAGCACATTTATATTTTACCGCAGACTTGAGTTAGCTCAAAAGTATCAAATGCACTTGCTGCATCAGGCCCCTATATTCACTGTTTGCTTAACTTGCCATAGCACTATCGATCTACCTATTCAGGTACTTCAACTGTCGTCTTCCGAACCAATTTCAATCCCTAGCGGATTTTCAATTCAGTAGTCTTCACACTATAGGTTCACTACTGTGTTCAGCGTTAATCTTATCCTGCTTTTCCCTTTCAAACGTATCTGCAAGGGAATCGTTTTATGTCGTATGGCTTAATCTGTATTCGGAGCTAATCTGTAGATGTTGTATGGCTTATTTAAATGGATATGCTACTTCTGTTGACCAAAAAAAAAAAAAAAGGAACGTATCTGTACAACAATTCACCAAAAGACAAAGCGCCTGGTAGAATCAAGAAAAAAACTTATTTACGGAGGAGTAACTCTTTGCCGAAATAGTGTTTTTTAAATCCGGACCATTGATTGCCGAGATGAACCGGTGAGACTGCGCGACTCCATGAATAAGTTTTTCACGGAAGTCAATCTCTAAAATCAATAGCTACAAACAATCCTTCGACTACAGGTCAACATAATCGAAAATCGTCGTGTGTGTACCAAATGACATTTTCGACCTAACTTCAAATCTTCACAGACTCACCAAAACAACACTCTTCGAACACGATAGCAAAAGCACACGTTGTATTGCTTGTCCACAGATATATAAAGGCGTATACTATATTAATGCAGAAGAGCGTGTAAACAAACCCTAGAGGAGCTCCAGTATTTCTTGTCCCAGGGGCCACTGTACAGCTTTCCGATTGAGATGATTTCGAGGCCGTCCGATTTCTCTTCGTCGGGTTTCGCCATTGAAGTGATTCAGGACTCGTTATCTCCCACTCGAACGCTGCGAGCTCGACAAATCATGAGAGAGAGAACGGGCTTAAATGGCGGGAACGAATTTTAGAGAATAGAGGGGAGGGGGCTTAAACGGCGGGAACGAATTTTCGGTGTTTTAGGCTTGCTTTGGATCCTATTGAAAAGAGAGGAAAAGAAAGGAAAATAAATTGAGTTTAAATTCTTTTAATGAGGTGGAAATCCCATGGTTTTTGCCGCCCATCGTGGGTTTCATCATGCATTCATTATTATAATATAAATTGTTTATTTTGTAGAATTTGTAAAATAAGACTCGCTGTGTTTGGTTGTCTTTTTTTAGAGTAATTTTCAACTTTCGGCACAGTTTTTAATAAATTTTTCTCTCTATCTCTTTCCATTCATTACCACTCCAACTCTCAAAAATAACTTTCTAAAAGCTCAATTAAACAAAGTGAGTATTACTCACGCATAAAATTAGCTTCACAAAGACATCAATAATTATATTAAAAATTAAATTTTAATTTATAAAATAAAACTGTTATGAACAATTTAACTTTTAAAACTAGTTACAGAATCTAGTCATCCCTTTTAAAAATCAAAAATCAACTTTTGATATAGCTATTGATATTCAGTCAAGCTAAATTTTTGCGTGAACGCGTTACTTTGCGAACTCTACAAGATGAACGGTACAAATTACTGCAATTGATGCTTAGTAGGGTTCGCAACGGGCGGTGGCAGAAAAGCCATCTTTTCGGGTTCATCCGGACAGAACTTAAACTCAAATAATTTACCCTTGTTTAGTTTGAGAGGAAACAAAAAAGAAAATAACAAAACAAAGAAGAATTTTCCTCCTACTTTTCTTTTCTTTTCTCTAATTTCCTCCACTCGTTTAAGTGCGTAAAAAAATTGAAGAAGTGGTAAAAGAGGTTTCAAAAAATGGAAGCGTCATTGTTGGGGATCGAACGCGGGTCACCCGCCTGGCAGCAGCCGAAAATACGTGCCACCATACTACAAAACAACCTTGTTAGCACAATCACTCTGATATACATAAATATTTATTTATTAAATCAAGAAATTAATTTCCCATCTAAAGGTGTTTACAAAGTATGGATGGTGTATGGATGGCACCATCCAACTCATCTTTAACAAGAAGTCTACTAGAATACAGATAAAGACCACACTTAAAAAGTTTAAGAATAAGTATAACAATTTTAATGAAAAGTGTTGGCAATATGCATAAACCATTAAACCACGGTTTCCCACGTAAGAACGTAATCTTTTATTTAAGAAAAGGGCAAATTATAGTTACCCCCTCTAACTAACCCTTGCGTACACTTATCCCCTTTTAACTTTTTTTTTGGCACTTAACCCCCTCAAACACTGAAATTCAAACGGTCATAACTTCAAACGGTCATAACTTCTTCGTCCAAAATCGAAAATATGCAAATTATATATCGAGTTTGAGATCTTGAAGTCAGCTTTCTAATGACACCAAAATCACATCACGATTCAAAGCACACAGAAAGTTATGATGAAAAGAGTAAGGGCTGGTAGACAGAAAGACCGTTTTGATCATAACTTTCTGTGTGCTTTGAATCATGACGTGATTTTGGTGTCGTTAGAAAGTTGACTTCAAGACCTCAAAATCGATATATAATTTGCATATTTTCGATTTTGGACGAAGAAGTTATGACCGTTTGAATTTCAGTTAGTGTGAGGAGGTTAAGTGCCAAAAAAAAATTAGAGGGGGGTAAGTGTACGCGAGGGTTAGTTAGAGGGGGTAACTATAATTTGCCCTTAAGAAAATGACCATGGTTTTTCATAAAAACTATTATCTTCACCTGAATATAACCGCATGACGACATATTTTAATTTAACTACGATTTTTGTGCACACCGCAATGGTACAATATTTTTAACCACGTTATTTTGTACAATATTTGGATAAATCATGCTTTTACCTCATTTATGATCTCGTGGAATGGGTTTCAATATTACTCCGCAGTGTGAATATATACTTTTAATAACGAGTAAAAATTGTAATCGAATCATCGTGACTTTTGATAACATCCCAATTCACCATGGTTTTAAAATTGTGATTAAATTATAACAATCACAAGTAAAGCCCTTGTCTTTTATGTTTATTGTAGTAGTCCACATCATTAATACCAAATCAATTAGTATATCGAATTTCTTTTTCATTTTGAGTTTACGCAAGTCATACTGCATGTGATCTTCTCTCTCTCTCTTACTCTCCATATATCCTTATCAAGTTAATAACAATATTTTTGCTTATAAAAAAGATATATATTTTTTGGTATTTTGAAATATTATAAAAAAAGATATACGATCAAACGTCCAAACCCATAATATATACTGTCATAAATAAAGAACTAAACAAGGGCCCCACGCTGATGGAAGAGCCGCTGTGAGGGGTCTGGAGTGGGGATTGGGAAATTCTGTAGTACAAGGCCTTTCAAGACACCCTGTAAAGTGCACACAGGCCATTGATCTTGACAATGTGATTTTGAATTATGACCAATAAGAATAATTTATTACCTGTATAATTGATTTTTAATGTGAACTGTTAATTGATGAGATCTACAGTTGTGTGTCGTCCTACACGGATGTGCACTATAGCACCCCCGGATCCCGAGAATGGACTCCACACGGCGTGCGGTTGGCAGCGTGCAACTCATAAAAGCGGATCAGTACCATGAATAAACATAGTAGTATAGCCTAGATTTTCTATTTACATCTAGGCTACCTATTTGCCACCTTTGAAGCTATATATACATATAGGTAACACCCAAACATCAAAACCAGTACTTCTCTTTTATTAGTTTCTCCAGCTCCAATTACCTACATATATGCACCATTGCTATGGCCTCTGCTATAACCTCCGTCCGTTGCCCACACTGCTACACCTCTCTTTGGGTAAATATATATATGCGTGTGTGTGTCTGCATGTGTGGTCAAATCTAACAAGAGACAGAGAGATTTGTATATGTTTATACTTCGATCGGCCGCGATGAATACATAGTTTGAGTCTCTTTCAATGCCTAGCCTAAATATGTATAAATTTTTTCTCTTTCATCTGCAACGTGCATGAAATTTGTGAATCCCCTAGAGAAAACATCAAGTCAGAAATAATTAAATCATGTTGTCATTAATTATGGTATATATGCATGGATTATACATCTCATCACTTGTCCTTTTTTAATAGCTATCCCTTCGAAGACCCCTAACAAAGAGCAAGCAAACTAATTAAACAAAGGATTATTGTGCATATTGAAATCGTTTCCCTTGATTACTTCCATTGCAATTAATTAAATTAATCAAATGGAGTAGAGATCTCTATGTTTATCTTCTTCTTCTGTTTTGAGTTCACAAATCGTTTTCAGCTGCACTATTTTTCGATTCTATGGTGTCTTCAACTGTACGTTTGAAATGAAATATCTTGGCAATCGTGATATCTACTGGGAGTCGGGTTGCCATATGATTGTTGAATGTATTTTTCGGCTCTATGGGAAGAAAAACCAAATGAAACCTCACACCTTTAGTTCCTTGATTATTTTTCCTATCGTTTCTTCCAGTACTATATCAAATGCTAACAGGCCCGACGTACACAAATATTACCCGGACCTGAATATAGCCTACACGAATCCAATATCCATGTAGAGAAAACATAATTCCGATCCAATCTTTGTGATACTATGTTTTAATTCCCTCCGCCTGTTATTCAATTTTTCCAATGCAACTGTACTAACTGATCAATAATTATATTTGAAAAATGATATTGGCACTCCAAAAATTGATACAGGCACTCCAAAATCAGTGTAACACCAAAGCCACGTTCTTTTATTTTTTGAAGTGTCTGCATCAATTTTTGGAGTGCCAATATCATTTCCCTTATATTTCTTCATAAAATTAACTATATTATGTTCTCTCAATCCATTGCATGCCCTTTATCCTTTTTACATTTATTTCCAAGTTACAAGTCATTAAAATATGGTACGTGAATATATATTACTCCTACATGCATGACATCTCTCTCTCTCTCTCTCTCTCTCTCTCTCTCTCTCTCTCTCTCAGGTTGAGATTCCAAAGGAAATGACGTCGTTGGATAGAGTACCAGTGCAATGCATGAACAAGAGTTGCAATCAAGTCTTTCGCCCATGTTTCAAAAAAAAAACTAGTCCCCAGGTTCCACTCGATCTAGCTCAGCATCGTTTATCTGTTATCTTTGTGTATCTATATATAATATATAGACATATAATATATTGTAATATTGGTAAGAGTATGAAGTCTATATAATTTCTCGCAATTAACTAAGGGATATGCTTCTCCGAGAGAAATTGCACACTGTGCAGTTGAGCTTTTTTCGGTCATTGAGAACTTAATTCAATAATTGGTTCCGTCCGTATTATAGATCTCGTCAAAACACACGATTGTGTTTTATAACCATGATAATTGAATACCAATTACTATGTAAATGGAACAAAAAAAGCAAAACGAATCGAAACTGTATTTTGGTGGGTTTTTTTTTTACAATCGTCATACATCAGCGGGGGTTAATGAGAGGTGTTAGAGTTAACACAGGGGTCCAGAAGCTATCCATAGCTTGAGACCCCAAGGTATTGCCCCAGCAGGGGTCGAACCCAGGATCTCCCCCTCAGGGGAGAGATGACAAACCAACTACGCTGGGCAGTGGTTTGATATTCTAGAGTGTGTGCACAACATCGTTTTTATTTTTTATTTTTACTCCTTTTACATTCTAATTCAGTCTTCAATTAACATGATTTTAAAACCATAGTATGCGTTTTTATGAGATCTACAATATAGACGAAACCACTCATTCATTTTTAGATTCTATCCTAAAAAATGGAATCCTATATTGTGTGCACAAATTTGTTGTGGGGCCCACTATGGGTGGCATACAAATAATCCGAGTTGTTCATTAAATGTAAAATATTTTTTCAAGGACCCCGTGAAAAATTGGCTCAATCCGATACTTATATATATATGCTCCATTTAATCATTTAACTTTTTATTTAGATTTCAGGATAATGAAAAGTTAGATGATTGAATCGAGCACCTATAGGTATAAGATTAAGCTAATTTTTCCTTAAAAAAATGTTTTACATTTAATGAACGACTCAGATCATTTGTGTGGGACCTGTAGTGGGCCCCAAATACGGATTTGTGAGCAATTTGTGTGGGAATTGTCTGTGAACAGACTTAGGCCCCGTTCGGCTAAATAAGCAAAGTGACTTATTTTTTTGTCTTTATTCAAAAAAATTCGTATTTGTTAGTTTTTCGTCAATTTTTTGGGGATTATTGCATCGTCAACCAATTTTTTCGTTTTTATTCAAAAAAAAAAAAGGATTTCGATCGTAATTTTTTTATTTTTAATTCCTTTCATCATGACAATGCAATAATCCCCAAAAAATTGACGAAAAACTAATAAATACGAAAAAAAATTTGAATAAGGACCAAAAAAAAACCAATTGGCTTATTTAGCCGAACGGGGCCTTACTGATTTAAGAGGCATCCACAGTGGAATAATCAAAAATGGATAATCAAAAGGTGCCACATCGTCTTTTGATTATCCATTTAAGGAGTTGTTAAGGTTAGCAATGTAGAGGTTCACAGTGGTACAATCAAAATTGAATAACCAAAACTTGCCACATCATCTTTTTAACTTATAAAAATCTAGAAATTGTAACATAGAAAACAATTTTTTTTAAAATAGTTTTCAAACTAATAAAAATATGTTATTAGAAAAAGAGAAAATAGTTTTTTGAAAACTTTGATTAAAAAAAAAGTTTTCTGGAAAAAGTTCAAAAAACAGTTTTTGAATAGAAAAAGTTTTAGTAAAAAAACTGTTTTAAAAAAAATGGGGAAAAACAGTTTTAATAAAAAAAAGTGTAAAAAAACTATTTTTGCAAGAAAATAAAAACTGTTATTAAAAGTATTTATGTTATAAACATGTTGAAAATGGAAGAAAGAAAGTTTCTATGTAATGATGATATACTTGATTGAGAAAATATGACGACAATTAAATTTGATTATTGGCAAAAGGTTGATAGTTTTGATTATCCGAAGGCCAAAATTTGATGAGTTGCTAAGATGTTTCTAAATTTGGTTATTCCAATGTGAGCTCTTTTTAAGTAAATGTTGCTAACTTTATAAACCTTTTTGTTTTGAATATACCACTGTGGATAAGAGGGTTTTTGTCAACATTTTTAGTACTTTCCATCCTAGAAAATGGAATCCTAAAAATTCAGAATTTAAAAATATCGAAGTTAAAAAGCTTGACTCATCAGTATCAATCACATAGTTTATATAATGGTTATATACAAAAACACTCGATCACTTGACTCAGTAATCAGTACTATCATTCTAATTCAAATGCTAGGCCGAAAAATAAGAAAGAAAACAGAAAATCCTACAGATTGCAGCTTCCTCTTTTTTGACCTCCTTATTGTATTCTATATTTTCATTTCTCTTAAATAGAAAGAATTCAATAAAGGAGATTATTGTTATTATTAATATTTTTTTTGTCTATGTTCCAGATGGGGCAGTCTTCATCATCAACCTCATCCGCACCACCGCCGCCACCTCCCCAAGCAGTAAAGCGTATGTATATCGATATTTCCCTCCGTTTCTTTCGATTACTATATATTCAATCAGTAAATTAAAATGATCCCCAAGACTACAATACACACCCCTTATTTGGGTGTATATCATATGCACCTCCAAAAATGTTATGAATTATAGAAAAAATGTTATGAATCGTATTGCTAAAAAGTTACGAATTGTACAAAGGTTACGAGATACACCAAAATGTTATGAATTATAATGAAAATGTTATGAATCGTACTACTGAAAAGTTATGAATTCTAGAACAAAAGTTACGAAACACTCTAAAATGTTATGAATGAACCACAAAATAGGTGCATATGGTACACCCTTTTAAGGGGTGTGTATTGTAGACTTTCCCATGATCTAGACATATTATTGTTCTCATGAGTTTTCGAATTTTTTGTGTTAATTGTTTTGCAGCTCCTAAGATAAACCCCAAACCTCAAACCAAATACAATAAATTCGTCAGGTAAGAATATAATTCCACGTAAATTTACCTATATTTCTAGAAATTTTTGAACTAGCCCTCTTAATTATTTTCAATTGAGATTTATTTTATTTCATGAAGTAACCCTACCCCCTACTGAATTTTACTTCCTCATTCAACCTCCAATTTATACTACCTTCTTCCTTCTCTCTTCTGTCTTTCAGATTTTTTTCCATTTTATCCTTTCCTACTTAAAGAGAGAAATTTTAAGCAGCAATAAGACTTAGGCTGTGTTCTTTTGAACTTAACTTAAATCTGAGAGTTTTGTCCTTGTTCGAATTTTTTTTTCTCGCATTTGTTAGTTTTGCTCCAAACTTTTGTGGTTATTGATTTGTCCCGACAAGAGAAATCGAAAAAGTATATATATATATTTTTTACTTATACCCAAATATTTTTAGAAATAATTATTTTTTAACAAAAAAAAGTGACTTTGTAATTAATCTACTAAACAATATGCCGCACTAATAGGTATTCGTATTTCGGACCTTCGAGTCCATGACGCAAGTATTTATTCCTCCTTTCGTCTCATTTCTTTGATCCTTTTACAAGAATTTGAACTTCTTTTGGTACATGCAATAATATTATTTCCTAATTCTCTCCCACTTCTTTTCAATTTCGCAAACACATATGGATAGCTTTGAAAAGTTGCAAAATTTTTGTTTTGATCTTTCCCCCTGGAAATTCATTCGGGGACATTCTACAATGAATTACAAGATGCTTTTGCCACCGCTAATTTGAGTGCAATCTCAATTTCGTCCCTCTAGTATTAATTGTGTCATTTTTAATCTTGTAGTTTATATTTTGTCTCAATTTGGTCCCTCTCACTGACGGTGTTATTAGAACTAACGAAACTCTGGGGCAAAATTGACATTTCACTCATAGAGGGACGAAATTGAGACAAAATGCAAACTAGATGGACTGTTTTAAAAATTTTACATTTTACATTTGATGTTGCAAAGACAAACTCATACCTAATAACTTTCTCACCTTAATTATTTTTCTTTTATTGAATAATCAAAATATATTAGGGAAATAAAAAACAATACTTTAGAATATAATATAGACAATATTATAAAATTCGAAAAGAATCCCTTAGTTAAATAACTTTGCACTGAGTTTTTTCTTTCAATGGATTTATCTTGATTTTTACAATTCCATTATGTTCTTTTTTACGCTATTAGAAAAAAAAAAATGTTTCGTAACAAAATGTTTCATCACAACTTTTTCCTTAATCACCAGAAAAAAAATTCTTTATTTTCGCTATTAGAAAGAAGAAAAATGTTTCATATAAAGATTAACAAAGTATTTCATAACAATTTTTTTCGTAATTGCATAGAAAAGAACATATATAACGGGATTGTAAAAATTAAGATAAATCCACTGGAAAAAAATCAATGCAAAGGTATTTAACTAAGGGATGCTTTTCGAATTTCATAATATTATTTGTAATATATTTGAAAATATTTTTTTTTAATTTCCTCAATACATTTTGATTATTCAATCAGAGAAAGATTTTAGGTGTGAGCTTGTCTTTGCAAAATAAAAAAAATGTAAATTTTCTAAATTAGTCACTTTTGTTTGTATTTTGTCTCAATTTCGTCCCTCTAAGAGCAAAATGTCAATTTTGCCCACGAGTTTCATTAGTTTTAATAATGGCGTCAATGAGAAGGACCAAATTTAGACAAAATATAAATTATAGGGTTAAAAATGACACAATTAATACTATATGGACGAAATTGAGATTGCACAAAAACTAGAGGGACTATTTCTAAAATTAACCTAAAGAACTAATGACATTTTTGTAAAATATTTGAGAGAGTGTGGGCACTTTCTTAATAGAGTTAGAAAGCACACTTCATCTTTTGGATCAAATCAATCTCAGCCATTCTTTTAACTTGTGTTTGTGTGGACCCCACACCCTTGTGTTTTATTGTAATGGTGAATGAGTTGAGTTTACGTCGGCGGACGGTGGTGGAATGCTCTGGAGAAGTAGAGGAATGGGCAGAATAGAGAGAGAGACCCAAAAGACAGCGTTGTTTTTTTTTTTGGTGATCCTAACGATAGAAGTTGATGACCAGTGGGTAAAAAAAACTAATGGCATTTTTGTAAAATATTTGACGGAGTGTAGGCACTTTCTTAATAGAGTTAGAAAACACACTTCATTTCTTAGATCAAATCAATCTCAGCCTTTCTCTCAATTTTGCATCGTGTATATATATATCAAGTGTGCTGTATTTATATGTGTTATTCCATGATAGCGAGGAGATACGCCGCCTCAAAACTGCCAATCCTCATATGTCACATCAAGATGCTTTTGTCACCGCTAAACGTAATGTAAGTGTTATTTAAAATCAGCTGATATATTTATGTGTGCGTTACCAATAAACAAGCTTCATTTAAGGATTGCGATTTTGGCACCCTAAAAATTGATGGTTACTTCATCAATTTTTGAAATGCTAAAATTAATTTCCTTCTTTTAATTATTTGGTTAATTTCTAATTACTGCAAATTACTATAAAGTGGGCCAGGAACGGTCCGCATTAATTCGCCAACCCGCGGGTCAATGTCTGGGTGCAGCAACATTAATTGTAAGTACACATTTTTCAGTCGTTAACCAATGTTTTCTGTTAAATTAAGGAACTGAATGAAAAAACAAAACTCATTTCCATGTGGATTGACAATTAATCTTCCAAATGCTAAATCAGCTACTCCTTAAAACACTGTATTTGAATCAAGAAACGATAATTATCAACTATCGATGCATATATGGAGCGAATGAAAACATGAATTTAAAAAAAAAAAAAAATATCACTAAATTTCCTATTATTATACGGAATTTTTCGATCTCCAATATGTATGGCTTTGTTTGAATGTAGAACTTGTAGACGAATTCTTGTGAAGTGAAAAATATGGCAAGGGATATAGTAACGCCAATATATATCTCTTACCTTCTTTTTGCTCTATAAATTTAGGATTCAAAAACAAAGTAAAATTACAAAGAAATTCCCCCCTTTTTTTTCTTTTGCAAGATTGGTGTTTAATTAATTAGTTGGTGTTGCAGGAATGAAGTGATGACCCTGTGTTGCAGAACCATTGAAGACAACTAGCTAGGGCTTTTCATATACGTAATGCTTTAGTTTCCTTTACGCAGTATTAGATACTACTACGAGTTGTTTTTTTTTTTTTTCTTTTTCATATATCCTTGTGTAATAAGTATCTAATAACTATCTAATGCGATGATTGCGAGTTCGAATGAGTTGCAAAGCATGAGTTCGTATGTTTAGAAGGACCTTCTCTCTGGTCACATATTTTGTATTCAATCAAATTCTTTTGACTTTGGATTAAATATTCCTTGGGATCGGACATTTAATTTCACAAAAGGGTAACGTTTCTCTACACAATTCTGGCCCTTAAACTGAGCCCAAACATATAGTAATGTTGGGCCGTCAGCTATTCAATTTTCTTTTGAAAGGGCCCACACTAACTTTTCTCGAGGTAGTGAGTCTGTATAGAAATTAAGCGAAAGGAGTCATGTTTCATGTAATTGCGAGTAAGTGAATCGACTGATCAAAGGTTGGATGTCTTCAGCGATCAGATCAATCGGTTTTAAAAGAGATCAAAAGCATAAATCAGATCGATCGGGTTATCAACCACTCATTAATCAAAACCTCTTGTCTAGTTTTTGTTTTTTGTCAATATTGTATACAATAGAGGGGTTTAGTGGGTGTATTAGAGTTAGCACGTGAGAGGTCTAGAGGCTATTCATAACTCTTGCTTCCAAAGCCCTGTCCCTCGTGGGACTCGAACTTTGATCATCACTGGGAAACTTCCTGTCTAGTTGAGACGGAAATTGGGACTAGATAGATAGATTGATTGGGTCATCAATCGGATTACGCGAATTATATTAAGACATGTTCATGGCTCCTCCGTGAATAAGTCAATCTCTAAAATCAATAACTGCAAACAATCCTTCGACTACATACAGGTCAACCTAATCGAAAATTGTTGTGTGTATACCGAATGACATTTTCGACCTAACTTCAAATCCTCACAGATTCACTGAAACAACACTCTTCAAACATGATAACAAGCACACATTGTTTTGCTTGTCTATATATATATATAAAGGCGTATACTATATAAGCGCAGCAGAACATGTAAACAAACCCTAGAGGAGCTCCAGTATTTCTTGTCCTAGGGGCCACTGTACAGCTTTCCGATTGAGATGACTTCGAGGCCGTCCGATTTCTCTTCGTTGGGTTTCCCATTGAAGTGATTCAGGATCGTTGTCTCCCACTCAAACGCTGCGAGCTCAACAAATCGGAGGAGAGAGAGAGGCTTAAATGGCGGGAACGAATTTTCGGTCTTTTATGCATTCCCTCCACTCGTAAAAAAATTAAGTGGAACAGGGGTTTCGAAAAAAGAGAAGCGCCGTTGCCGGGGATCGAACCCGGGTCACCCGCGTGACAGGCGGGAATACTTACCACTATACTACAACGACCTTGTTGGCTTGACATCTCCGATGTAGATATTTATTTTTTCCAATCTGAAGGTGTCTACACTTTACAGAGTATGTACGGTACCATCCAACTCATCTTTTAACAACAAACATCTATATCATTTTTGCTAAATTTTCCGAATATTTTTGTACTTTGAAGCAAGGTTCTGAATGTCATACCGGTAGCTGTACCGTATTTTTTAGTGGTACAGTAAGTACCCGTAGTAGTATAATTTTAGGTACCGTTTCGAATTTTTTGCTATATATATATATCTATGTTAATATGCATACTTATATGTATCAATGTATGCTCAAAAAGATCCCAAAAAAATCAACTAACATGAAAATATTGAGCAAAAACATTATTATTCATGATTATGAAGCTCACATATTAAGAAATAAAAAAATTATATGCACTTTTTTAGTCCGAGGTCTTAATTGTGGAATTACCCTCCCAAAAAAATGTATAGTAGGATTGGTATTGTCCGGTGCACCCAGTCCAGTATTTTCTGATATGGCTGGTATTGATGGGTATTCGAAGTGAAATGAAAATAGAAGGGTTAGGCAAATTCGGTACATCGGGACCACTTTTCGGGGGCCTACAACAAAATTTAAAAATAGGGGCCTTTTTCATCAGGCTATTATAGTGGGTAACTGGGTACCAAGTATAAGGGCCCTTACAGTTTGTAAATTTTTGGGACCTAAAACGACTGCACCTCGAGCTTTAACTTAGGCTCACTCTGCTAGTATGTACCGGCTGGTCGGTACAACACGAGATTAAAAACCTTACTTGAAAGGTGTTAACAAAATTTCCAAGCAGTATTTGATTAACAGTTCATGTCGAAATCAAAACTAGGATTTGTTCCTGAAGTTTTGGTGATTAACTTCTACAACATGCTCGAGGCCAAAGTGTTGCTAGCTATATCTGACTCTTGTTTGAATTATTATCCTTGAAAATTGTAAGTTATCGAAAGAGGATATTGCATTGAGGACAATTAATTAAGATCTTCAAGAAGTTAATTAAATTCTTTTTGAGCCAATTCTCTTAAGTAATTAGTTTATGTTGAGACAGGTAATCCTTTGAAATTTCAAAAAAAACCTTTTGTAGTTCAAATGGGAAACAACCCTAAAGCGTTTACGTTTTCTCCTCCAATTTTTTGTTGCCATTTTAGGAGTACTACTAGAAGTGAATTAATCCCCGATAAAAAAAAAAAGAGATCATTTACATCATATATGAAGTATGAATAACAAACGGGACAATATATCAATTGCGAGAGTCCACAAAACAACCAAGCCTAACAACTTAACCAAGAAATAAACCCATATATTATAGGTGGCATTAAATGTCTAATATTGAAAATGTTCTACTAGCTATCAGGCATTTTTGGTCGCTTATTTCTCCTTCAGCTCCATTGAGACCAGCAACTCCACCTTCACACAATATTTCATCTCGAGGATTTGCAGATTCTTGTAATTGAGGAAGCATATAGGAAGGCAATGCATACACCAATTGGACACAACGCCATACCCTCAACAACCGAAGTTTGCAGAATGATTCAGCTTCTTTCTTTGGTTCTGGGAGTGATTGTTTGTCCCAAATCTCTGTTATAGGCACATAAGAAATACAATACATTCATTAGTGATTGAATACCAATGAGGTCCAATCAAGCTCTAAATCCATCAAAATAAGCATTCAATATTCCACTATGTTATATATATGTTTCTTAGAGCAACAAATTGCAACTCCATATCTTCAACTGAGGGTGAATAATAACGAGGTCCAATCAAGCTCTAAAATCCATCTCTGCTTCAAATCTCAAAATATGGAGAGCTATTTATTACAAACGGAGGAATGCAATACCTTGGTCCAAAGCCGAATGCCGCTATTTGAGATAGATCTACTTATGAGCACTGTTGAATCAGATGATCAACAAAAATATCCAGCTCATATTTAGACAAATAAAATTCAGGCTAATCAAGATAAAATTTAACTAAGCGTACTATAGTTTGTAGGCATGCCAACTTACAGTATTGTATATAAATATTACTCCCTCCGTCCAGATTTAATTGTCCATAGTTCTATTCTAAGATCATACGCAATGGGGTTTAATATATTTGTGTGTTAAAATATTTGTTAAAAGGTGTATTAGGATAAAAATAGGTCTCGCAAGTGTGTGTTAGACATTGATAATATAGAAGTGTGTTAGAATATCCACAATGAGTTTGGTAAATTTGTGTGTTAAAATATTTGTAAGGATAAAAATGAGTCCCACAAGTGTGTATTAGAAGTAGCGGATATTTATATTTTATGATTGAAGTTTGAAGTTTGAATTATAGAGGTGAGACCCACTTATTGTTTGCTAGCATCTTTGTCAAATTTGGCACACATGCTAACACACTACTAGATTTAGCACACTCTAGCACACAAGCATTGTGGCACAAAAAATAAATTTTTGTTTGCAAAGTCTTAGAACACACTAGTTAACAAACCCATTATGGATGCTCTAACCGGCTAAAAAAACGGGTTATATCTTTGAATCCGTAATGAATTTCATATCGAATATAGATCTTGTTTGATAAATCTCGATTAATTCTATAATATAATATTTTCGAAATCACGTAAAACATTATAAATTGGAAGATATAATCAATTGAAAAATAACACGAACTCTAAAAAAGGACTATTAAATTCGGACGGAGGGAGTAACATATAAGGATAACTCAGCAAGATTAGGAGAAAAGACAGCCAATGACTTGTTTTGATAATTAATACTACTAGCCAAAGACATTTTCAGCATTAACAAATGTTCTCAGTATGTCTTTGACGGGGGTATTAATTATCAAAATATGTCCTGGGCCATCATTTTCCGGTAAGATTAAGGCGAATTTCATCAGGGCATAAATATATGTCTATTTGCTCTCCACCATTTCAAAACTATTGACTTTATCCTTAGCTCATAGTAATTTCAAAAAAGAAAATTCTGTTCATGTAGAATTTTCTCCATATAGGAGTATATACATGATTGTGTCAGTGTAGAATCCTTAACTGAAGTGTAGGTTACGTGTCTGTCTCATTCATGACACTAACCCAACTTCGGTTAAATTGAGCAATGGCATTCTAATTCTAACTATAATAATGGTGATTAGCAGCGAATTGAACTCCTCCTGCTCCAGTAGAGCATTTTGTTTTGTTTTCTTTCAAATTTTACCATTTAAATATCATAGACCAATAACCTATCCAATTTAGCCATAAAACCCTGTTTACTCAACATATACTACTACAGAGAAAAACAAAAGTTAGATAATTTATGAGATCATGCCTTGTTACTTGTTGCCCTTCCAAACAGATTACTGTTACGACAAATCAATACCCATAGGAAATTGGAAAATTGAGATTCATGAAGGAAACAGAGTTAGCAGCAGATAAATTGGCCAAGCGATGAAAGGGATCGAAGTGATAAATATTTCACCATCTTCACCACTCCACCAAACGGAAATAATAATTATTAAGAGAGGTTGCTTGCCGCGGATGTCGCGCCGGCCTCTTCTTAGTTCTGTGATCTTTTCCTTCGCTCACGCCTCGGGGGGGGGGGGGGGGTGGGGGGGCAAAAAAAAGAAGAAAAAGGAACATGACGAAAGCCCCCGGAAGGAATTCGATTTCAATTTCCTATATATCTTGATGTTATTTTCCTTTGTTCGTCTGTTTTTTAGCCTGCTATGTTTTTCCTTAGAGGTTTATACCAATCTTCCTAATGTTTTGCTCTGCATGGTTATGTTAATACGATGGGCCTCTTCTTACGATATTCTCCATACAGATAGACTTACAAGCCCCTTTAAATTTGAGATATTTTATGTTAACTAGTTTTATATGACCCTATGAAGTACTGTGGTATGAGAAAGAGAGTGTTGAGAGCTTCTCTCTCTCTCTAGAAATCCTATAGAGATCTCAAATCGCCGCCCCTTCCCCAAGAATATGTTTAACAATCTTATCATCTGGCTATGAGAACTACACGTACGATAATTTTTCAAAGATTCATCATTCATGAGTTTGTAGCGTTTCTTTTACTGTTCTAGAAATCACGAAAAGAACCCAAAGCCAATCAATAAAGAAAAGAAAAGAACCCAATGCCAATCAAAAAAGAATCAACAATATACAAACTAATTGAGATTTTTAATATTATAGTGTATTTTAAAAAAAATTAAATTATGTATATAGTGGGCTAACTTTGTGAAACAGATGGACTATTAATTATCATGACTGCATGGGTTGTATTTTTAATGGGGTCAAATTATGGCTAATGAAAATTTACACAATAATAATACTGTAGCACTTATTGTAAAGTTGAATCAAATGCAAGACACCAGGTATAGAAAAAAGATAATCACTTCAGGAACTATCAAGAAATATAGAGTATTTCTTGCAATCTTTCTTTCCTCACTCTTTGCAATAGTCTCCTTCTCTTTTTGATTGAATGAAACTAGAAGTTGAGGTCATTGTTTGTAGAGAAGGGGTTGGGGACTGATTTGTAAAATACATAAAACTTCAAAGGCCAAGGTCCATAGGTGCTGCATTGATTAGGAATTGCTGACTTTGTTTAGCTTATCCTTTAAGGCTCCTTCATGACATCAGATATGTGAGAGGTCATCCATTACCAAGGTTGATTTTAGCACTTTCTTTCGTGACTTCGTCTAAGTGTACTCTATTTTTTGTATTTATCGATGTAAAAATTACAAAGTTATCCTTTATAGATATATTCTTTCTTCACACATAAAATGGTAATTTAATAACTTCGTATGCACACAAACAAAAAAATAAATGCACTTAGATAAAATAAGGGTGAAAAAATCAATTCCCTTAGGGTTTTTTTTCCTTAGGGAGTGCTACTTTTACAGAATAATAGTACTAGCAATTATAGTAGCAAGTGACCCCACAACCTTCTGAATAGATAGGCCCTTAGGATTTTTTCTCAGGGGATGCTACTTTTACAGAATAATTGTACTAGCAATTATAATAGCAAGTGACCCCACAACCTTCTGAATAGGTAGGCCTTTAGGATTTTTTTCTCAGGGGATGCTACATTTGTAGAATAATAGTACTAACAATTATAGTAGCAAGTGATCCCACAACCTTTTGAATGGGTAGGCTTGGGGTTTTCTTAGTTGGTGCTGTTGCTTTTGCTTTTGCTTGCTTCGAGTTTTCATAGTTGGTGCTGCTGCTTTAGCTTTTGATTTTGCTTGATTGGAGTTTTTATAGTTGATGCTGCTGCTTTTGCTTTCATGCATCCGATAAATTCTTTCTTGGTTGAAAAAAGAGAAAGAAAAAGGAAAAGTGAATTTCAATATCAACCATTGGTTATATTTTTTGACGACTCAAATGTGCGAAAAATATACCACGTCAACCGTATCCTATTTGCACCCACGAATTCCTCAATCCATGCATGCATCAGGTTTTATCATCAACTAAAGATTTGTTCTTGTTGCACTTATTTCTGCCTTTCATATCTTTTCTGAAATCATGGAATGAAGGAACAATAAGAGGTGTTTTGACTTAATAATTCAAAAATAATTTTTTTTTTGTCTTTATTTAAATATTTTTCATCTTTTCTAGTTCTGAGTTAATTCTTCGAAAATTACTGACCTATTATAATAATAAAAAAGAACTTCAAAACTATGGACAATGACAGCAAAGAGATTTTTTTTTCCCCCTCAAACTATACACCATTTTTCTACTTAGACCTCAAATTATCAAACTCGTTTCTACTTAGTCCTCAAATTATCAAACTCGTTTACTTCGTCTTTCAACTATTGCATTGCAGCCTATTAAGTCCTCCAACCTAAGTGCAAAAGTAGCAAAGACAAAAATAATTATTTTAGATTAATAAGCGAAAACACCACTGAGCGGTTAAACTGCCCTAACGGAGTTTCTCAGTCTTTTTTTTTTCTATATAAAACAAACTCCTCCCTTCTCATTTCTCACCCATCTATAACAAACATCCGAATAGATATCTAGCAGAGCACATAATGGGAAATACTGAGAGTAACGAGTCGAACGCCGCCGGAAGTAGTGAGGAGGATTCGGCTCAGAGACAGAGGGAAAACACGGAGACTGCGGTGGCGACTGCGGTGGGGGTAGCGACGGCCGTGGCGACAGTGGCGGCTGCGGGGTGGGCCGTAACCAAGCTTTTATCATCCTCAGCATCAGAAGATGAGAAGACCAATGACAAAGGGAAATTGATGGTAGCTGCTGGAAGTTCCAGCGGCGCTGGAGGCGGCTTCACTGAAAGTTCCAGCAGCTACCCCATGAAAAAATTCGAGGGTTACTTCCTGGATGAAAAGACTAATGAGAGAGAGAAGCTAAAGATGAACATTGGTGCTAGCTTGAGTGATGATCAATCCCAGGCGGGTTTTGGTGGGGTCATCCGTGATGAAGGAGGCCGTTGGATTATGGGTTTTTACGGTAGAATATCGATGAGGGATTGTACGCCCGAGCAGGCGGTGATATGGGGCATAAACAATGGGTTGAAAATCATCCAGGAGGAAAAGTTCCGCGAGGTCGAGATCGAATCGGTTTCGGAACCTGCTGTTATTCAACTCAGGGACAAGACTCGTAGGAAGTCACGTATCGATGATATTGTAGAGGAATGCAGGGGGATGTTGCTGAGTACGGGATGCAAGCTGAACTACACCGATAGAAAAGGAATTGCGGAATCATTGGCCGAGCTAGGAAGGGATCAGGTGACTGATTTGGTCCGTCTCATCAGCTTGCCGCGGATGCACGCTCGGCCTCTTCTTAATACCAGGAATGCAATACAAAAAATGATGGATGCTACTGGAGGAAAGCTAAAGATGAACACTGATGCTAGCTTGAGTGGTGATCCATCCCGGGCGGGTTTTGGTGGGGTCATCCGTGATGGAAGCGGCCGCTGGATCATGGGTTTTTACGGTAGAATATTGAGGGATTGCTCGAATTCCGAGCAGGCGGAGATATGGGGCATATACAATGGGTTGAAAATCATCCAGGAGGAAAAGTTCCGCGAGGTCAAGATCGAGATTAAATCGGATTCGGAACAGGCTATTAATCACCTCACGACCAAGACCCGTAAGATGTCAGCTATCAATGATATAATAGAGGAATGCAAGGGGATGTTGGAGATTACGGGATGCTCGCTGAACCACACCAGTAGAAAAGGAAACAAAGTTGCGGATGCACTGGCCGAGCTAGGAAGGGATCGCGGGGAGACTGATTTGGTCCGTCTCATCACTCTACCAAAGGAAATTAAGAGTTTGCTTGACGTGGATGCACGCTCGGCCTCTTCTTACTACTAGTAAAGGCTTTTTGGGTGAGAGATCTAGAGTGGGGTACTATGGCTAAAACCCTTTGACATGGATTTCATATGAGTATTCCCCATATACTTAATTCCTGGTACGTCGTATGATGTTATTTTCCTTTGTTTGTCTGGTTTATGTACCATATATGTTTCTCCTAAGGCTTATGCCATTGTACTAGACTTCTAAGTTGTAATATGGGCGTTGATGATTTGCTCTGCGTGCAGTACTGGTACGTACTTATGTTTATATGAGAGATGTAAGATTTGAGAAATGGTATGTTAGCGTACGTTACATGTGAACAACTGAACCCTATAAAGTGTGGTGTGAGAAAGAGAGTAATTAAGAGTTCGATCGAGATGAGTGACGATATATCAGAAAAAAAAAAAAAAAGAGTTCGATCAAGAGCTTTTTTTGGGTAATTATACCATTTTATAAAGCAAATCAACCAAAAACAAAGGAAAATCCCAACGTACAACGGGAACCAGGTAGAACTAACACATTCCTAACTACCTAGGAAAACCAGAAAATAAAACCCAACAAAAAAAAGATTCACAGAGAAAATATGCGAGAGCTAAAACTCCAAGACTGAGCTAACAACCTCGTACCATCACATAGCCTCAAGCCTCTCCACGAGCATAAACAAGCACGGACTTTCTCAATAATCAGCCTAACCCAAAACTGATCGAAGTAGAAACACCACTGCCCTGGAAGATTCTCTTGTTTCTTTCTCTCCAAATTCAGTAGATAGAGCTTCTTTCTCTAAAAACCTTATAGAGATCTCAAATCGATCGCGGCTCCCCATTTCTTTCCTTCTCCTTACCCCAGGTGGTTCCTGCCTCGCCTCCTCCTTCCCCTTCCCCTTCTCCTCCTCCTCGTCAACTACTTCGATGGCAATGAGTTGGTTCAATTCAAACTCTCTCCTTTCGATGGCAATGAGTTGGTTCAATTCAAACTCTCTCCTTGGGAAAAGGATCTCTCATTCTCCCCATCGTATTTCGACAGTGGCAATTTAGATCTGGGAATCAAATATGAATTTATTGGGCCTCTAAATTCTGATCAACCAATGCGATGGATTCAAATTTTTTTTTTTTTTTTTAACGTGAGTATAATTATATTCATTGGCCTTGGGCACTCCAACACTCTTATCTACAAACATGTTTATATGAAGTCTATACACGTGCGCCTACAAATTTTGTGATAAAAATTTATGTTAAGAGCTTCTTTGGAGGGAGGAGATGAAGGGGGATATGTGAGGCGTCCTGATTTGTACTCCGATTCTCCTTCAAATCCGGTGTTTGGTTTAGATTTTTGGAAGGGGGAGATATTTAGATAAACATTGTAGTGGAAGTTTCATCTCTGCCTGGAGGTGGATTTGTGGGAAGGGAAGCTTGGACCCCAGTGTTGGCAAATCAGGGGGTTTTGAGACGATTTTACCCCTCCAAATCCCCATTTGATTTATCTTTTCTCATCCCATTTCTTCTTTTTATCTTTTATCATCCCCTTTCTTCTTTCATCGTGTTCTGAAACCCAGACCAATGGAGAGAGAGAGAGAGAGAGAGAGAGAGAGAGGAGGTCGCCGAACAACTCTGGTGACTCCACCACCGGACCGACGGTTATAACTCTCCCTCGTCTTCCTCCTTACACGGGCTGAAGTATGGTTGTTCACTCCATTTGCAATTGTGTGTGCGCGCAATGATATGAGATAGATAGTGGTATTTATAAACCACTTTACCAAACAATTTTGGTAAACACGTTTTTACCAAACAAAATTTGGTGCACCTACTTTTCTTTTTCAACTACCAAAAAATGTACTTTTTTAATTACTAAATTGAAAATATATAATTTGGATTTCTTAAAAAAATAAATCAAATAAGGTTAAGACATTTTAAATATAATTACATTTAAATTTATGCAATAATTAGTTCTAAATATGTATTTACTGTAATTACAAAATGTACTTTTTAATTACTAAATTGAAAATAAATAATTTGCATTTTTTAAAATAATAAATCAAACCAAACCAAACCAAACCAAACTGAGTCTTAAGTCCCAATCACTTGGGATTGACTTTTTAAAATAATAAATAAAAAAAAAAGGTTAAAACATTTTAAAGATAATTTGATTCAAATTTATGCAATAATTAATTGTATATATGTATTTGCTGTAATTATAATGAAAAAAACCTAATTTGTCCATTAAAATACTAAAGTGGGGGCAAATAAGTCATATAATACCTTATCCCATCATATCCACCTTCCAAATCTCCCTTCTTAAAAAATCATCCAAACACCCCATTACAAATTCACCATTCTTAAGAGGTGGGACTACCATCCTTAACATATAACCTCTCATTATATATCCACCTTCAAATCCACCCCCATTCTATATCTACCCAAAACAAATCTTCCATCCAAACACCCCGTAAGAGTATTACGTGACAACGCCGAAGACAGATTAATTAACCTTGCTTAAATTCCTATTACCTTTCTATATAAAAAGTAAAAGGTTGGTTGCAATGCCACCACTCTTAATTTTAATGCCACGCATCCTAACCTAGTCTTACAACTACTCCTGTGTCCCTTGTAATTCTTACTTTTCTTGCATCTCTATCTCTCTCTCTCTCTCTCTCTCTCTCACTATAAACACACTTTCTCTCTCATCTCGTTCTTCTCCAGCCATCTATTCTTCTCCCATTTGCTCTTCTCCACTCTCCCTTCCAAATTTTTCCTACTTCCGGAACCAATACTTAATCGAAGGCAAAAGTGGGTCACGCACCCTTTTGCGTGAAATAATTAATGAAAGACGAAGAGTGAAAAGTTTACGGTTTCCATAATCTTCTCCACGACATTTTTTCCTCGTCTGATTAAAGTACAGTAATCAAACGAGTGTACAATAATCAGTTGACTTAAAATATCGTGTCACTTAAAAAAAAAAAGGGGAAATTATAGTTACCTCCTCTAACTAACCCTCGCGTACACTTACCCTCCTCTAACTTTTTTTTTTGGCACTTAACCCCCTCAAACTAATTGAAATTCAAACTGTCATAACTTCGAACGGTCATAACTTTTTCGTCCAAAATAGAAAATATGCAAATTATGTATCGATTTCGAGGTCTTGAAGTCAGCTTTCTAATGACACCAAAATCATATCACAATTCAAAGCACACAGAAAGTTATGATCAAAAAAGTAAGAGCTGGTAGACAAAAAGATCGTTTTGATCATAACTTTCTGTGTGCTTTGAATTGTGATATGATTTTGGTGTCATTAGAAAGCTGACTTCAAGACCTCGAAATCGATATATAATTTGCATATTTTCGATTTTGGAGGAAGAAGTTATGACCGTTTAAATTTCAATTAGTTTGAAAGAGTTAAGTGCCAAAAAAAAAGTTAGAGAGGGGTAAGTGTACGCGAGGGTTAGTTAGAGGGGGGTAACTATAATTTGCCCAAAAAAATATCCATCACATTATCACTGACCAAAGAGAAAAATTGAAAATGCCTTCGATGGGGTCCAGTGAAATGACGAATATGCTGACCAAATATTTTAAAATGGAAAAAGTGTCTTTCATTACAACAAAAAATGCTTTTCACAACATGCGAAAAACGCTGTAGTATAAAATACACAGCATTCTTCGACACTGTTGCATAGTTTCTATAGCGTTCATTGCCTGCTGTTGTAAACTTTTTATAGCTCTCACTGCCCGCTGTTGTAAGACTTTCTATAGCATTTTTTGCATGTTGGGTTTGGTTAATATTACTACGATCTGTCCTAATCTGTTTCAATATCTTTAATATCATTCCAACCAAGCTCATAAAAAACTAAAAAATGAATTGAATAATCCACTTAATACCCATTCATTAGCAATATATTCATAATATTCCATACCTACCCAAAAGGCGACTTATATTTAGGGAAAATGACGGCCAAAGACGTGTTTTGATAATCAATACCCGCCAATGACATTTTCAGCATTAACAAATGTTCTTAGCATGTCATTGACGGGAATTAATTATCAAAACACGTTCTGAGCCATCATTTTCCCTTATATTTATCCAACATCGAGTACAATAGACTCCCCTCCCACCCTAAACATCTATATCCCAAACAAGCCTATTTAGCAAAAAGAAAGGAATACATATCAAAGAGCAGGCTTCAACTATATCCAACTAGCACTAGCGCATCATCATATCTTCAGCAAGCACAAAAATCACGCTACATGCACAAGAAGAACACATTTCAATTTGAGTGAATAATTAGAATTTTAAACCAATCAACTTCATAGATAGAGTAAACAAAAATATGTTCGTTTCCATTATGTAAAGGTCAACAAACTAACACTCTAGGAAATGCTTCCTAAATACAACAAAAGACAACATCAACAAACAAGCACCTCCTGAAAACAACATATTCAAACTGGAAAAACAGAAATTTGCAGCCCCCCACAACAAGAGTATCCTACATGATATAGATACAGATGTGCAACCTATAATATCCCCCATCAGTTTGGTCCACTTTTTAAGCAAACCAAATTAATTTACAACAATAACATCAAATTTCATAGTTCCAACTCCCTAATTCACGGTTTCACCACATTTCAATAGTAGCATCTCAATGCTAAATGAATTCAATGAGTGAACTTCCAGTTCCAACAATCATAGACTACAATCTCCAAATAATTGGAAAAGTAAAAGCAGGATTTGTCACATTTAACATTTCAGATGCAAAAATCTGAAATTATGCAATCTTTTCGAAAGCTCAAAAAACAATTAACTTTCATACCAAGGGAGGATCAGTGGGTGTAGAAGCTAGTCATTCATTAGTTGCTTGATTGTGATTGTGACTCTAGATAGTTCCAAAAAAAAGGAAGGTAAAACGTCATTATTCGAAGTAGTCCACAATAACATTCAATCTAGAAAACAATAAACTACTTGGTTTTTATTTAACTCGTTGATTACATTAAGCACATGTGCCATTTGAGACTTGAACTGAACAGTTTCTTCACTTACCTAATCTTATTTGTGCGACTCCTTTTCCCACACCTCTTACATGTCCACACCTCTCGGGACCAAGGGCTTTAGAAGAGCATCTTCTATCAGATTAGTTCCTCTCAACCAAAAAAAAAAAACGATTAGTTGAAGATGAATAATTCCTTCTAAAAATTGTATCACCAACAACCAAACTAAATGATTAAGGTGACTATCGCAATATGTAGTAGAATAAACAAGAAGCCATGGCCTTACAATTGTTTGACCCATATATAGTAGAATAAATAAACAAAGATTGACATAGCCCAAAAAAGAGAGGACAGAATTAATGTGCCCTGCAAAAGCCAACAGTTGAACTGTCAAATTGTAATGCCCTGCAAAAGACAGCATGTTATTTAGCTCCACAATGCCATTCACGAGAATATTGGGTTCATCACAATATGGTAGTGGAGTTAAGAAAGCTTTCACCATCATCCTGCACATGGCATACTCATATCATGCTCTATAAATCCAACCTAGAATATATCTTTCTAACCTTTTAACAAGTAAATACCTTTAGGCTCCCCAAAATAACTGTTCCAACTTCCCTGCACCAAATTCAGCAACTAATTTCCCTGTTCCAGCAACTAGAATATCATATTCCAGCAGTTCACCTATATTTCAAGCAACAAAACCATTTTTAGCATTTACCATCAAATTCCTGCACTTAATTTATAGTCTCTGCTACTTATTTTAAAATTCAAGCAACAAATTTTCAACCAAAAAAGTCATTCAATTAACCATGTTGTCAAGACCAAACAAGGACTATAGACTGAGATAAAAGTCTATTACTCATCTCATGTATATATAAGCATAGATGCAAATAATCATTCAGCACATACAAGCACGTCATGATAAAAAAATATCAGGTGGTGGCCTTGAATAAACCTGGGTAAGGAACTACAGTAACCTGGAGTTGTAATCTTTCTAAACTATAACATACAAAAGAAAAGGTCTCTATTACCTCTAGTTGTAAATAAAATGACATGTATTAGGTGTATCATAGCAAAGAAATCAAAATCCATACAAAGATTCTGAGTTTAATTGTTTAAATCAAATACTTTATGACGCTTAACCACTCGTCTTCCTCAATCGAGCGTTGTTGTCGCCTGGTCGGACTCTCATAAACTCATTTGAGGTGAAATGCAAAAGCCCTGCTGAAAAAGGGAAGGTTTTCATGTTTCAATTGGTGACAACGATGTGGTCCCACACACTTTTCTCTTCTTCTTCTGTTTTTTGGCGGAAAGATAAAAGGGATATTATTATTAAGTTCACTAACCATTTCAAGCATCTGTTAATTTTACACGAGTGGCCATCAAACAACACATAATTCACACAAAACAAGAGACCATCAAACAGAAATTCCCTTATGCTCATTAGATGATTCCTTGGTCCCTCAAGGTTAGAGTATCAAGCCTTCACATAAACAAGAGAAAAAGAACCTTCCTATACGAGTCACCCACAAAGTGACAAATCTAATTTTTCAACTTAGCCTTGCAAACACAAAACTTCAATGAACTTCGTTCTCGACACCACATTGGCGATTGTAAGTTCTATCCGTCCGTTCGAATCTGACTGGTTCGAAATCAAAATTCCAACATCAAATTAATTAGCCTTAAAAGTTAAAATCATAAACCCCAAATTCCACCACACAAATGAAAACTCTCCCAGTGGAATACTTCGATGAAAGAGAAAAGCCCACTTGATTCCTATGGGAGAGGACAAGATACTTTGTCCCCTAACCCTCTTACATATTAACCCCACAATCCAATCAAGAATTCCTTGGATGGAAACTGGTAGAAGACTCCTAGCAGACTAGGGAAATATGGAATCTCTACGAATATATAAACCAAAGTAATCCCGACGAATGCGTCTGAACCCATGAATCGTAAACATCAATTCCACCACACAAATCAAAACCCTAGAACAAGAAATCATTAAGATATAAACCAACTGATGTTTTATACATTGATGAAGGATGAATGAACATTAATAATCAACTGATTTTTTATAGCACGGATGTAAGATGAAGAAACTAGATCAAACAATTAAGATTTGCCCTAAAACTAATGGGGCAAGATATACATACATACACAACTGAAACTATAAATTAGTTCTAAACTATTTCTGGGCCCATGAATCATAAAATCCTAGAATCAAAATCAAGAGTTATTTGTTTTCTCTTACTTGAACACGAAGATGAAAGCAGCAAAGGAAGGCGTACTTCTGAATGTCACTAGACTCACTACTTGTTCGGGCAAAATCTGTCGATGAGGAGAAGAACCCACTTGATTTGTTGAATGAAAACCTGTAGTAGGAGAACCCTAGCAAAGTCGGGAAAACGAAATAGAAAAGATTGGGTGGGATTACCAACTACTCAAGATTAACCCTAGAATACCACATCGATCCATTATCAGCCAACACCAATTTGCCCAATTTGAGAAATCTTCCACCAGTTTGCACGAAACGATTGGGAGTTTTGACGCCACAGAGATGTCGATTGAAATTTTCACAAGGGGTGTGCGATTTTGGGCACTAATCTTGCCGCCTATAATTTTGGCGGAACGCTGTTGAAGGCTTTTAATGAAACGCTATTGTATTTGGGCTCAAGGGGTTTTCTTCCTTTCTCACTACAGAATGTTATACTTGCTTCTCTATGATAGCATAAGTAAAAGAACGCTATAAAATTATGCTATAAAAGGTCATATGTATTGTAGTGTTTCTCATAAATAAGTAACAAGAACTTGGCTTCTCCGATGCACAATTACGGCATTGTCTATTATTCAACTTCTCCAACCACCTAACCATTTTCAGCAATCAAGACTTCTTAATTTTTAGGCCCATATGCCTATCTTATTTATAATAAAAAACAGATGGATTCAATCATCATATCACTTAATTTCGTATATTCAATTTGTAGTATGTTATCTTAACTAATAACTGCTGACCATTCCTTTGAGAACAAATTAAATAGGCAATGACTATCAGTCAACTACATTTTTTCATGCATACTCAGACAAAGTGCAATCTGACATGATCAGCATACAGCCAATACAAGTCACATCACATGCCCGCAATTACAAGGCAACTAACTATCTTTGAACAAAGATGGGTATGCACAAACTAGTTTTTGTGGGATTAGCTTACAGCCAATGTGGCAATACAGCCGAATATTCAACTCATTCCTCAATTTAAATACCCAAGTAAATTAAAAAAACAGACAACGATAAAGCTTACCTTTTCACCGAAAAGTGGCTTGGCACGGGCAGAAGAACTTCCCATGGTTGTTCGCGTCTCCTCCTTTTTGGCATAGAAGCTTCTGACGTTTGGTAGATTTGTCAATTGCAAGTACTTCAGTTTAATGAACTTCACCTCTGAGTTCATTTTTTTTTATCATTTTGTCATTCAAATCCAACTATTGTATCCATGGTTTCACAGTGTAGTACGTTTAGTCGTTCTAGGTGGACAAGCCCTCTTGCAGTGCATGATGAGAAAAAGATACTTAAACTTACACTTTACAAAAGCTTACACATTTAATTATTGAAACTATAAGACTTTGCACAAATGATTTTAGCTCACCAATAAGATATTCCAGGTTATCGTGGCATGATCTAACTAAGAGGTTTTTTAAGTCAATAAATCTATATTTCCAACCTCTGTCATGAAACATCTTCTTCAAACCCTTACTGCCATCGAGGTGTAGCATATTAGCTTTGTTCCACGAAAGGAATGAACTCATTTCTTAAAGAAGACCATTCATATTTCAAAACCTTGTTCCTCGAAAATATTCATATACAAATAATTGAGTTTGACTGCCCATTGAGAAGATCCTAAATTCCTTTAGATTCTCAAACTTTAGTCACTTATTGGGTAATAGCATGACATATGGTGTACATGGATATGTAAAGTGGTTAATTGACCTTTAGTCAATGACCACTTTAGCTCGCAACTTAAATTTCGTATATGAATATTTTCGTATATGAATATTTTTTAGGAACATGGTTTTGAAATATGAATGATCTTCTTTAAGAAATGAGTTCATTCCTTTCGTGGACAAAGCTAATACGATATGACAGAGGGGTTGGAAATAGATTTATTGACTTGAAAAACCTCTTAGTTAGATCATGTCATGATGACATGACATATCTTATTGGTGAGCCAAAATCATTTGTTCAAAGTCTCACGGTCGTTCAATAAATTAACTATGTTAGCTGTTGTAAAGTGTAAGTTTAAGTATCTCTTCTCCCCATGCACCGCAAGAGGACTTGTCCACCTGGAACGACTAGAAGTATTCCACTAAGGAATTATGGAGGCAATAGTTGGATTTGAAGGACAAAATGATGAAAATGAACCAATAGGTGACGTGAAGTTCAGTAAATTGAAGCAACTGCAACTAAGTTGAAGTGTAAAGCACCATTTCCCGCCCCCGCCCCCTCCCCTCATACTCTCTCCCTTGGCCCATCAGCATCTTTTGACCTATCAAGCTGTGAGAGATTAAGAATGTTTACTGTAGTAAAACCAACTGGTTTCTCTTTTTTACTTGCAAAAATAAGAGGCAAACTACAAATTTTTAACAAAATGACTATTTGTTTGAACTTGAAAGTTATTCTTCCTTGATGCTATTTTGGCACAAGATCCAAAATATAAATCAAAGTATCAAAGAAAAAAATTGCAACCATAAACATGGACACAATTGTCTCTCATTTTGTAAGTAGCAGATTGTATCGAAAAGGGTTATGAGGTTATATTATTAAACATAAAATCAAAGTGGAGAAATCTTCTCTTACGTAAGGCTTGCCTACTTCGAAATTATCCATTCACATGCGAAATGATTGTGCTAATTGCAAGTATCAGGTCCTATACTCATATGTCACCTGGGATGCAGATTGCTCCAATATGAGCAACGGAGGGAACAGAAATGAAACACAAATAACAACACGCACATGCCTAAATTGTGGTACAATGGGACTGTGGTTCTATAGATACAATCTTCGAAATTACTTATTTTCAGAGATAAACAACCTATGAGAGGGTTGTACCGAGTGCCTAGAGCTTTATTTAGGTACAAACATGATTAACTAGGATATTAGTGTCTTCTATTAACACATATCAAGTCTGCACAATAAACAACTGTGCCATTTTGCGATTTTCTTGAAGTATTATCTTTATATGTGCTTTTCGTGCACAATTTATAGGGTAAACAACTACATCAATACGCTTTTAAAGCTGAACAAAGTCCAGCAAGCAAACATCTAACTAAGGTCAACTGGACCAACAAATGAAATTTATTCTCCTCAATATTGAGGAGAGGGATTGGGCTTATGGATGAGGCAATCCCTTACTAGGCATATGATGTTCAGGTTCAAGTCTTACCACTGTCAGTTGCACCATTCCTATCCTAAGAAGCACGGATACGGATACGTAGATATGTGATTTTTCCAAAAAACAGGATATGATATGTTGAATATAAAAATAAAATTCCATTAATGATTAAAGTTATCCATTACACGAGTTCACCATTTCACATGCCAAGCAAAAAAAAAAAGTTCATTTAACATCATCAAAAAGCCCTAATAGAACTACCACCAGTACTCCTGATTGACCATGTGTTCAACCAAAAAAAAAAAAAAACAGATTCGAACCCTAATAATTCGACTTACAGGAAAAAAAAAAAAAACCCTAATCGACCATGTGTTCAAGAAAAAAATGCATCAACCAAGTGTTAAAGAGTTGCACGAATTACAGATTACCCCATGTCGATATGGAACGAGAGATTCGAACCCTAAGTCATAGATTTCGAGTAACAGAAAAAAAATCCCTAATCGACATGGAAAAAGCCCTATTCGACATGGGGAGTAAGAGAACGAGCCACAGAGAGAGAAAGATACCTTCTTGTCCAGCCCCTTGTCATCTGTTGATTTCATTCTTGTTCTCCTGTGTTCGAAAACAAGGGTTAGGGTTTCTGGTTCTTGTACGGAACGAGAGAGAGACCTTGGTTGTTCGTTTCTGGTAATCGTCCAGATCTGTTTCGTTCTTCTCCTTCGTCTTCTCTCTCCCTTGTGTTTCAGCGTGAAATGGAAGCTACGTTATTGATTATCCAAATTCACAAGCCATCCAATTCAAAACAACCAACTAACAATACATCTAGAGAACTAAATCCCATTTATACAACAGTTTCATCTCAAACTGAAAAACAGAGATACACAATCTACGATGAACCAAAATCTCAACAAATACTGTTAGGGAAGCACAATCAGATTAAGAAAAAGGTCTAGAGCAAACCCTACTTCTTCTTAGTTCAAAACAACCAACTGATTATCTACAAAAAGAAACGAATCCCATTTATACAACAGTAATTGCTAACGTAGAGAGAGAGAGAGAGAGAGAGAGAGAGAGAGAGAGAGAGACTTACGGCCGGGAACTCAGCAGATGGAGATCGACGACGACACGAAGTGGTGATAATCGGCGGCGATGGCGGACGGAGAAGACGATGGGGTTGGGGTACGGGCGTGGGTGAATATTGAATTATAGGAGTACGTATAAAACTGATTCAAGGATTTCCGAAAATTGCTTTTCCCTTTGGGAAATGGAAGCTGAAAGGGAAGAGCCCCGTTTGTGAGAGACCCGTGATCCGCAAGATAAAATTACCCGACCTAACCTCCATCTTACCCGTGAGTCCCATTTAAAAACGTGAGCCGTTGGATGTTTTGAACAAAATGAGCTGTTTCGATCATCTTTGTGAAATCCAAATTGTGTCCAAATATCATCTGTGCGGGCTGTCTATTTTGAAAAATCTGTGTCGGTATAATTACTGGGGAAAAAAAACTACCGGCCCGAATTTGAATTTAGACGAGATTTTCCCCCCCGCCCCCCCCAAATTTTAGTCTACATACACTATCTAGTTTCACTACCTCCCAAAACGACGTCGTTTTGGGGAATTCTAAACAAAACAAAATTGAAACTCAGTCGTGCGCTAAAATCTTTCCTTTCCCATTCCCTCCACTTTCACGATAGAGATAAGATAAGAGGGTGACCACCACAACCCAATACCAGCGCTTCCCCACCTCCGGCGACTGCTACCGTCGCCGCCTTCTGCGCACTCCTGCACGAAGGTCTCTCTCTAGCTCCTTCATTGTTTCAATTAGTACACTTAATTGAGTTGCTAGAAAAAAAAATCCTAAATTGAGCGTTTTTTTTTTTTAAATTAACCATTTTATAGAACAAAACCCTAAATTGAGTTGCTGAAACCCACCCCCCCCCCCCCCCCCCTATTTTGAAAATTAGGATTTTATTTCGAATTAGGGGTTAGTAGGTTTTGCACTGAATTGATGACAGTGTATGAAGCTCGCCAAAATCATTACCTGGATATGAGCTGGTATTTTGAATGGAAGAATCATTTGTAGAGCTACTTGTTTTGCTATTCTCTTCTCTTTTGGATCCATGTGTTTCGAAAATTAGGGTTTCATTTCAAACCTAGTCAAATTGGCTTGAATGTTGAACTGGCGTAAGTGTCGAATCTAGAGTCAATTGATGTATTGCACTTGAGATATATTGAGTCTCGAATTAACTTTTGTTCTAGCTTCTTTTATCTTAAAGTTGATTATTTTGACAAAATGAGATTTGGCATGCATGTAATTCTTTTTTTTTTTTTTAACCCAATAGATGATGTCGTTAGATTATGTTCTGTCAACAATGCCTCCAAACATAGATGAAAAAAGAGAGGTGTGGAGTGGAGACAGTGAAGAAGAAGAAGAGGTATTGAGTGGTCCTTCAAGCAAAGACTGTGATGAGATAGAAACTACCGGGGATGGGAAGGAGAAAATAGAAAATTGTGAAGATAAAGTTGAAGAACCGAAGGAGGGAATGACATTCGACACGTCGAAGGACGCTTATCTATATTATGTAAGATATGCGAAAGAAAAGGGTTTGTTGCTACGAAAAGATTATCGAGAAAGGAAAAAAATGGAAACGTGAGGAATGTAGGGTTTGAATGTTGTCATGCTGGAAAGGCAGGAATGAGAACAAGCAACCCGGTCAAACCACGGCCACAAACAAAAATTAATTGTCCAGCTCACTTTACTATTGTTTTACACCCGGATGGAAAGTGGAGGTTGAATCAGGTTGTTTTGAAGCACAATTATGAACAGAGTCCAGGAAAGGCAATGTATTTCAAGAGCAATAGGGTACTAGATGAACATGTGAAAAGAAAGCTTGAATTGAATGATAAAGTTGGTATCAGAATGTACAAGACCTATGACTCGCTTCAGATTGAGGCTGCGAAATCAGTTGGACAAAATTCGATGTTTACGACTTGTGGAAGGATATGCTGAAGCGATGCATTGTTATTTCATGAGAATGAAAGTCAACAATTCTGACTTCTTTTTTGCAATGGATTTGAATGAAAATGGTTGACTAAGGAATGTATTCCGGGCTGATGCAAGGAATATGACAGTTTGTAAGGAGTTTGGTGATGTTGTGACATTTGACACAATGTACTAGGTAAACAAGTATGACATGCCTTTTGCTCTATTTGTAGGCGTGAACTATCATGGTCAGTCGATTTTATTGGTATGCGGACTCATCTCTCATGAAGATACAGAGTCATTTTCATGGTTATTTAAGATTTGGAGGACATGCATGTGGGGTTGTGCTCTGCAAGTAATGATTACTGATCAGTGTGCGCCCATGAAGAATGCTATAAAAAATGTATTCCCCGACACCCGACATCGGTGGTGCATATGACATATTATGAAAAAGGTGCTAACAAAGTTGAGTAAGTACAATGCCTATGAAAACATTAGTTCGTATATGTGCAAGGTTGTATGGAGTTCATTGATTGTAAAACAATTTAAGGATGCTTATGATGGGTTCATCAAAAAATACAAGCTTCAATGTAACAAATAGTTAGAGGGGTTGTATCTAGAGAGGAAACGATGAGTTCCTGCTTATGCAAATGGCTGCTTTTGGGCGGGAATGTCATCCACACAAAGAAGCGAGAGTATGAATGCATATTTTGATGATTACATTCATTCTAAGACAATCTTGAAACAATTGGTAAAGCAATATGAAAATGCATTGGCGAATAAAGTGGAGAGTGAGAAATAAGAAGATGTGAGAAGTTGGAACACTTACATTCTGTTAATAACTAAAGGTGATTTGGAGAAATAATTTCAAAGTGTTTACACGCATGAAAAAGTTAGAGAGTTTCATGAAGAATTTGTTGGGAGACTGGAGTATTCTTGTAGTCAAAAGAAAGAAAGTGTGTCCGAATATGAGGTAAAAGAGTGGGTTACATATAAAGAATGAGAAGAAAGAAAGAGAATTCAAGTGCCATTTATTGTTGATTGTTTGAGTTCAAAGGAATGATTTGTAGACATCAATTGATGGTGTGGTGATACGCACCTAAGATTGCTTGATCGAGGTGCTTAAGTCCGTTAGTTAGAAGTGTTTTTAGCTTTTAATTGTCATTTTTATTCAATATTGCTCGTAAGGTAGTTTGTTAAGTGTTTCAGGCAAAACGCCCTTAAAAGGCGTATTTTGAGTGCAAAACCAACCCCCAAGTTAATTCAAGAATCATCGCCCGGTGGGACTGGTGCCAAAATGACCAAAGAACGAAGGCGAGAAGCATCGGGCAAGCCAACGGCCGTCGGGTGTCAAGACTGGGAGGCTGGCTTGGAGAACCAGAGATAAGCTCCCCGTATCGATACGGATTTTTGACCGTATCGATACGCGTTGGTTATCTTTCCAAGCAGAGAGTCCCGTATCGATACGGCCATAATCTGTATCGATACGAGATTGTTACGGGAGATTGGCTTTTTCAGCTTAACGATGTGGTATTGATACTTTGCTTAATCTGTATCGATACGGAGAGCTTTCGGCCAGATATTTTGCTACTTTTTGGGCTTTCCATTTATAGAATACTTGCCTTTTATAGTATGTTTTTAGATATTTGAGGAGAGAGAAACCCATTGTGTATAAATAGGGGTCTCTTCTCTCCCTTTTGTATCTAGGTCTTTATTAGCTTTTATTTTTCCTCCATTAATGCTCTTTTAAGATTTTCAAGTTATTTCCATAAGAACTCAAGTAAGTAATTCTCGTTTGTTAATTTCTCGTTTATTAAAGTTGTTCCTACGGACTAGATCTTTTATAATATCAAGTTTGTTTTCGTTTTTATCGGTTAAAAGTCATGTCTCGTTTTTATGCTTTCTTTTATGCTTTAGCTATGTGTGAGTAGTCGATAGGCCAAGTCTCGGGGTAATCTTTCCCGAGTACTTAGGTGGTTATTTGGTTCTCAAACCTTCGGGCTTAAAATCTTGGTTTTCGAAATTTCATTAACCTAGCCTTTTTGGTCTATGCGAGGCGTGTTAACTCCTTGGTATGAAGTTTAGTCAAGCGGTCTTGGCAAGCGACATATTGAGGGCTCGTGGCCCCCTACGTGTTAGATACATTAGCAAAAATAGGTTGATTTAATTCCGGTTAATCACATCTTCCGATAAATGTAGTCTTTTACAGCTAAATCTTCCGGGCGTGAGCACGCGGTCGTGACTCTCACCTGAGTTATAATTGAGAACCGGTAACGGCTTAAGTCAAGGGTTAGACGATCCCTAGACTTGCCTCCTTTAAGTTAATCAAGCGTTTTCCTAGTCTTTTGCCTTGGCAATTTTCCACCGTTAGAAGCAAAACCAAGTTGGTCGTCTTAAACGCCACAATCCACCTTATAAAACCTACAATCCGATTAAGCTACATTCGAATTCTCTGTGGGTACGATCCCGGACTTCGGGATATTATGCTACCGACGATCTAGCCCTACGCTTGGGGTTTTCAACCTTATATTTGAAGGCGAGGTTTGAAGGCGAAGCATTTTTGGCGCCGTTGCCGGGGATTTCTTTTATAGCTTATTTGGAGGATCGACAAACCATTGTAAGTACTCCGTTTATTTTTCCTTTGTGTACTTTGAGCTCGGCTTAGCGGATACCTCTAACTGAGCCACCAATTCGACTTGAGGTTTAACGAAGCTAGTCGAGCATCAACTGCCTTTCTGCTTACTATTTATTACTGCATCTATAGCCGCGGTGGCGGCATAACCCCATGAGACTGTTTGTGAACGAGGCGGCGGCATAGCCCCTCTAGTCTGCTTAATTGGACTGTGCAGGTTGTATGCTCAATATCTATCGTAGCCCTTTATCGAATCGGCTACATCGATCTACATCTCGCGAGCTATCACCTCCATTAAGCCCAATGGCAGATCAACCAACAGCTCGCACTTTGCGTGATTATTTAGCGCCATAAAGAGGTCCACATGTCTCCCCCATAGCCATTCCCACTTGCACTGCCGCCAATGCGTTTGCTTTCAAGCCAGAATACCATCGGGTTATACCAGAGTTTCGGGGGCGTGAATTGGAGGATCCCTATGCCCACATTCAGGAATTTGAAACTATCGTTAGCACCTTTGTGACCGGGCCGGGTCAGCTAGATCAAGCTCGCCTGAAGTTATTTCCCTTTTCGCTCAAAGATAAGGCTAAGCAGTGGTTCCATTCTTTGAAGCCCCGCTCTTTGCTGACATAGGGGGAAGTGCAAGATGTGTTCACCACAAAGTTCTTTCCGGTCAGCAGAACCAAGCTCCTCATGGATCAAATTCAGAATTTCAAGCAAAAAGATGGGGAGGTCTTCTACAAGTATTGGGAGCGTTACAAGGATTTACTTGCAGCTGTCCCACACCACAATTTTTCCATGTATCTTGTGATTAATTACTTATATTTGGGTTGTGACCGGGAGTCTAAGCAGCTTCTGGATACTATGGGGAGTGGTGATTTCATGGGGAAGGACCCCGACGCCGCTTGGGAATTCTTAGATGCTTTGGCCAAAAGAGCTCAAACTTGGCAATACATTGACCTAGGTGACCAAGCTATGAGAAATCAAGGACCGGGAGGCTCCGGTAAGTTTTCAGTGAATGAGCAGAACGGTCTTGAGACGCGGTTGGATGAGCTATCGTTAAAGTTGGACAGAATGAAGCTAGATTCGGTCCAAGCGAAAGAAGCGAAAGAGGTGAAAGAGGTTCGCCAAGTGGAAGAAGTTTGTGTCATTTGCGAGACTACGGGTCATTTGACCGACAACTGTCATACCATCCCCACCCTTCGACAGCACTATAATCAACTCCCTGAAGAAGTATGTGCACTTAATCAACGTTGGGATCCATATTCCAACACTTATAATCCGGGGTTGAGGTCTAATCCGGCTTTCCGTTGGAGTAACCAGAATGAGGCCGGCTCGTCAACTTCTCAAGGTCCTCCTCCTCCTCAGAATCAAACTTGGCGCCAATCCCAGTTTCAGGGTCAACCACGGTTTCCTCCGGCACAATCTCAAGGCCCGCCAGGATTCATACCACCGAGCCAATTCCAAGGGCAAAATCAATTTCAGCAGCAACCAGCTCCACCTCCACGACGTTCTCTGGAGGATACTCTGAATGCATTCTGTCAAATGCAAACGACCACCAATGAGCAAACTACTCAAGCAATGAACGACATAAAGAATCAAGTGGGTAAATTAACAACGGCTATCGGTATATTGCAACAAGAAAAAGGCAAACTACCTACCCAACCACAACCAAACCCTCAAGGCCAACATTTTGCACAAGGCTCTTCGGTGACTTTCCCCGAGCAAGCAAAGGCCATAATATCGTTGAGAAGTGGGAAGATGGTTGATAATGCTCAAGTGGAGCCGCCGGTTGCGCAAATCTTGTTACCTTTTCCGGCACCATTGAAGCCCACAATGCCAAATGGGGAATCTCCCAAACCGGTTCCTACGGAAGAAGAAAAGGGAAAAGCCAAAGAAGTTGAGGTTCCACAAACTTTCATCGTTCCCGCTCCATATCCTAACCGACTTAAGTCGCCTGCCAAGCCGAATTTGAACAGTGATATCTATGAAGTTCTTCAGAAAGTGACGGTTAACCTTCCTTTGCTCGACGCTATTAAACAGATTCCATCGTACGCCAAATTTTTGAAAGAGTTGTGCACTCACAAACGGCAACTCCAAGTGCAGAAGAAGGTGTTCTTGACCGAACAAGTAAGTTCACTCTTCCAGTCAACCCTTCCGCCCAAGTATAATGATCCGGGCTGTCCTATGATATCCATCACCATTGGGGGTAAAGTTTGTGAAAAGGCTCTTCTCGATTTGAGGGCAAGTGTAAACCTCCTACCATTCTCGGTCTATGAACAACTGGGTTTGGGAGAGATGAAGCCAACTCGGGTGACTTTACAGCTGGCCGACAGGAGTATTCGCATTCCCAAAGGCATGGAGGAAGATGTCCTTGTTCAAGTTGACCAATTCGTGTATCCGATTGACTTTGTGGTTCTTGATACGTGCCCGGTACCGGCAGCTCAATCGTCCGTTCCAATCATTCTTGGCCGGCCGTTTTTGGCAACATCCGACGCCGTCATTCATTGCCGGGATGGCCGACTTAACATGAGTTTTGGCAACCTGAAGATGCAAGTCAACATGTTCCATATCGGTAGCCAATTGGGCGATGACGAGGATGTGTGCGGAGTAAGCATGATCGATTCACTTGTTCCAAGACCACGTCACTACGTTTATTTGCAAAGATGAGTTGGAGTTGGCACTGACTTCCGCCGAGGCCGATTTTCTTGCCTCCCCCGAGGTCGCGTACTTGTGCTCCTTGTTGGAGGAGGAGGAGATGTGTGGTATCAACTCGTGGGTTCCAAAATTTGAGGAGCTACCTCTTATTGAGAAGCGAGCAGTTCCGTCTAGCGTGGAACCCCCAGTGCTTGAGTTGGAACCACTACCGGATACCCTCAAGTACGCCTATCTTGGCGACGGCCAAACATACCCGGTGGTAATCTCTTCCGCCCTCACCGAACTTCAGGAATTTCAATTACTCTCTAAGTTGAGGAAGCATTCAAAGGCTATTGGATGGTCCATAGCCGATATCAAAGGAATAGATGGATCTCTTTGCTCTCATCACATCTACATGGAGGATGATGTTAAGCCCTCTCGCCAGCCTCAACGACGATTAAACCCGATTATGAAGGATGTGGTGCGAGCGGAAGTTCTTAAATTGTTGGATGTTGGCATTATTTACCTGATAGCGGATTCCAAGTGGGTGAGCCCGATACAAGTGGTACCTAAGAAGTCTGGGGTGACTGTGGTGAAAAATGACAAGGATGAGCTTATTCCAATACGTGTTCAGACTGGTTGGCGGGTGTGCATTGATTATCGGAAGCTGAACGCTAGTACCAGAAAGGACCACTTTCCCCTTCCCTTCATCGATCAAATTTTGGAGAGAGTGGCCGGGCACAAGTTCTACTGCTTTTTGGACGGGTACTCCGGTTATAATCAGATTAAGGTGGCCTTGGAAGATCAAGAGAAGACTACTTTCACGTGCCCATTCGGGAACTTTGCGTATCGTCGTATGCCGCTCGGGCTTTGCACGCCCCCGGTACCTTCTCGCGGTGTATTATGGGTTTATTCAATGACATGGTGGAGAAAATTATGGAGGTATTTATGGATGACTTCTCTGTCTTCGGTGACTCTTTTGAGGCTTGTCTTACCAACTTGGGGTTAGTATTAGCCCGGTGCGAGGAAAAGAACCTAGTGCTGAATTGGGAGAAATGTCACTTTATGGTGACCGAAGGCATTGTACTCGGCCATATTGTTTCTTCGAAAGGCATCGAAGTGGATCGGGCAAAAATCGATTTGATTGGGAATCTTCCGACTCTAAAGTGTTTGAAGGATATCCGATCTTTCTTAGGGCATGCCGGTTTCTATCGGCGTTTTATCAAAGATTTTAGTGCAATTGCCCGGCCTTTATGTCATTTGCTCGCCAAAGATGTGCCTTTTGAGTGGACGTCGGGTTGCGAGGCCGCCTTCGCCAAGTTAAAGCCAAGTCTCACCTCTCCACCTATTGTGCGATCTCCGGACTGGGAATTGCCCTTCGAGCTCATGTGTGACGCCAGTGATTACGTCGTTGGAGCTGTTTTGGGCCAAAGAAAAAGGAAAGAGCCGTACGTCATCTACTATGCAAGTAAGACGCTCAATGAGGCTCAAATGAACTATTCGACTACGGAGAAGGAGTTGCTTGCCATAGTCTTTGCGTTGGACAAGTTTCGATCTTATCTAGTGGGGGCTCCGATTACCGTGTACACCGATCATTCGGCTCTCAAGTACCTTTTTACGAAGCAGGATGCCAAGGCGTGTTTGATTCGGTGGATTTTACTCCTACAAGAGTTTGACCTCACTATTAAGGACAAGAACGGTGTCGAGAATGTGGTGGCCGATCACTTGTCTCGATTAGAATTCGAAGATCATACATCGCACATTCCTATCGGTGACTCCTTTCCCGATGAGCAGCTGTTCTCCATCACTACGGCTCCATGGTACGCGGATATAGTGAACTACTTAGTCACCGGTCTTATGCCTGGACATTGGAATTTGCAGGAGCAATGTCGATTTTTGGCCGAGGTGAAATGGTTCTCTTTTGACGACCCGTATTTGTTTAAGTATTGCGCCGACCAACTTGTTCGCCATTGTGTGCCCGAGTCTGAGCAACATAGTGTTATCCAGTTTTGCCACATGGAGGCTTGTGGCAGCCATTTCTCTTTCAAAAAGACCGCCGCTAAGATTTTACAGTGCGGTTTCTATTGGCCACAATTGCACAAGGATACGTTTGCTTTCTGCCGGGCATGTGCGCGCTGTCAACTTCTGGGGTGCGTGAAGCGACGTAATGAGATGCCGCTTACCCCCATTTTGATTATTGAGGTGTTTGACTGTTGGGGTATCGACTTCATGGGGCCATTTCCTACATCTTTTGGGTACCTCTACATCTTGTTAGCCGTTGACTATGTCTCCAAATGGGTGGAGGCTATCCCTACTCATACCAATGATGCCCAAGTGGTTATTGAATTTCTCCGTGAGTACATTTTGGCGCGATTTGGCATGCCCAGGGCTATCATCAGTGACCAAGGGTCCCACTTTTGCAACCGATCCATTGCGGCCCTCATGCGGAAGTATTCCATCATTCACAAAGTCTCCACGGCTTACCACCCGCAAAGAAATGGCCAAGCGGAGCTTGCGAATCGAGAGATTAAACATATCTTGGAGAAGACGGTTAATCCTACCTGCAAAGATTGGTCAACTCGATTGATCGATGCTTTGTGGGCTTACCGTACTGCGTACAAGACTATCTTGGGAATGTCACCTTATTGGTTGGTTTACGGGAAAGCATGCCACTTGCCAGTCGAGCTTGAGCATAAAGCGTATTGGGCCATTAAGAAGCTGAATTTCAATATGGTACAAGCCGGTGCCCGCCGCAAGCTCCAATTGACGGAACTCGAGGAGTTGAGGTACAATGCTTACGACCATTCTAGCACTTACAAATCTAAACTCAAAGCCAAGCATGATAATAAGATTTTGATTAAAAACTTTGTGCCCGGTCAGAAAGTCTTGTTGTATAATTCTCGATTGCATTTGCATCCCGAGAAGTTGCGCTCACGTTGGGCCGGACCTTATGTTGTCAAAAATGTGTCCCCTCACGGGGCGATAGAAGTAGAGAGCATGCGTGACGGTTCCTCTTTTACAGTTAACGGTCAGCGGCTTAAGCCTTTCCTTGGTGGCTTTGAAGCTGGCGAGCCCGATGAGGTCTTGGCCGATCCTGTTTACACGGCTGGCCCATCGTTTTAGCTTGTGTTACTCTAATTTGCACGGGGAGCGAAAGCGTAACCGCTGAACTTAACTGTTTGTCGGACCCGGCCCCCAGGTAAGGGGTACCCTTCATTGACTTGGGTATATGTAGCTCCGCACGCCGCTACTAAAAAAAGGATCATGTGCACAGCTCCGGTTAGTAAGGGCAATTTTAATATCAGCGACATAGGGCTTTCATTAGCTTTTCTGATAGGAGTAATTCACAGTGCACCACTCACGTCTTCCAGATTAGCCCCAACGGGGGCGGCATAGATCTTAGGTTAGGCCTTGATATTCCCGTGCTCCATTACCGCACTTGGCTCTATCTTGTGCTTGCCTGGTTACGATCTTAGGGGACGCTGGACTTCATTGTTTGGCGGAGTCCAGCTGTGACTTGGACGCTCCGAGCTCTGATATTAAATTCTGTATATTTGTACATTTGTAAATACTGCTTTTATGCTTTGTTCTTATTTCTCATGTTTCGGGATTTTCTCACCAAAAGATTTCACCAACGCATCATTGTATCGGGCTTTAATTAGTTCTTCTTTGTCGTAGTTTGCCGTTAACGATCCATGCTCACCAGATATGTCTCTATCGGGGGCATTGTAGGTCTTTGGGTGCGGCTTGATATCCCCGGGCTTTGGCACTAGGCTCTGTCTTGCATCACTTTGTTTTGATCATAGGGAACGCTGGGCTTAATTGCTTGGCGAGGTCAAGCGGTGAATTTTACTTCGGGCATGATGTAACAACTTTGATGGTCTAGTATAGCCACCCGCGTTTTGCCTACTTGGTGAGACACGGGACGAAAAGTATGACTCGTAAGATTGCGTGAAAATCGGGTGGTGTCCTTTGTTTTTCTTTGTATATATGTTTGTTGGCGCCCGGATAACATGAGCCGGGCGGTTCTAATGTCATTTGGCTCTTAGTAGGTAGTTCGAGCTTAAGTCTTTTGCAGGGTGTACGTGCTACCACACCAGCCTTGGTGGTTTGGATCTAACGTCGGAATGATTGAGGCATTCAGGAGCCCTAAGCATGGGTGCGATTACGCGTCGCGGTTGTTAGCCCAATAAAGTTTTGGCCATGATCCTGTGTGACTAGCTGTGGTTCCGTTGGAAGAGCCGAAGGAGTCGACCTTGAAAGCCGTTCGGATGACAAAAGGAGCCGGTGACGCAAAAACCTCCAACTTGGTCGAGGTATAAGGGGGTTGACATTCCCCCGTAGGTACGATCTTTTGTTCCTTTTTCCCTACTGTTGTTCTCCATGCTATAAGGGCATAGCATATTTCAAGTTGGGGGGAGGGACATAAATCGGATATTTATGTTTTATGCGTTTTGTTTAAATTTTTCGCTTTTGGTAGATCAATCCTTCCGTTATTACAAGTTAGTGGAATGGAGCAACTTAGCACTTGGTCATCAGTCCATTAATTGGCAAGAGTTCGTGTAAATATTTTTGGTTAAACTTGTTCTGTCCAACTCGTATGCATGCTGAAAGGGCGAGAAAATTAAGTGTTGAGTGTGTTGTGAGCAGGTTTGACCCATATCCCGTTGATTGTTCTCAGTATATTCTTAGTTAGGTTTTAATCTCATGTCATGCCTAAACATGTTCGTTATCTACTTTAAATCGCTTCGGAATTTATGGCATATGTAAGAAATGATACAAGGCCATCTTTGCTTGATTAAAACCACAAGAGAGTCTCATTGTCCTTTAAAAATAAAGCCTAGTCCGCGTATCACTCTTATCCATAGGAAACCGGATGTTTGGGTGGATGGTTGGAAGTTGGTTTTAAGCTTTGCTGGGCTAGCCTTAGGTTTACAGGCTCCGGGTGTATCTTAAAAGTGGCTTCGGGCGTCGGCATTGGCTATCGGGTGGCAAAGTTGAACTTCTGGAGATAAGCTCCCCGTATCGATACGGCCCGTAAGGCGTATCGATACGCGTTTGTTTCGTGGCCAATCAGAGAGCTCCGTATCGATACGGATTTTGCAAAGTATCGATACGCGTTAGTTAATTTTGAAATCTGCAGTTATCAAGGCCGGCCCCCTTCATCTTCCCAAACTCCATTCTCTCTCACTAACCCTCCATAACCGCCCAAGCTCTTCGAAACCCAACCCCAAAAACACCAAAATCAACCCCAAAACTCCATAATCTTTCATCAAACCTTCAAGCTTTCAAGGATTTCAAGGATTTCAAGTCAAATCCTACTCGTACCAAGGTCTTGCATGCAATGGTGAGAACAAAGACTGTGGCTTCTAAGGGCAAGGCTCCGGCTTCTTCTTCACAACAAGCGAAGGAGATAGTGCAGGAAATGGAGGAGGAGAAGGAAATGATTGCGAACCCGCAAAAGCGAGGCCGGGCTAAGAGGAGGACGACGGCTGAAATTCGTGCCGCAACTCAAAAGAAATGGGAAGAAGGGATTCGGAACCAGGGGTTCAAGAATGAGCGACATGCTGACGTCGACAACCTGGGCATTGATAATCCGTTTGTTCGTCGCATCCGTGACCAAGGTTTGTCTTACTACCTTGCCCCTAATCCTAGTTACAATAAAGAGCTTGTTGTAGAATTTTACAAAAACATGAAAATTCCGCCTGAGGAGGATGAAAAGAAGGATGATGCTAAGGTAACATCGAAAATTGGGAAGATTCCCATTGAGGTGACTTCAGGGTTTATTGCACGGGTTTTGAATTACCGCCAACCACCCGCAGATGATGTGAATTATCCCGATGAGGAGTATGTGGCAGACGAGACCGTTGTTCAGGACTTGTACAAAAATCCTAGGGAGGTGAGTCTCCCTCATGTGCCTGGAAAGTTTAAGGAGGTGTATCGGCTTGTTAATCAACTAGTGCACCACAATTTCAATCCGAGGGGGACAGAGAACAAGCCGGATAGTTACGAGGGGGGAATGATTCACGCGTTCATGAATCCAAATGTGGTGTGTGACTGGGCAAAGGTTATATTTCATGAGTTGATTGATTTCAAAGCCAAGGCCCCAACCAACTCTAAGTTGCCTTTTCCATGTTTGGTGACCATTATGTGTTTGGCTCAGAAGGTTCCCGCTTCCAAGTTTCCGGAGCGTGAAAAGCTCAATCCGGGGGATATTAATAGTTCCATACTTACCCGGAGTATCTCTCAGTCCCGACCTGCTGCTGCTGCTGCCCCACGTGGGGCGTACTTGACTACTTTGCCACCAAAGGGTGCAAAGTCGGCTGCTTGGAACAAATTGCTGTTTTGCCAAGGGGTGGCCACTATGGGATGCCTGAAGAAACTGAAAAAGGAGACCCGAGCCAATGCAAGGAGGCAACGGAAGATCGATCATAAGTTAGATTGGGTTTTGAGTCAAGGAGTGGGGCAAGCCAGTGAGCAGTATGTACCACCGCCTGAGGAGCCTGATGAGGATAGCGATGATTTTGCTGGGGAGGAGCCTGTGTTCGTGGATGATGAGTAGGGTCGGTGGAATAGTTGGAAATCCCTCAACTTGGTCGGGGTGCTTGGTGGTTGACAGCCCACCTCTTATCTTTTATTTTGTTGTTTTTAGTTTAGTTTAGTTTATCTCTGACTTATTAGTTTAGTAAGTTTTTGTTGAGGCCGGCGTGTGGCCTATGACTTGGTAGTTGGAGTTGGAGGCGGCCAAGGGTAGTTGAACCAAGCTAGTATATGGCCGCCGTCCCATTTTGCTAACTGTTCTTTGATTAAACCAAGGTCGATTTATGCTATAAAGCCCTTAGTAAATCTTTAATATGCCTTGATTCCATTTCGATTTATTGCCTGATAGTTAGTATATTTAGTTTGTGGCATGTTTTCTTTTGGCAATTCAGTTTTCAATCGTTTAGTCGTAAGTTCTGTTTAATGGTGCTCTCCACTTATAAGGCATGGTATTTTTGTTCCCCGTGCCTAATTCGAGCACCTTTCTTATGGGATATGGTTACATTGGTTGGAATTGGTTAAGTTATAGCTTCGTATCCGTCTTTTGTCTTTTGGCGCTCGTTTTGGATACTTGATTATAACTTGCTCAATATTTAGTTGATCGCTCAATTGTTGGCTGTGAGTTATTTTGGAATAATTAAGTTATTTTAACTCTTGCCAATTAGTTGCAGTTTGAGTAGGTGCTAAGTAGCTCTGTCGGAAGGATGGTCAGGCGTTCTTTATTTCCTTTAGTTTCTATTTTGTTCCTAGGGGCTAGCAACGCTTAAGTTGGGGGGTGTGATACGCACCTATGATTGCTTGATCGTGGTGCTTAAGTCCGTTAGTTAGAAGTGTTTTTAGCTTTTAATTGTCGTTTTTATTCAATATTGCTCGTAAGGTAGTTTGTTAAGTGTTTCAGGAAAAACGCCCTTAAAAGGCGTATTTTGAGTGCAAAACCAACCCCCAAGTTAATTCAAGAATCATCGCCCGGTGGGACTGGTGCCAAAGTGACCAAAGAACGAAGGCGAGAAGCATCGGGCAAGCCAACGGCCGTCGGGTGTCAAGACTGGGAGGCTGGCTTGGAGAACCAGAGATAAGCTCCCCGTATCGATACGGATTTTTGACCGTATCGATACGCGTTGGTTATCTTTCCAAGCAGAGAGTCCCGTATCAATACGGCCATAATTTGTATCGATACGGGATTGTTACGGGAGATTGGCCTTTTCAGCTTAACGATGTGGTATCGATACTTTGCTTAATCTGTATCGATACGGAGAGCTTTCGGCCAGATATTTTGCTACTTTTTGGGCTTTCCATTTATAGAATACTTGCCTTTTATAGTATGTTTTTAGATATTTGAGGAAAGAGAAACCCATTGTGTATAAATAGGGGTCTCCTCTCTCCCTTTTGTATCTAGGTCTTTATTAGTTTTTTTTTTCCTCCATTAATGCTCTTTTAAGATTTTCAAGTTATTTCCATAAGAACTCAAGTAAGTAATTCTCGTTTGTTAATTTCTCGTTTATTAAAGTTGTTCCTACGGACTAGATCTTTTATAATATCAAGTTTGTTTTCGTTTTTATCGGTTAAAAGTCATGTCTCGTTTTTATGCTTTCTTTTATGCTTTAGCTATGTGTGAGTAGTCGATAAGCCAAGTCTCGGGGTAATCTTTCCCGAGTACTTAGGTGGTTATTTGGTTCTCAAACCTTCGGGCTTAAAATCTTGGTTTTCGAAATTTCATTAACCTAGCCTTTTTGGTCTATGCGAGGCGTGTTAACTCCTTGGTATGAAGTTTAGTCAAGCGGTCTTGGCAAGCGACATATTGAGGGCTCGTGGCCCCCTACGTGTTAGATACATTAGCAAAAATAGGTTGATTTAATTCCGGTTAATCACATCTTCCGATAAATGTAGTCTTTTACAGCTAAATCTTCAGGGCGTGAGCACGCGGTCGTGACTCTCACCTGAGTTATAATTGAGAACCGGTAACGGCTTAAGTCAAGGGTTAGACGATCCCTAGACTTGCCTCCTTTAAGTTAATCGAACGTTTTCCTAGTCTTTTGCCTTGGCAATTTTCCACCCGTTAGAAGCAAAACCAAGTTGGCCGTCTTAAACGCCACAATCCACCTTATAAAACCTACAATCCGATTAAGCTACATTCGAATTCTCTGTGGGTACGATCCCGGACTTCCGGATATTATGCTACCGACGATCTAGCCCTACGCTTGGGGTTTTCAACCTTATATTTGAAGGCGAGGTTTGAAGGCGAAGCATGTGGAATCAAATGAGAGTTGAAAGAGTGCCTGACAAGTATATCTTGAGAAGATGGTGCAAAAATGTGAAAAGAGTCCACACTAAAATTCGGATCAATTGCGATAAATCCTCAATGTCAATTGAAGCGCATCAGCATGATAACATGTGTAATCTCTTTAATGAGGTTGTCGATTTAGCTGAAGATTCTCAAGAGAAATATGACATGGTGACGACATGGATACGCGAACTAAAACGAGAGCTGATGGAAGCTTTAGTCGTTTGTGAAAGTAATATGATTTCACTTGGTGATTCTATTTCACTTGGAGATGAGGTTATGCCTTCCAAACATAGCACAAACATACTTAACCTGGAAGTTGTTCGACAAAAAGGGAGACGTACCGCCATACAAAAGGAAGCAAGGTGTTGTGGAAAAAGTTGTGAAGAAGAAAACAGAAACAAAAAAAATAAAAAAACATTATCCAATGAAAAAGTCAAGGTACAAGTTCTTTATTATTTGTTGCTTACTAGTTAATATTTTTTTTTGAACAGTAGCTTACTAGTTAATATTGACATGTAGATCTCTTCAATGCAAGTGTAATAGTTATATTATTTGCTAATTTCAGGAGGTTGAGAAGATTGCGGTTAGCCTTGAATTCGGGACACAAGAGAGTGTTGTAAATGTACATGCAAGGAACTTTATTTTGAATTACACAATCTACTGTTTTATGTAAAAATTATTGATAATTATTCTTTATTGTTGGGTAGGGTCACCTAAGCTACATGAGGCATTCAATGTGGCCAAACATAATAACCCCATAATATGTAAGCAAATATGGCACAAGGCGGAATCATCTTCCCATTTTCTCCAACTTTTTGCCCAAGGGAACAAGCTTGAACCAATTTAGGCCTTCTTTTTCAAGTTCACTAAGCTTATTCAATGGTCAAGTTTGGAAAAGTCAATCAACTATTGCAGGCAGCCAAGTTTATGGAGGAGGACAATCAAGTTTTTTGAAAGACAACGTTAATATTGGTTTGGGGGGGGGGGGGGATGGACAAGAACTAACTATATTGCAAACTCAAAGGCATAGATGTGATAGACAACAAAGTTTCACGTATATATTGAATGAAACGAATAATGATGAAGAGTAGTTCACTTGTTTGTTTTATGAAAATGATGTATTAGTATTAGCATTACGACGGCTTTTGTTGAACCTATGAATGTTGCAAGGTCGCAATGTGTTGGATTATATTTAATGAATGTAATTTATGGTAGTCAAACATATCATGTCGTGTTCGTGTCGTATCTTGAAAGATGAGTCTCAAGGTATTTTCTGAAAATTCTGATAAAGTTTTCCTTGTTTTCGATCTAACCCGACATCACAACTTCCCAATTAGCAGTAATCAGCAATAGTAATAGAAAAAAAAGAGAAAAACACTGTGAATGTTGCAAATTTGCAATGTGTTGGATTATATTTGATGAATGTAACTTATGGTAGTCAAATGTATCGTGTCGTGTCGTGTCCGTATCGTATCTTGAAAGACCTCAAAGCATTTTCTGAAAAATTCGACAGAATTTCCCTTGTTTTCGGTCTAGCCCAACATCATAGCGTCTCAATCAGTAGTAGTCAACAATAGCAACAGAAAAATGAGCCAATTCAATTGCAATTGAAATAGAAGTTTTAAATCTAGCTGAAATGAATACATAATGTTTTACAAAAGAGGCATGAACTGAACATCATCATCATCGTCTATCCTAAACTATATTAAAGCAAAATGAAAAAAGAAAAATCCTAAGTGTCGCTACCATCTCTTCTTGGCTGGATGCTCCATCTCTTTTGGAAGTTTTCCAATTGTATCACGTATAGTTATTAAACAGAAAGGAGCATCATTCGAAGTACTTTGAACAATGGCATATTGGGTACTTTCATTCAATGCTGTAGGGAGGTATTCCCGAACAGGTGCAAAATGAGCCCGAGCATGGTCAACTAAGGGTCAACGCACTGTGGACCACTGATATGAGAAGTCAATAGTCCAGAGAGGTTGTACGATTCTCGGTACAATAACATGAGATGTTATTAGGACCAAATACAAGGAAAGTGACATGAGATGCCACTGTTCATAGAAACTTGTTCGGCAAGAGAGAGCCGAACAGGAGGAAAGCTCCTTACAAAGGATATGGTTCAAATTATTTCCTTAGGACCAGTAACACGTGAGGTAATTGGTCCAGGCCATCTGTTCGGCCATGAGATGGCCGAACAGAGAGAGAAGTACTATTTGAGGGAACATTCTGGAAGGTTCCAGAGTAGTCATATCCCATAAAGGGATAAAGATCCCAAGAATATAGGATCTGAGAAAGATACCCAACGAATATGGGACTCTTTTCCATAAACTGATAAAGGAAACGAGACTCCTTGATATCCTGGGTTTCCTATACGAGTTAGGAATCCTATGGCAACATGGATGCTTGGACAGCAAGCATCCATAAATCTATAAATATGAGGTAAACCTAGAGGTGAAAGGTACGCAATACACTGCATTCTTATTGCTTTCCTACTGATAATTAGGGTTTGATCATTAGTACGAAATACTAACAAAGGCATCGGAGGGCCTTTGCCACGAGAGGCAAAGGTGCGCTCACTCCTTGTCTGTTTTGCAGGATAAGGGTTTCTCTGACGAATTAGGGTTACGTTCAAGAGGCACGTGGAGCCGCTGCATTCCAGTGCTGTTCAAAGCACTACTTGAATTTATCCACCTACAATTGGCGCCGTCTGTGGGAAACGAAAGAGTTCCCTTTGAAATACGACCATGGTGGAAGTAGAGCCAGCAACGCCACACGACCCGAAGGATGTGCTAATTGGAGGAGGGGATAAGTCTCCACCCGGGGCTCCGAGAAAGCCCGAAGGAGGACACAAAAAGACCACGAGTAAGGGCCACCCCCTTACTATCCATGGCAACTCCAGAAATAGAGATGGAGAGACGGCATCGAAGTCCACGAGAAGGACTAAATCCCATCGAGGGGATGAATCGATTGCACACTCCAGGAGTATATACCGTAGCGAAGACGTTCTTGATAAGAAGAGACAAGAAATCGAGGAATATGCTCGTTTGATCAAAAAACGAGAACATGAGATCAGAGAATTAGAGAGAATCAGAGAACATCCGGAAGACTCTGGACTATCTCGAAGAAATTCTAAAGACAGTGAATACGCTTTGGTACAGTACCAAAAGGCTCCTTCACGAGGAAGGAGGAGCAGAAGCAGAAGTCTGACCCCGAGGCGACGTAAAACTTCTCCACGAAAAGGGAGGAGCAGGATCCGAACACCCGAGCGAAGGAGGATATCTCCAAGAAAGAGGAGAAGCAGAGGTCGGAGTTCTACCCCCGAAGAAGAAGGGAGTAGAAAACATCATAGGGACAGGTACGAGAGGCCTGATTCCGATTGGGAACGAACTAGATCCAAGAAAGGACCAAAGGATGAAGCCATGACTGCACGGGAAGCAGCACGGAAAGCACTGCAGAATATAGCATCCTCCCCTTTTGCAAGAAAGTTACAGGAGGCTAGATTGCCGACCAGGGTAAAGCACGGGACATTCATCCTCTACGAGACAGACGCTGATCCCGTGGCCCATATACAGCATTACCAGCAAGCGATGTTTATGCATGAAGGGGATGATGCAATCATGTGCAAAATGTTCCCGTCGAGTTTGGGGAAGGTTGCTCTGTCCTGGTTCCACAAACTGGGCTCGCGCTCCATCCGAACATGGGTGCAATTGGCCGAGGAATTCACTGCACGGTTCTTGACGAGCAGGAAAGCTCCCAAAACCTTTGAGAGTCTTTCTTTTATGAAACAAGGAGAGGACGAGCCGATCAGAACTTATGCAAAGAAGTACTGGGAAACCTTCAACGAAATTGAAGGATGTAGTGAAGAATACGCTATAGCCACGTTCAAAACTGGCTTACCTGGGGGGAACTGCGTAAATCTCTAAACATGAGTCCCGTGCAGACATTGGCAAAATTAATGGAAAGGATTGAGCAGCACGCCAGGAACGAGGATGACATCCTACGAGAGGATGGAAAGTTGGCCGCCGAGCAAGCGAAGGGGCCTATAAAGAAAGTTGACAAGCCAGAGCCCAAAACTTATCGTGAAAGGAAAGACTATGGGCAGGCGAAGAAAGAGCAGTACAAGGATAAACAAGCTCCGGATCCCAAGTCATTCTTTTCAATAAACACGGTTTGGAAAGAACCCATTTACAGGATTCTTTATCGAATAAAGAATCAACCATACTTCAAATGGCCCCCAACTCTTGGTGGGAATAAAGATGCAAAATGTGCTACGAATCAGCACTGCAGTTACCATAAGGATTGGGGTCACATGACAGAGGACTGTGAGATGTTTAAACGACATCTTGATGATTTGGTCTCACGAGGTTACCTCAAAGAATTTATCCAAGAGGATTCCAAGGATAAAGACAAAGCAATGGAATTGGATTACGAACAAAATCCAAAAGGGGTAATCCATATGATACATGGATTAACCGAACCTTATACGAGAAATGAGGTGAGATTGCTTCAGAGGCAAGTAAAACATAACCAACATGTAATGCAGTTGGGGAAGAGAAGAGGTCGCAACGAAGGGGCAAGCAACGAAGGCATAGTTTTTACTGATGAAGATCTGGGAGGAGTCCAGGTACCTCACAATGATGCTTTGGTCATAACCCTACGAGTTGGGGAATATGATATGGAGAGAATCCTGGTGGATTCAGGAAGTTGCACCGAAGTGCTATACTACGATGCGTTCAAGAAACTGGGGCTCACACAAGAAGATTTGGTACAATCAGTAACTCCATTGGTCGGATTTGGAGCAGGAGCAGTTTGGCCGTTAGGCAAAGTAACTCTGCCTGTTCGGGCTGGGACGGTGGTGCTGCGAACCGACTTCTTAGTGGTGGATGTACCGTCTTCCTATAACGTGATTATAGGAAGGACATGGTTGCACAAGATGAGGGCAGTCTCTTCAACTTTCCATCAGATGGTAAAGTTCCCAGGGTCTAATGGGATTGAGCACATCAAAGGTAACCAAAAGATAGCTCAACAATGTTTGGTTTCCATCATTAAAAGAGTCCATAATGCCCACCATGTTAATACCGTGGAAATTCCGGATCTGCCGACCATTGAGGATATTGGAAAAGACCCAACCGAGAGGGTAGTTGAGGATTTGAAGAAAACACTGATCAACGAGACTGATCCAGATAAGTATTTTCTAATTGGGGAATCGTTGCCAGAAAGGGAAGAAAATGAATTAATAAGTTTCTTGAAAACTTATGTCGATGTATTTGCTTGGACACCAGAGGAGATGCCTGGGGTAAATGCAGATGTTATTTGCCATCACTTGAATATAGATCCACAGCACAAACCGGTCATTCAAAAGAAACGAAGGGCAGCCGTACAGCACGTTGACGCTGTAATCGAAGAAGTGGATCACTTGTTGGAAGCCAAGGCAATAAGGGAAGTTTATTATCCAGAATGGCTATCGAATACTGTTGTCGTCAAGAAAAAGAACGGAAAATGGCGCGTATGTGTCGACTTCACAGATTTAAACAAGGCGTGTCCTAAAGACAGTTTTCCTCTTCCAAGGATTGACCAGTTGGTTGATGCAACGGCGGGATATGGACGGATGAGTTTTCTCGATGCATATCGAGGATACCATCAAATTGCAATGTTTGGGCCAGATCAGGAGAAGACGTCTTTCATTACACCACGAGGGTTGTACTGTTATAATGTCATGCCTTTTGGATTGAAGAATGCAGGGGCAACGTATCAGAGACTGGCGACCATCATGTTTAGAAAATTGCTCGGCAAAACTATGGAGGTTTACATAGATGACATGGTGGTAAAGAGTAAATCTGGGCAAGGCCATATAGCAGATTTGAGAGAAGCTTTCGAGATTTTGAGGAAATACAAGTTGAAACTCAACGCCTCGAAGTGTGTGTTTGGAGTCGGCTCTGGAAAGTTTTTGGGCCATCTTGTAACTCTAAGGGGAATAGAGGCAAATCCCGACCAGATAAAAGCCTTACAGAATCTGGAAAGCCCTCGGACAACGAAAGAAGTCCAACGATTAACTGGGATGGCAGCAGCTCTTAATCGATTTATTAGCCGATCAAGTGACAAGTGCAGACCTTTCTTTCAGTTATTGAAGAAAAGGGAAGGGTTCGAATGGGGAGCAGAATGTGAACAAGCCTTTCAGGATCTAAAGGGATATTTGGCCTCTCCTCCCCTTCTTTCGACTCCAGAAACAGGTGAGTCTCTGATTTTATACTTAGCTGTTTCTGAGCATGCTGTAAGTGCAGTACTTTTAAGAGATAAGGGATCCGAGCAAATCCCAGTTTATTATGTGAGCAAAACTTTGTTAGATGCCGAAACAAGGTATTTGCCCCTCGAGAAACTGGTCCTAGCACTAAAGACAGCAACTAGAAAATTGCCACATTATTTCCAGAGCCATAAAGTTGTGGTCTACACTGAGTTCCCATTAAAATCACTGCTCCGAAAGGCAGATTTCTCGGGAAGGATCTCAACTTGGTCCGTTGAGTTGAGCCAGTATGACATCGACTATCAGCCGCGCACAGCAATCAAAGGCCAGGTGTTGGCAGATTTTGTGGCAGAGTTCTCACCTGCGGTTGCACCTCTGCCTCCTACGAGAAAGGAGTGTGAAGCAAAGTCTCCTGTAACGAAGAAACAGGCATTAGCTGAACAAGATCCCCTGGAATGGAAGCTGTTTGTTGATGGATCAGCTTGCAACACCGGTTCAGGAATTGGAGTTGTGCTTTTGCCCCCTGAAGGGTCAATGTTAGAATTATCTGTTCGGCTAGGGTTCAGTGCGTCAAATAATGTGGCAGAGTATGAGGCACTCTTAGCTGGTTTGAGAAGTGCAAAAATCCTAAAAGCTAAACGAGTTAGGGTGTATTCTGACTCACAGCTCGTGGTCCATCAACTGTCCGGGCAATATGAAACCCGGAGCGAGAAGATGGCGGCATATGTACAGGTGACCAGAGATCTGCTCGATACCTTCGAAAGAGTGTATATTGAACAGATAAGTTCTGGAAAGAATGCTCATGCAGATTCATTGGCATGGTTAGCTGCAGCTGTGCCATCTGAGTTTAGAAGAAAAATAGCCGTAGAGTATTTGGCTGAGCCGAGCATTGGCAGAAGTGTAGAGATGGTCTTGGACGTGAGCCAAGGACCAAGTTGGATGGACCCAATAGTGGAGTTTTTACGAGATGAAGTACTTCCTTTGGACAAAAAGGAGGCACATAAAATCAGGACCAAATCTGCTCGGTTCTGGTTATCCCCAGAGGGAAAACTATATAGGAAGTCTTTTACAGGACCCTACTTGCTTTGTGTGCATCCTGAGATGGTGCAAAAGTTCCTCCACGAAATTCACGAGGGGACTTGTGGAAGCCATGCTGGTGGTCGGTCCATAGCCCACCGAGCAATCACCCAAGGGTATTGGTGGCCGTACATGCAAGAAGATGCTAAGGTGTACGTAAAAATTTGTGAGAAGTGTCAGAAATTTTCACCAATGATTCGAACACCAGCCGAGGACCTGGTGCCACTGACAAGTCCTTGGCCGTTTGCTCAATGGGGAATGGACATAGTGGGTCCACTACACAAAGCAACTGGGAATCGAAAATTCCTATTAGTTGCAACAGATTACTTCACTAAATGGATTGAGGCTGAGCCGTTGGCCAAGATTACTGAACCTATGATAGAAAGGTTTGTGTGGAAAAGCATCATAACTCGCTTTGGGGTACCCTATTCGTTGATTACAGACAATGGATCGCAATTTCAGAGGAAATTCAAAACTTTCTGTGCCCAGTATGAGATAAGAAATTATTATTCAACTCCATCTTACCCTCAGAGCAACGGACAAGCAGAGGCTTCGAACAAAACAATCCTTGATGGGATTAAGAAACGTTTGGATAAAGCAAAGGGGAAATGGCCCGATGAATTGCCATTGGTCCTATGGGCATACCGAACAACGCCTAGGCGGTCTACGGGAGAGACCCCATATTCATTAGCATATGGAACAGAGGCTATTATTCCATTAGAAATAGGTCTGCCGACCAACAGGACCACTTTGGTTGAAAGTGGAGGAAATGACAAAGCCTTGGAGATTGAGCTAGACTTTGCCGAGGAACGACGAGAACGGGCCTTGGTGCACTTGGCCTCATACCAAGAGCAGCTCATCAAAGGTTATAACAAGAATGTACACCCACGAGAGTTTGGCGTTGGAGACCTTGTGCTACGAAAAGTGCTCGGCAATACTAAAGTGGCTAATGAGGGAAAGCTGGGGGCAAATTGGGAAGGCCCATATCGAGTTACAGAAATCGCAGGCATTGGGGCTTATCGATTGGCAGACTTGGATGGGAACCCAGTGCCAAGACCTTGGAATGTCCATAATCTAAGAAAGTTTTTTATATAATTTTTCTTTATGCACATCGTGATTGTGTGGGAGTTACGAATAAAACTCTCTTGTGTTCTAGTTTTGTTATTTTTACAAGGGATACGAGTAACGCCCTCTTGGGTTTTACAGTTTATAAATGAAGTTACGTTTTTTTTCTAGACTGCTGTTTTCTTGGTATTTGTTTTGAATACGAAATCACGACATTGGTTTCCCTCATTCGTATTGGGGAGCAGGGTATAGGATATCCTTTTAAGTACGTGATACTTGAACACAAGTTCGAAACACTTGTGTGAACTTCAAACAAGTACGAAATACTTGAGAGATTGTTCTAAGTACGTGATACTTTAAAGTACGTGACACTTGAAAGAAGTACAAACAAGTACGAAATACTTGAGAGATTGTTCTAAGTACGTGATACTTTAAAGTACGTGACACTTAAAAGTTGAAACACAAGTTCGAAATACTTGTGTAAATTTCAAACATATAAGTACGTGAAACTTAAACGTTTAAAGTACGTGAAACTTAAACTCTACGAGAAGTACGTGAAACTTGGAAGCATACGCATATATGCATAAAAGTACGTGAAAATTTTAAATACGTGAAACGAATTAAGTTCGAAATACTTAAAACATCTTAAAACATCCATATCAGAAACATGTGGACAAGGTATCTTGACAGGAATAATTCAAAAACAGATGTGAAGAAAGGCAGAGCTCATTCATCTTCTGTGAGATCTTGGACAGCTGCAGGAGTAATTATAGGAGCTACTGGAGCAGCCAGCTCTTCTATGGGATTTTCATCTCCAAGTAGTTGACCATCACTGACTTCCTTTTGGCCAGGATTGGTCATATTAACTTGAGGCTCCACTTCAGACACAGGTTGCTCAGCAGACACGTTCACCTCCTGCTCATCATTTGTCTCCTCAGCAACATCCTCCTCTTGACTAGCAACACTGGGTAGTTCAATGTTGGTCCATAGAGGAGATGATTCAGGAATCTCAGCCTTGGCAAGGCAAGCTGTCCAAGAGGCCACCCAGACTTGGTCTTGTATCCCAGGCATTTGGCTAGTATAGCTTTCCGTGGCAATCTTGATTCCTTCATTATATCCTTTCTCAAAAGCAGCTTTGGCTTCAGTCTGGGTCGTCTCAAGCTCCTTCAAAGTTTGAGCAAGACTGTCCTCCGCCCCCTTCAGTTGTCCCTTTAACCCATCTGCCACTGCCAAGGCTTGGTTCCTTTCTTTCTCGAGCCTAATGATGGTACGTTGAAGCTTGGTATTCTCACTTGCAAGCTTGACACGTTGAGGCTCAGACTGGCTAAGCTTTTGAGCCATAGCCACCATTTTTTGCATCACCTGGAACGATCAAAATAGTTAAACATGGAAACCAAATGCTATGGTATGCTATGATTTACAAAAGCGAACTTTTTACCTTGGCATTGTGAGACATGAATGAGCTTAGAAGGTTGTCAGGCGAGCTTGCCACCTCCTTCTGCATATCTCCTGGCAGCAGAAAAGCTTGAGACAAGGCAAGGGCAGTGCCTTCTGACTCAACACTGTCCCGAACAGTGATAGCTCGGCTCCCGTGTGAGAATGGAGGAGCCCAGAGGGGAGCAGGAGATGAGGAGGATGTAGGGGGTCTTTCTTGAGTTTCCTTCACTCGTTGATGTTTTTCACGGTGAAGGGTTTCAATCTCTTCAAGGGAAAATCCAGGGGGAGCATCTGTTTGAGTTTGGAGGCGACGACCACGACCTTGAACATTTTGGCCCCGACCACGACCTCTACCAGGAATGGTGAGGAGGCTGCCCAAGTCAATTGGCCGGTTCATCTCTGAAGTTGAGAAGGTACGGCCGCTGGAAGACGAGTTGGATGTGGAACTGGAAGCTTCCTCAGCAAGAGGGATAGGCTCGTCAGAGATTGGAGGAGTCTGGGAACGCCTCTCTTCTTGTTCGGGAACTGGTCTTGAAGGACCAGCTACTGCAGGATTATCAGCTGCTCGGGTTCGCCGATCAATAAACCCACCATATGAAGCTTTGTAGCTGAGAAGTACTTGGGCTGCTCTTGCTCGGCCTGCAAGGTATGTCCCTTCGCCGTTGAATGCAAGTGCTCGTCTGATATCAGCTACGTGAACTTGAGGGGTTATAATGTTATAACCACGGTTGATATTTGATGCTGAAAAAAAAGGCACAAAGAAATTAGAAGCACGAAAAAGCTCTTCCTATGAAAAAGGACAACACATATGAAATTAGGGAAAAGCACTAACGTGGGCTCCCTAATATGTGAGGGGCATGAAAACCAATCATTTGGCCGTCCTCATCTCTGGGTTCGAAGTTGCCCGTGACAATCAGGAAGTCGTCGTCATCCCCTCGAGCAGAGTCAGGGAGTTCAAGGACTAGCTTTTTTCTAGAATCCCTACTTTTTAGATAATAAGTAAGGGCATCCCCAGTTCTGGAAATACTGTATAGATGGTGAATATCATACAGGCCTAGCGAAGTCCCTAACATTTGGTTTAAGGTATTTATGCCCATAACTACCCTGAAGAAATTAGCAGAAACCTGCATTGGCGAAAGCCTGTAATACGCTAAGACTTGGCGGAGCAGAGGGGCTAGGGGAAACCTAACTCCGCCTTCAACGACGGCTACTACTGGAATATGAAGGGTGTCAAAATCGAAGCTTTCACGAATGGCATCCTCAGGAGCCAAAACAGTAGCTACGTTGTCAGGAATCCCATATCGAGATCTGAAACTAGCCATGGCTTGAGGAGTACTACAGTGCCTACGAAATCTACCCATTACCAGATAGGATTTTGGAATTCTACGAAGTGTAAAACAATGGGGACAATGAAACCCTAAACTGCGGTTGAAAACAATCCACTAGAGAAATGGAGTTGTAAGAAGAAGAAATGATGACTTACGAGAATAGTCGATGGAATCCTTAAAAGGAGAGGTCTTGAGACGATGAACAGAGCTTCAATGGCGGGCGAACGCTTGAACAGTTTTTTCTTCTGCAGAGGGAGTCTAAGGGGAAGATTGGGGTGTTTTGAAAAATGGGACGAAAACCCAAAAATACCCCAAAAGTGGGTGGCGTACGTGAAACGTCATACCAGACGCCGTTTGAGCGTTCCGTTTTCCCATAAACACGTCAGCTCGTATTTAATGGAACGCAATACGATGATTGACGCGTGTAAAGGTTAGGGCTAAAAGCCTGTGACGGCCACAAGAAAAGATGATTTTTTCTTAAGCAAAGTGGTGAAATATTGCACCAATATGTGAAATAAGGTGCAGAAACAAAGTGAATTTGTTCGCTTAAAAGCTTTACTCGTCATCTGAGTAAAATATAAACGAGCAAAGCTGGGGAGCAATTGTAGGGAGGTATTCCCGAACAGGTGCAAAATGAGCCCGAGCATGGTCAACTAAGGGTCAACGCACTGTGGACCACTGATATGAGAAGTCAATAGTCCAGAGAGGTTGTACGATTCTCGGTACAATAACATGAGATGTTATTAGGACCAAATACAAGGAAAGTGACATGAGATGCCACTGTTCATAGAAACTTGTTCGGCAAGAGAGAGCCGAACAGGAGGAAAGCTCCTTACAAAGGATATGGTTCAAATTATTTCCTTAGGACCAGTAACACGTGAGGTAATTGGTCCAGGCCATCTGTTCGGCCATGAGATGGCCGAACAGAGAGAGAAGTACTATTTGAGGGAACATTCTGGAAGGTTCCAGAGTAGTCATATCCCATAAAGGGATAAAGATCCCAAGAATATAGGATCTGAGAAAGATACCCAACGAATATGGGACTCTTTTCCATAAACTGATAAAGGAAACGAGACTCCTTGATATCCTGGGTTTCCTATACGAGTTAGGAATCCTATGGCAACATGGATGCTTGGACAGCAAGCATCCATAAATCTATAAATATGAGGTAAACCTAGAGGTGAAAGGTACGCAATACACTGCATTCTTATTGCTTTCCTACTGATAATTAGGGTTTGATCATTAGTACGAAATACTAACAAAGGCATCGGAGGGCCTTTGCCACGAGAGGCAAAGGTGCGCTCACTCCTTGTCTGTTTTGCAGGATAAGGGTTTCTCTGACGATTTAGGGTTACGTTCAAGAGGCACGTGGAGCCGCTGCATTCCAGTGCTGTTCAAAGCACTACTTGAATTTATCCACCTACAAATGCGACTCTAAACTCTGGACCAGCAAAAACATGCATACTGTCATGATACAATTTTTCATCTCCGCATATTGCTTGACCGATTTCCTAGTCCTAAATTAATGGGTTGCCCCAAGCGTAGGGCGGAGATCGACGCAGCATAATATCCGGTAAGTCCGGAGTCGAATCCACAGAGACGGTGATGTGTGCTGACTAAAAATTCGGGTTGTAGAATTAAAATTAGCTCTTAGGTAGCTACCCCTTGTTGTTTTGTTTGAGATTAACTAAAACTTAAGAAAAATAACTTTTCTTTTCAAATAATTAAAAAGAGGTACAGTCGTAGGGTTCATAGCACTCGTAACCAGTCCAGATCAACCTGCTCAATTTGGTATTCTTAAAAATGTTCAATTTTGGATTGAAAAGATACCCCGCAAGATGCGAAACCTTAGGGTCGCCGTATACCCATGCGCAGCGGAGAATGGGTTTTGGACCCCCATTCCCCCGTTCACAAGGGCTCCGACAATGCCCAGATTCGTCCGCGGGAAGTATTTTTCCAATCTTAAATCATTTTTACATTGTTTGATAAAAAGAGCAGTACCCGAACTGATCACGGCGTGCTAATCACCCCGCGACCCTACCTATATCACTACTCACTAATCATTATGTGATAAACAAAAGAAACCCTAAATTGAAACATGATTCTATTACGCAAGATGAAAAATAAACAAAAAAATAACAATTAATTAAATACCAATGAATAACTTTAATAAAGAACAGAAATCAATACGAGTTACCGGTGTGCGGAGATCTAAACAAAACTTAAAAGAGAAAAACAAAGCTTCGAAGAAATCAATACTGTAAAATAAAGGTCGGAGTGTGTACTGAAAATACAGTGGGAGAAATTGCAGCCCTGTTCTTTCTTTAACCCTCGATCGCTGCTTGTGTTTTTCTCTGACAACCCTCCGTTCTCCCTCTCGCAGCTCTCTGTCCTCCCTTTTATATTTTTTTCCGCTGACAGCCGCCCCCTTTTTTTTCAAAAGCTGCTGCCGACCGTTTTTTTTCAAAAACTGCTGCCGATTAGTTTTTTCCAAAAGCTAAAGCTGCTTTTGACTTTTTTTTTTTTCAAAAGCTGCTTCCCACGTAGACGGTAGGGTAAAAAAAAGTTGTTTTTTTTACAGGCATTGAAGGGAAGAATCACATAGAGGCCCTTGGGTTTCATCTACTTCGCGCTTTGACCCAAAACTTTTGCTACCTTCCGTTTTTACCCAAAATCTTGAAAATCGAGCTCGAGCAACCTTTATACATAACAACAAATAATAACAATCAGTTAACAAAAATAAAAGACTAATAAATATAGATTGGAGGGCGAAAATATACATATTTTAGCACTTATCACATATTGTCATGATAGCTCTGCATATCAAGTCATTAATGAGAGATCAAGGACCAACTCAAACAAAAGCAGAATTTGGAATTTAATGAAAGAAAAATATGACACAAACATATTCATGTTACTGTAATAGAAAGAAGAAAACATAGAGAAGAGAAATAAGAAACAGAAAAATAAGAAAAAAATGGAACCAAAGACATAAAATACAATTATTCAAGGTCCAGGATGGTTGTCTGAAAACTACTTAGAAGTTGTCAACTGCATTATCCTACCAAAATAGATTTAAACAGAGTTGTTTGTGTCCGGCCATAGTTTTAATCTTCATTCACTAGGACGGTTCCTCTAATGAGGATAAATCAAGCGATTAATAAACAGAGACCCCAAAATATTTTTAGAGCATCATTACTTGCTACTGCAAAAAATGGGTTATACATACATCAAAGCAAAGTTTTGCACATTAAGTTGGAAGAAAACTATCAGCATACGGCTTGCAGGTTCAATAAGACTCACCAAGACATCCACAGAAAGCTTCAAGCTTAGGAGCAAAGAATTTCCATCAGGCCCAACAATATCATTAAGCAATACATCTAGAAAGATGTGAGTTTTGAAGTAGTACCTAAGTGTAACTAACAACTAGAAAGCAGCCACAAGAATAAATATTGCACGAATAAATATTGCACAAATAATACCATGCGTTAATTTGAAGATATCCACCTGCCTCAACCCTCCCTATCTTGCCTATACTTTTTTATTTTCTTGGCATTACTTAATTGACTGTTTTTTTTTGGAATTTGGAAGTAAAATTCCTCTCATCCTAATCCCTGCCCCAACGGGTATTCCTTCTTGAATATTCTATTAATAACTTTAAGCTGAATATTGATCATAAATCTAACTCAGAAACCACAAAGTCCATTAACCAGGATAGAATAGTTGATAGGCAAAAATGCTCACATTAAGGTGAGATTAAAGACTTGCAAACAATCAAATAAGATGCATAAATGATTGCAACATCAACAGAGAACGAAATACACCAAAACTGATTGAAATTGGAATACTAATTGAAAACCTAATTTTTTGTGCAAAAATCCCCAATATCTACGAATTGAAATTGGAATCCTAATTCGATCGATACTAGCTTGAGAGAGAGAGAGAGAGAGAGAGAGAGAGAGAGAGAGAGAGAGAGAGAGAGAGAGAGAGAGAGAGAGAGAGAGAGAGAGAGCTTCGTCGTCGTATGGCGGCGATGGTGGTGGTCGAGACCTTCGTCGGCGTTTGAGGTTGATACCAGTGATTGTGGTTCGAAGCTCGTCGGCGCACGGCGGTGGTGGTGGTCGGCGGTCTTGAAGGCATCTTCTTCGTCGAAGTCGTTTGCAATGGTGGTGGTTGGCGGTGGGTTGGGTTGGGTGTGACCGTTGTCGGCAATCATCATCTTCTTCTGTAACGAAGCGCAGGGAGGGGAAACGAGGAGATTGGGTTTCCCATACAAACCTATCCGCACAACGATTCACCGAAAAAAACAAGGGCAAATTAAGTATAAGGACATACTATAAAGGTTTTTGCTATAATAAGGACATAAATATTTTTCACTAAAGTCTAAAGGACATTCTGTCCAGAATTTATAAAAAAAACCCCTCCCAAGGTGCTTGATGATTTCCTAGACCTAAATTAATGAGTTGCCCCAAGCGTAAGGCGGAGGCCGACGCAGCATAATATCCGGTAAGACCGGAGTCGAATCCACAAAGACGGTGATGTGTGCTGACTAAAAATTCGGGTTGTTATTATTTGAATGGGCTCTTAGGTAGCCACCCCTTGTCATTTTGAATGAGATTAACTAAACCCTACGAAATTGATTGTTTTTTTCAAATAATTAAAAGGAAGGTACGGTCGTAGGGTTCATAGCACTCGCAACCAGTCCGGATTAACCTGCTCCAATCGGTGTTCTTAAAAACGTTCAATTTTAGATCGAAAAAGATACTCTGCAAGATGCGAGACTCTATGGTCGTCGTTTATCCATGCACAACGAAGAATAAGTTTTGGACCCCCAATTCTCCCGTTCACATGAACTCCGACAATGCCCAGGTTCGTCCGCGGGAAGTATTTTTCCAATCTTAAATCATTTTTACGTTGTTTGAAAATAGGAGCAGTGCCCGGACTGGCCACGGTGTGCTAATCACCCCGCAACCCTACCTATGCAACTACTCACTAATCATTATGCATGAAAAAAGAATAAACCCTAATTTGAATCATGCTTCTATTATGCGAGATGAAAAATAAACAAAAGACCTAAGTTAAACAAGAACCAATCAATAACTTTTATAAAGAACAGAAATTAAAAACGAGTTATCGGGAAACTCAAATAAGCAGCTTATTTCCACATTTTCAAACTAAAAAATAATGTAAATGAAAAATAATTTTTCAATTTTTTTTGCACAGTATTAAAGATTTCAATGAGATCTATCAAACAAGATCCATAGTGATAGGAAAATTATTTGCGTAAGCACATGATTTTTGAGCTTGAAATTACCTTTTTAAAAAATAAGTACTTATTCACCATTTTGTGGAACACACCTTATTATTAGACAAAAAATAAGTTCTTATTTCGGTTCTGAAACGGGCTCTCAGTCACTTGGGCCAAGCCACAATTGCCTTTCCAGGGCCTTTCTTTTCTTTGATCTAACTAAGAAATCCATTAGTTCTGGGCCCACCATAACATGTGCAAAGTAAATAGAATTGTTTTGCCACCTATCAGTCTGTGGACTAATTAGTTTCGTGCTAAACACATTGACCTTCAAACAGACTTGCTTTCAACACCGTATAATATTTTAATTCCGCATTTTTTTCATCAAATCCTCCAAAAATTTACAATACACAAATTAAGCATTAAGCTCCGAATAATATTATGAATGGGACTTAACAAAGATAAATTAGAAGGCACTAATATGAACATTTACTCGCCTATCACAAGGTTGATCGGCGTTGAAAGTGCTTTAAACCTTAGGGTACCCTATGGAAGTGTCTAAAACCTTGGAGTACCCTATATATGAAAGTGTCTAAAACCATAGGCTCCGTTCAGTTGTCAGAAATGTTGTACAGGAAAGTTATTCTCAGGAAAAGTCAAGTAAAGTGAAGTAAATGAAAAAGAAATCTATTTTCCTGTGAGTGTTTATTTGACAAAATTTTTTTTGCAGGAAAACTAATTAAAGTTTAGTGATTCATTTGTCGGGAAAAGACACTTATGAGAAACTTCTTTATTTCTTTTGGCTAAAAATAACTTTGAGAGCTAACACATACCGAAAATTGTATTTTTATTTAATGCAAAGCCTTAACATGAAGCTTAAAAAATAAGTATGTGATAACTAAATAAATAAATGTTAAACAACTATGCTTGATTAGTTGCCAATACAAAAACTCATTGATAAACTGATGATTAGTAAGTACAAAACAAAACTGAAGACTAATGACAAGATAAATAAATTCTTCCAAAAAAAACCAATTACTAATTTTTTCCACAACAATAATTTCAGAAACCATCACAGTAGCCGAAATTGTTGTTGCCCACATAAATCTCAAAATGCCTTTCTAAGAACCTAATTCGTATTTTTTTGGTATTAGCATCATTCGCTTTTTTCTTACCCGCTAGTTATTTTGGCCCCACAATGGAAAAAACTTTCCCGTGATGCAAAATCCTATACTTTTGGCCGGATCACTTTTGCAAGAAAAAAAATCTTGCAGGAAAACTTAAGAACATGTTTTCCACTACTTTCCTGGAAACTAAACACTACAAAAGTTATAAGAAAGTTGATTTTTCCATCATTTCCTGTACTTTCCTGACAACTGAATGGGGCCATAGGGTACTCTATGAAAATGCCTAAACCGTTAAAACTCTATAATAAGAAAGTGCACCCTAAAACCCTATGAAAATGCCTAAAACCCTATGGTACCCTATGAAAGTGCCTAAAACTCCAGGGTATCTTATGAAAGTGCAACAAGATCGAAAGACACGAAGAAAGACAAATTTTGTGTTAGCTAAATAAGACCCTTGTCTCATTTAAGACAATTTAAATGAAAAAAGACATTTTTTGTGTTAGCCAAACAAAACCATTGTCTCATTAAATGCAATTTTGTCTTTTCACGGACTTTATTCTAAAATATTTTTATTAATGGACTCTACATATCACAGAAACTTAGGCTGTACTAAAGCTGTTATAGAGTTATTTCATTAGTACTTTAAACTGATATGCTGAAAAAGGAAAGCACTGACTAGGGTACGTTCGCACTAATGAATAAGTTGTAGACTGTAATTTTTTGGTTTTAGTTTTATTATTTTTTTATGTCAAATTTTTATGTGATATTGATTCGTCTCGACGAGAGCAATCAAAAAAATAAAAAATTATGACTTTTACACATATATTTTTAAAAATATATCCAAAAAAATGACTTTTGAGCTTTTCTTTGTACATGGCGCTTCTAATGGGGCCCCATTATTTTTGTTATTTGCGGACTTCTGTTGTCAGCCATTGGATTGTGTTTTGAATGGTCTGAATCTGCGAAAGATTTATGACCGGTCACAATAATTTTTTTTTCAGAAAATTTCATTAAATTTGGACTATTCAAAGCACGATCTCAATGGCAAGTAGTCAGGTCTGCATTTAACGAAAACAACGGCGCCCTTATTAGAAGCGCCCTATTTCTTTGTATATTCCATAATTTGTGTGTAAAAGTCATAATTTTTTACTTTGTCACCGAATTATACCTTTTGACGAGAAAATATAGAGTTCCTCGTAAAAAAAGGTTCAATTTGGTGAAGAAATTCGATTTCCTTGCGAAATAGGTCCAATTGAGCGACGAAATCTGATTTCCTAAGTAACATTTGGCAACAAATTTTGATTTGCTCCGAATTGATAATCAAAAATTTATTCTTGAATATCCCTCTAACCTCTTTAATGCAAAGGTTTAAAAAAACTCAATATAGCATCCTCCTTTATTCATCAATATTATCCAAAAAAAAAAACTTAAAATAGTTCAGTTTTTTTCCCCCGGAAGAAAAACGTAGAAGAGCTGTGTGTAATTCTTATAAAAAGGGTTATTTCTTTTTCGTGTATGAATCAAAAAATGATTGTTTTCCTTTTTACTGTAGGAAAATCAATCTAAAAGAAATCAACTAAAAAACAAATATTGAATTGAATGTAAGGAAATCAACTTTAGAGAAATCAATTGAAAAAGGAAGGTGTGCGTTTTTCTCTATAAGAGAAATATGTAATTTATTTTTTTACATTATTGTAGGTGTATGTAATAGGAAATATTCATTCAATTCGACAACTATAATCTTATCAAAAAGTATGATCGAACGGTTATAGATGCTACTTTGTTTGTAAATATGCCTAGACATTTTTAAAAAACCCGCTCTGTTTTATAACAAGATTTCGTCATCAAAAGTCTTTTTTCTTGTAGTTTTCTTGCAATAAAAAAAATGAATTTGACTTCAGATATTTTTGATGGGATAATTTTTTATGACTAGAGAAAAATAAAGAGTCCACATTCGAATTGAAGAAAAAAGGATGGCATGCCAGATTGTGAGGATTGATAAAAGTATGAGTTCACCTACTTGAGTGCACACTGTAATTCTGTTTGATTCACTCACACCTGAGTATATCTCCGTTGTAATCAGTTAGTTAGTGTAATCAGTTGGTTAGTAGAATAGTAGTTAGTGGAGTAGTTAGTGTAATCTGTTAGTTAGTGGAATATCAGTTAGTGGAGTTAGATGCCAGCTGTATCAGAAATCCTATTGGTACCGACGGTACCCATAGGGAAAATGCACCGACGGCCACCGGACGGCCGTCTCCGGTCACCGGACGGCCGATCCGAGCCGTCCAAAAATTTTAAAAAATAAAACCGAGTGGCCTTACGCGAGAATCAATGGCATTCGAGGTGTGTAGGGTACTTGATCCGAGTACCCCTTTTTCGTGTATATACACGTATATACAAATATACACGAAAAATGGGTGCTCGGATCAAGTACCCTACACACCTCGGATGCCATTGATTCTCGCGTAAGGCCACTCGGTTTTATTTTTTAAAATTTTTGGACGGCTCGGATCGGCCGTCCGGTGACCGGAGACGGCCGTCCGGTGACCGGAGACGGCCGTCCGGTGGCCGTCGGTGCATTTTCCCTATGGGTACCGTCGGTACCCATAGCAGTACTCCAGCTGTATGAAGTAAGTCGGTTAAGAGCTCCCATTGTATAAAAGGGTTTTCTTTTGTATCAATGAAAAGTAAGATTGGATCTTTTCTAAATCTCTTCATGGTATCAGAGCTCCACAACTCTCACGAGTAATTGATCCTCTTCCATTCTTCAATCATGGCCGATACATCTTCTTCTTCATCTTCTATTACTATACCAGAGAATCTCAAGCTTTTAATCTCGAATTTGAGTTCACTCGTCACAGTGAAGCTTGATTCCACCAACTTCATTATTTGGCGTAAGCAGATCCAGAATCTTCTTCAGGCTACGTATCTGTTCGGATATCTTGATGGATCTACTGCATGTCCCTCTCCTATCATCAAAGATCAGAATGATAAAGATATTGTGAATACGGAATTCATGAAGTGGAAGATCGTTGATTCTCATCTTCTCAGCTGTCTGACTGCAACTCTTACAACTTCTGTCTTCTCTCTTGTTCTTGATCTCTCCACTAGCAGAGAGGTATGGCTTGCTCTTGAAAAACGATTTACTACACTATCTCGATCTCATATTCACCAATTGAAAGACCGTCTGAGTACTGTTAGTAAAGGTACAAAATCTATGGAGGATTATCTCACACAAATCAAGGAAATTGCCGATCAATTGGCCATAGCCTCTTGCCCGATTCAAGATGAGGACTTAGTCTTTCATGTTCTTCGTGGTCTACCTACTGCCTATGATGCTTTCAAAACCTCAATTCGAACTAGGTCTGAATCGATCACAATTGATGAATTGACATCTTTGTTGTGTTCGGAATCTATTCACATGGATTTTAATTCCAAGGCTTCTAGTACCACTGGTGATTTGACTGTGGCGTTTTCTACAAATGTTACTGGTTCAACTTCTGGATTTCGTGGTACAAATTCTGGTTTTCGAGGACGATATTCATCTCGAAATGGTTATCGCGGCAATAGGTCTAATTTCCGCGGTGGTTCTAGCACTTTTGGAGGAGGTAGATCTTATTCTAGACCTTCTGGATCTTCTGGTGCTTCTGGAGCAATTTATTCTTCTAGTAATGGTTCCACTACTAGTTCGGATCCAGTTGTGTGTCAGATTTGTAACAAGCCTTATCATACTGCGAAGACCTGCTGGTATAGAATGGATTCCACGTTTCAATCATCATCAAATCCATCTCAATCCTCTGCTAAAGCTTTTGTTGCTTCTACATCCTCTACACCTTCTTCAGATTGGTATCTCGACTCCGCTGCAACTCATCACCTCACCAACAACATGTCCAATATGACTTCGTATCACCCATATCACGGTCCTGATATGGTTACGGTGGGCAATGGAGCCACTCTTCCTATTCAACATTCTGGTAATGGTATACTACCTACTCCTTCTCACTCTTTTTCTCTTAACCAAGTTCTTCATGTCCCTACTTTAACCAATAATCTCCTTTCTGTTCAAAAGCTTACGCATGACAACAATTGTACTATCACTTTTGATGCTTCCTCGTTTCTGGTTCAGGACAAGAGCACGAAGAGAATTCTGTCTAAAGGTCACAATAATCATGGCCTTTATCAGTTCTCTTCCTCAGATTCTTGTGTCTCACCTCAAGCTCATCTCACAGCTGCTGTGTCTGCTGCAACTTGGCATAGCAGGCTTGGTCATCCTTCTTCTCTCAAGTTTCAACAACTTGCTAGTCTTTTAAAGTTGTCTTCTATCAATAAGTGTCTTACACTCAATTGTACACATTGTGCCGTGTCTAAGAGTCACAGACTTCCTTTCCATCTATCAAATTCTACTGTTAACAAACCATTGTCTCTTATACATAGTGATGTGTGTGGTCCATTTCATGTGTCCACTGCTGGTTATACCTATTATGTGCTATTCATTGATGATTCTAGTCGTTTCACATGGATTTTTCCTTTAAAGCACAAGAGTGAGGTGTTTTCTAAATTCATTACTTTTAAGGCTTATGCTGAAAAACAGTTTAGTACTGCGCTTCAAGTTTTTTGCACAGATGGTGGTGGTGAATATTGTAGTAATCCTTTTGCTGAATACTTAACTCAGCATGGTATTGTTCATCAGTTGTCATGTCCCCATACTCCTTCTCAGAATGGGGTAGCTGAGAGGAAACATAGGCATATAGTTGAAACTACTATAGCTTTGTTACATCAATCATCTCTTTCCCTTCAATATTGGTTTGATGCTTTGGCTACTGCAGTTTTTCTTGTCAATAGACTTCCTAGTTCTTCTCTTAATCATAAGACTCCTTTTGAAGTCTTATTTCACTGTCTTCCTGATTATTCAGTTTTTAAAGTGTTTGGTTGTCAATGTTTTCCTTGGCTTAAACCTTATACCAATCACAAGCTGCAGCCAAGATCCATTCCATGTGTGTTTATTGGTTACCATCCTTCCTACAAGGGATATCGTTGTCTTGATGTATCCACAGGAAGAGTCTACATATCCAGACATGTGTTTTTTTATGAGACTGTTTTTCCTTTTGCTCCTTCTGTGTGTCCTTCACGTCCCACACCTGTTCCCTCTTTTTCTCAATTGCAGGCCTTCTTTTGGTCCAATACTCATTTACATTCAGCACCATCGTCTATTCCAGCTAATTTTCCATCTTCCTCTAATATTTCTACTCCAGAACTTGCTTCTTCCACTCCTAGCTCTCCTAGTTCTGATGCTTCTCCTACATCTTCTTCAGTCTCTTGTCCTAATTCTTTACCTTTCCACTTTTCTTCTCCTGCTATACCAATTCAGTCCTTAGAAATTCATCTTCCATCTCTACCTCTACCAACAAAAAAGCCATCTCTTCCTCATCCTATGCTTACTAGGTCTAAAGCCCAAAATCAAATTACAAATCCTCACTGTCTAGCAGTTACTAATTCTCCTTCTGCGTTTCTTGAACCATCTACTTACCAAGAAGCTTTTCAAACTCCTGCTTGGACTCAAGCTATGCATGATGAGTTTCAAGCCTTACAGACCCAACAGACTTGGTCCTTGGTTCCCCTACCGTTTGGAAAACATGTCATTGGTTGCAAGTGGGTTTATAAGCTTAAGAAAAATTCTGATGGCAGTATTGCTCGACAGAAAGCCCGGTTGGTTGCTAAGGGGTATTTACAGGAAGAAGGGGTGGATTTTCAAGAAACTTTCAGCCCTGTAGCTAAACAGCCAACTGTTCGAATTCTCTTATGTTTAGCCCTGCATTATAATTGGCCACTCAAGCAGTTAGACATTTCGGATGCCTTTCTCCATGGCAAACTTGAAGAAGAGGTCTATATGAGTCAACCACCAGGCTTTGTTGATTCATCTCAACCTAAACATGTTTGTAAACTACATAAAGCCCTGTATGGACTTAAACAGGCACCTCGAGCATGGTACTCTACTTTTTCTTCTTTCCTTCTTCAACATGGCTTTGTCAACAGTCATTGTGACTCCTCTCTTTTTGTGTACAAGACAGCAACTGTCCTTACTATCCTATTAGTCTATGTTGATGATATCATTCTCATTGGAAATTCTACCTCACATATTGATCATTTGATTACTCAAATGCACTCTGCATTCTCTATGAAGGAGCTTGGGTCTCTATCTTATTTTTTGGGCATTTCTGTACAACCTTGTGCTCAAGGTCTGTTTCTGTCCCAGTCTAAATATGCCCTGGAAATCTTACACAAGGCTGGGTTGGCTGATTGTAAGCCTTGTATCTCTCCTTCTGTGCTCAAGCCTACATCCACTATTGCATCCTCCTTGCCATTTTCTTCTCCTGCTCTTTTTAGGAGCATTGTCGGGGCTCTTCAGTACCTTACCATTACACGCCCAGATATTGCTTTTGTTGTCAATCAAGCTTGTCAACACATGCATTCTCCCACTAATGATGATTTTGCCGCTGTCAAACGGTTACTTCGATATCTTAAGGGTACCCTGGATCATGGTTTCATTTACCAGCCTTCTTCGTTTGAGATTCAAGCCTTTTCTGACTCTGATTGGGCAGGGGATTGCACTGATCGCAAGTCATCTTCTGGTTATTGTGTTTTTCTTGGTGCTAACCTGATCTCTTGGTCTGCCAAGAAACAAACCACTGTCTCTCGTTCTTCCACCGAGGCTGAGTATCGTTCTCTTGCTCACACCGCTGCCGAATTAAGCTGGATTCAAATGCTTCTTCGTGATTTACATATTTCTCCTGGCCCTACTCCTATCCTTTGGTGTGATAACACCTCTGCCATTGCATTGGCCGCTAACCCAGTATTTCACGCCCGCTCAAAGCATATTGAAATTGATTGTCATTATATCCGTGATCGTGTTGCCGCTCGAGCTTTGTCTCTCCATTATATTCCTACTTCCGATCAGCTGGCGGATATTTTTACAAAGGCTTTACCGGTTACTCGCTTCCAATATCTCAAGAGCAAACTTCTGGTGATTCCATCACCCATCCGTTTGAGGGGGGATGATAATAAAAGTATGAGTTCACCTACTTGAGTGCACACTGTAATTCTGTTTGATTCACTCACACCTGAGTATATCTCCGTTGTAATCAGTTAGTTAGTGTAATCAGTTGGTTAGTAGAATAGTAGTTAGTGGAGTAGTTAGTGTAATCTGTTAGTTAGTGGAATATCAGTTAGTGGAGTTAGATGCCAGCTGTATGAAGTAAGTCGGTTAAGAGCTCCCATTGTATAAAAGGGTTTTCTTTTGTATCAATGAAAAGTAAGATTGGATCTTTTCTAAATCTCTTCAAGGATCTCAATTTCCTTATTTATAACAGTTGAATTTATAAACCTAAGCCAGCATTCCTAATATACCAAAAAGGAAAAATAAGGTATATAGCGAAGAAACAAAATCAACTCTAATTCTTCTTGTTCAAGTAACCTTCAAAACAGGAATACAAAATATAATTAAAGTAGTTAGGAAACTAAAAGAAGGGAAATTAATTAAGTTTGTGTGCAACTCGTAAAAGTGGAGATCGGTACCATGAATCAACATGGTAAACCCTAGATTTTCTTTTCATTCGCTCCACCAAAGCTACCCCAGTTGTTAGCCCGTTTCCTATTTAAATCTACCCATTTGCCACCTTCGAAGCTATATATATGAATATAGGTCACACTTCAAACGCCAAACCACTTCTCTTTTGCTAGTTCCTCGATCTCTCTCGCAAATAACAATAAAGAAGAGATAGCCAACACCATGGATCCTCAATTCTGCCTCCATATTTGCCCCCACTGCAACGGGTGTGTTGCGGTAATACAAATATATATGTGTGTGTCTGTGTGTGTGAGGTCAAGTCTAAAGAGAGACAAAGAGATTTGTATTTCCAATCTTTGTGATAGAAATTTTCCCCCTTCGTGATTCAATTTTTCCAATGCAATAGTACTAACTAACTAATAGCAGGCTTAATTTGATGTACCCATTGTCAAGTTTTTTTAATAAAATTTTTATTGCCTATCAAAAAATAGTAGGCTTAATTTGGTGGTTTGGATGGGTTAGACGCCTTAGGTATTTTGCAATTTAATGACTTTGATTAGTAGTCTTTCTTGTAATAATGTTTATTCTGCTACTTTTGGTTGACAACTTGCCAACTAAGTAGTTATGGCAGGTGCGACATATGATTGTCATATGATAATGTTGTAGACGTGTCAACCTAGTTGGGATGTTACTCTTTTTGTTGTGATGACGTTTTTGCATATCTCTCGTCATTGTAACCCTTTGTATTTGGTTCTACTTTGGTTATTTATAAAAATCTTTTCTTTCGTTGTTCAAAAAAAAAAAAAAACTACTATTCCCTCCGTCCCATTTTGTTTGATCACCTTTCTTTGTTGGGATGCAATTTTTCATAATTGAAAACCACCGAAAGGACACAGTTTTAACACAATTAAAGTAATTGTATTGTTCTAAAGACTACTTTTGAAAAACTATACATTTTTCAACCCAAAGCCTTTGAGTCAATAAATTAGGAAAATTTCCGTAATGAGCAAATCAATTGGGACGGAAGGAGTAATACTTACTAAAACCAAAAGTACTAACTGATAATTATCTTTCCTCAAAAATTAACTATGTAGTATGTTCTCTCCATCCATTGCCATTTATCATTTATAATTTATTTCCAAGTTAAAAGTCATTAAAATATGGGACGTGAATATACGTAGTATATATATTATATGACATCTCTCTCTCTCTCTCTCTCTCTCTCTCTCTCAGGTTAGGGTTCCACTGGGAACACCGTTGACTGAAAAAGTGAAATGCGCGGTATGCGGGAAGAACTCGGATCTTTTCGCAAGACCAGTCCAGGTTCCGCTCTCAACATTGTTTCTTTGTTCTATGTATACACTCACAAACACAAATATATATATACACAATAGGCTTTTTTGTTTGCCGAGAAACTGCACACTGTGCAATTGAGCTATTTTGGGTCACTTGAGGGATGTAATTCAATGATCGGATTTGTTCATACAAGTGTGCTTTATAAGCATGTTAATTGAAAACCAATCAATATGTAAAAAAAAAAAAAAATCTAAACTGTATTTTGGTGGTTCTGATATGGAGTGCGTGCGAAACATCGATTAAGAGCCATGATTTTTAAACCGCGGTTATGCTTTTTCACGACACCTACAATACAGAAGAAACCAATCATCCAATTAAGTCCGGTAAGTGGCCGGAAAAACCACAACTACAAGGTGGTCAGTTTTCTTGCCCAACTGCCGAGCGAGAAGCCTAATCCATTACAATAAAAAGGTAATTAATTCAAATCTCTTAATACAAACACCGCGTACTTATTCAAGAGCCTACGAGGGCGTGTGTCAACGCTTTTAGATTCTATTCTGAAAAATAGAATCCTGAAAATTCTGAATTTAAAAATATAGAAGTTTTTTTATTTTGTAAAAAATATACTCCTCTATCGAAGTTGAAGTTTTGTTAGAATGAATGGATTTTCTTTTCATTCGGTTACTAGCTAGGCCGAAAAATAAGAAAGGAAATAGTAAACCTAATTGCAGCTTCCTCTTTTTTGATCTCCTTGTATTCCATATTTCCATGTCTTAGATGAAAAGAATTAAATAAAGGAGAAATTTTTGTGTCTAAATTCCAGCCATGGCAGCCTTCATCGCAGCTTCCCCAAGAGATGGGGCAGTCTTCATCGCAACCTCCCCAAGCACAGTTGGCTGCACAACGTACGTTTATTGATACTTCTTTCCGTTTCCTTCAATTATTATTTGATCAGTAAATTAATGATCTAGACCTATTATTGTTCTCATGAGTTTTGGGATTTTTTGGATTAATCGTGTCGCAGGTCGTGAGATGGGACCTCCACCCAGAATCAATCCTTTTTTCCAGTAAGAATATAATTCCACATAAATTTACCTATATTTTCTAGAAAATTTTAAACTACCCCTCTTATTTTTCAATTGAGATTTATTTTATTTCATGAACCCCTACCCACTACTGAATTTTATTTCTTCATTCCACCCCCAATTTTCAGAAATTTTCCATTTTAACGTTTCCTAAGTAAAGAGATAAATTTTTAGTAGCATTCCTAATGAGATTATGTGTTTATAATTATAACATATTGAATATATTGCTTATCTACGGATAGACTTATATGAAAAGTATGGTTCTAGTTAAGTTTTGAAATTTATCTACTAATCAAACAATATGCCGCAATAATAGGTATTCGTATTTCAGAACTACGAGTCCACGAGGACCATGCCGCTAGTATTACTCCTCCTTTCGTCTCATTTTGTTGATCCTTTTATAAGAATTCCAACTTCTTGTGGGACATGCAAATAATATTATTTTCTAATTTTCTCCCACTTCTTTTCAATTTCGAATAAATGATAGCTTTGAAGAGTGGCAAAATTTTTGAAATCTTTTCCACTTGGAAATTCATTCCTGGACATTCTACAATGGAATATTAAGAACACATATTTTGTGACGAAAGGAGTACACTAAATTCCTCATGACCGATTAGGTTTTCTATTCTGCTATTTAAAATGCTACTAGTATTTAGTGAAACCCAATTGTTATTTTTACATATTATCACTAAATTTTGCATCATATCTCAAGTGTTCTGTTTTTGTGTGTGTTTTTCCATGATAGGGAGAAGATAGAGCTCCAGAATTCGAAAGCTGCTAAAAGTAAGTGTTATTATCTCTCATCAAGAAAATAAATTCTTTACACCGCCGGTGTAAACATTTGGAGGAATGGAGGAAACAAATGTTTACACTGGCGGTGTAAAGAATTTAATCTCTATTATCAATACGCATAACGTCTTTAATTATTTGTTTCATTAATTAATTTCTAATGCATGCAAATTATAAAGTGGGCCAGGAACATACCGAAGTAATTCTCCCCTTTTTTTTTCGGGAAAAAAAATTCATTAACAAACTCGACAAGGGTGCAGCAATTTTGAGTGCATCAACATCGCAAGTACACATTTTCAGTTAACCAATATTCTTCTGTTAATTTAATTAAACGGAAAAACAAAACTCATTTCCCAATGAAATCGAAAATTCTTGAAATGCTAAATCATTAACAAATTCTTGAAAATTCTTGAAATGAATCAAGAAACGAGAGTGAGGAAAATAATAATAGTCAAGAATCTGTGCATGGAGGCTGGAACCAAAGAAAACGTGAGATGAAAAAAAAAAAAGAAAGTTTAACTGAATTTTCTATTATTTTCCTTTCCCTTACGGATTTTTTAACAAAGCTAAAATTACAAAGAAGTTCCTCTTCTTCTTCTTCTTCTTTTTTGCGTGTGTGTATGTGTGTGCAAGATTGATGTTTAATTAGTTGGTGTTGCAGGAATGAAATGACGTAGCATGCACAAGTACCGGTGAAGACAACTAGGGCTTTTCATATTATGATTTAATTTCCTTTATGTAGCTTCTAATTAAGTACTTCTAAGGCAACGTACACTACAATTGGAGTTGAAATTATGCAGTATTAGATACAACTAAATGTTGTTTTTTTTGTTCTTTTCTTCCAAATATTAATTGAATTGTGTGCTATCTACCATCCGCGATGATTGTGAGATCGAATGGGTCGCAAATTAACTTGCAAAGCATGAGTTTGTATGTATATAAGGTCCTTCATGACTCGTTTTGTTCAACCAGATAGAGGAATCGTATAAAACTATCTGTCTAAGGCGATCATAGAATATTTGGTATTGGGTTAAATTAAGTTTAAGTAAGGTTTAACTTCACATAAGGGTGGCATGAATATATATACCTTACGGTGTGTATATAGTACTACTATTAATCCGACAACATAATATATTCGGAATACGTTCTTGTAAACTTACATCGGTCATAATTTTGAACTTTTTCGATTTGTCTCGACACGAGCGATTAATCCAAAAAATAAGACGAAAAGCTAAACAAAAAGTTACAAAAACTAAAAAATACAGAAATAAATTTCAGATTATGAGTTTAGGGAGTAAATGTACGTACGTTTTTATAGGAAGTTAGCTTCTATTAGTGATTTTTTTCGGGGTGCTATAAAAATGAATGGCAATTCTTATTGTGCAAACACTTAAAGTGGCGGATAAAAAAAAAAAAAAACACACACACACACACACTAAAAAGTGGTGCATTTGGAGTTGGCCAGTATGGGTTGTTAGGCTGGAAGTCCCAATTGAACCTGAAACGTGTCTTTAGACAACCTTTGGGAATGTAAATTTGGTTGGAGTACATCTGATTGTTTGGATATTTGGTGTATTTTGTCATTAACTTTGTACTTGTTCTCGTTTGATACTCCTAATTAGATGTTAGGCAGTTTAAAAGTGTTGTTATTGCTTCAAGTCATGCCTGGCCGGATTAGGATGAAAAATATTGATTGCCTTGTGATTTACTCGTTTTGTATTTGTTAGATGATTAGTTTTACTTTGTTCATGTTTTTTGTATTGATTTTTGTTTTGTAAGTGCCGCTGAACGTTTATTAATCTTTTCACTTTTTGACCCCAAAAAAAAAAAAAGTATGGGTGTTAGGAAGCTTAGGCTGGAAGCCCCAAATTGAACTTTCAAACGTGTATTTAGACAACCTTCGGGAACGTAAACTGAGCCCAAACATATACATATATTGTTGGGCCGTCGCTATTCATTTTCTGATGAAAATTAAGGGCCGTCCTTATAGATCTATTTTGGCTAAATAATCTTCAAGAATCATTTTATTTTCTATTTTATATGTTTTTCGCTTTAACTAATTTTGGTCAATTTTTTTATGAATTATTAGTTTGTCTCGACGAGAGTAATCTAAACAATAAAAAAATTATGTTCAAAGCAAGAATTTTTTCAGATAAAGGCAAAACTAATCCAAAACGGACTACTGTTTTGGATTATTTTTGTCTTTATCTGAAAAAGTTTTTGCTTAGAACATAATTTTTTTTAACTTTTCAGATTCCTCTCATCGAGACAAATCAAAAATCCATAAAGATTTAAAGGAAAACATACAAATGTGGAAATTTTTTTGAAAAAAGACAAAAAAAATAATCCTCAAGGATTATTTAGCTAACCAAAACAGTTAGTCACATAATATACTCGGAGGGTGGCTGTCGGCGGTGCAGTAGTGGTGGTGATGTCTGAAGACTCGCAGAAGACTAGGACTAGGTTCTGGGTATTCTTGGGCTAGTTTCCTCTTGTGCGTGATTGTAATATTTGAGCTTTCGGCCATCTGATGTTTGGACTTTATTTATTTTATCGGAGCTTTTAGGCCAAAGTGTACATCTAGGGGTTTGCCCTTTGAATGTATTTTCCAACATTTGATTGGATTTCCCTTACCCTCCCATACTAAAGTTTTACTTTTGTGGATCGATATAGCCTTTGCTCTCGCTCTTCTTGGCTCGTTCTCTCCTAGATTCATTCCCACCAAAGCTACCCTAATTTTTTTTTTATCCGCAAGCTACCCTAGTTGTTAGCGTGTTTCAAACATCAAAACCAATACTTCTCTTCGAGTGCCGGTTCCTCTTTTTTGCAAATACCGTTCAACTACAATAATCATTACTAGATGTGCTTGAAGATTAATATGGTGCGACATGTAGCCTATCTATTCAACTCAAAGCCGTCTTGAACCATTGGCAAAGATAGAAAAAAGAAAAAAAGGGTGAATTACTGGTACAAAATATTTATTTGCTTTACTCTTTACATGCATTCACTTATTAAGAAAGTTTTTCCTCTAAATCATGAAGTTAAAGCTTATGCAGATATTACGAGTGATTCCCATGAACAGGTTAAAAATATGCATGAGGTACTGAAGCATGCGTATGGGTCGAACTATGTTCAAGATGTGAGCCTGTATAAGGTGCAATGGCTCACGGAACAATCCTTGCAATTGGATAATTATAACTGTGGGTTATTTATTATAAAGTACATGCAGAGCGCACCGTTGTCGCCTGGTTTTCAAATGGTGACTATCGATTATCAATATCTCTTAAACATAATATAGGTCAACAGGATTGTATACACTAACTTTGTACAAAGTTCGATCCAATTAAAAGGCACAGGTTGCTGGTAGCTAGACTTATTGAAAGATGTGGATAATAGACGTGTTTTGGAGTTTAAAAATCAGTTTGACATGTATAACATGAGGTAGCTAGGTTCACGCACAATAACATTGCAACCCATCTTTTGTGTAATTTTCCGTATTCGATCATTTTTTCTATCAATGTTACAGAATATACTCTCCTCATATGCAGGTAAAATACTAGAATTAAGGCTATACTTCAGGATAACAATGCTAGTATGACTGATAATGAGGCTAAAAAGATTGACCGGTCCAATTGCAAGAGAGCTAAAAAGTAGACCGGGCTAAGAATGCTCTTCGTCAAACGTTTTTCATTTCGGATGACATCACCTACCATTTAGGTCATTGGTTTTTGAATCAAAATCCAGTGCATCAGCTATCAATAGGGTAAACTTTTTGGTAGTTTAGCTCGCAATAAATGCCCTCGCAGTATATCTGTTTAGAGACATTGATGTATAGTTATCATTTATTTATCCTTGACTCCACGCCGAATTGTGGCAAGTAATTTGACTGATTTCTACACTAGGGCTCCGTTTGTTTGGACATAAAATATTTTCCTGTAAATTGTTTTACCTATTTTCCGGTGTTTGGTTGTGTCAAAAATGAGGAAAACATTTTACATGTAAAATATTTTCTATCAATTGGAAGAAAATGACTTATCCATAAATTTTTCGTAAATTATTTTCCGAAATAAACCCGCTGCCTCCTACTGCAATTTTCATTACTCAGTTTCCTCTATCGTCAGTCCTGACCCTTGTTCAATTCCAATAATTTTAGATCTGTCCACCTTTTAAGCCCCCTATTTCTCTCTCTACACTATTTTGTTGATTTTTGAAAATATTTCAAGTGCCAACCAAATACCGGAAAATAAATGTTTGAAGTTTGTTTTCTGAAAAAATATTTTACATGGAAAATATTTTACATTGTAAAACATTTTACATCAAAACAAACGGAGCCCAGTAATGGATATTTTGAAATTGGACTTGAGTTGCTTGACAGAATTTCCAAAAAAAGGATGTCTACTTATATGGTGATGCATGGTATGGGATGTTTGAATTTTTTGCAGTTTTATTGGTTTTTTTTGGAAGACAAGGTTAATATTTGCAAACTCAAAGGCACGGATGTGAAAGACATCAAAGTTTGACGTATATGTTGAATGAAACGAATAATGATGAAGAGTAGTTCACTTGTTTGTTTTATGGAAATGATGTATTAGTATTAGTATTACGATGGCTTTTGTTGAACTTGTGAATGTTGCAAGGTTGCAATGTGTTGGAATATATTTGATGAATGCAATTTATGGTAGTCAAAAATATCGTGTCGTGTCCGTTTTGTATTTTGAAAGATGAGTCTCAAGATATTTTTTGAAAAATTTGACAAAGTTTCCCATGTTTTCGGTCTAACCCGACGTCATAATGTCTCAGCCAGCAGTAATCAGTAATAGTAACAGAAAAGAGAGAGAAAAACACTGTGAATGTTGCAAGTTTGCAATGTGTTAGATTATATTTGATAAATGCAACTTATGGTAGTCAAATGTATCGTGTCGTGTCGTGTCTGTATCGTATCTTGAAAGACCTCAGGGCATTTTCTGAAAAATTCGATAGCATTTTCCTTGTTTTTGGCCTAGCCCGACATCATGGCGTCTCAGTCAGTAGTAGTCAACAGTAGCAATAGAAAAATGAGCCAATTCAATTGCAATTGAAACGGAAGTTTTAAATCTAGCCTACATGAATACATAATGTTTTACAAAAGAGGGATGAGCCGAACATCATCATCATCATCCATCCTAAGTTATATTATAAGCAAAATGAAAAAGAAAAACCCTAAGTGTCGCTTCCATCTCTTTTTGGCTGGACGCTCCATGTCTTTTGGAAGTTCTCCAATTGTATCACGTACAGTTATTGCACAGAAAGGAGCACCATTCGAAGTACCTTGAACAGCGGCATATTGGGTACTTCAATTCAATGTGACTCTAAGCTCTGGATCAGTAAAAACATGCATAATGTCATGATACAATGTTTCAACTCCGCATACTGCCATGATAGCTCTGCATATCAAGTCATTAATGAGATATCAAAGACAAACTCAAACAAAAACAGAATTTGGAACTTGATGAAAGAAAAAAAGACAAACATAATCTTGTTACTGTAATAATTAAGAAGAAGAAAACATAGAGAATAGAAATAAGATACAGAAAATAAGGAAAAAGTGGAACTAAAGTCATAAAATACAATTATTCAAGGCCTAGGATGGTTGTCTAAAAACTACTTAGAAGTTGTCAACTGCATTATCCTACCAAAACATATTTAAACAGAGTTGTTTGTGTCCATAGTTTTAATCTTCATTCACTAGGACGGTTCCTCTAATGAGGATAAATCCAGCGATTAATAAACAGAGACCCCAAAATATTTTTAGAGCGTCACTACCTGCTACTGCGAAAAATGGGTTATACAGACATTAAAGCAAAGTTTTGCACATTAAGTTGGAAGAAAACTATTAGCATACGACTTGCAGATTCAATAAGACTAACCAAGACATCCACAGAAAGCTTCAAGCTTAAGAGCAAAGAATTTCCATCAACCCCAGCAATTTCATTAAGCAATACATCTGAAAAGATGTGAGTTCCGAAGTAGTACCTAAGTGTAATTAACAACTAAAAAGCAGCCACAAGAATAAATATTACACAAATAATACCATGCGTTAATTTCAAGATATCCTACATGCGTTAATTTCAAGATATCCACATTGCCTTAGCCCTCCGTACGTATCTTGCCCATTCTTTTTCCTTTTCTTGGCATTACTTAACTGACTGCTTTTTTTTTAGAATTTGGAAGTAAAATTCCTCTCATCCTAATCCTTGAGCCAACGAGTATTCCTTCTTGAATATTCTATCAATAACTTTAAGCTGAATATTGATCAGAAATCTAACTCAAAAACCACAAAGCCCATCAGCCAGGATAGAATAGTTGATAGGCAAAAATGCTCACAATGAGGTGAGATCAAAGACTTGCAAACAATCAAATAAGTTGCGTAAATGATTGCAACGTCAACAGAGAATGAAATACACTAAAACTGATTAAAATTGGAACCTTAATTTTTTATGCAAAAATCCCCAATATCTACGAATTGAAATTGGAATCCTAGTTTGATCGATACCAGCTTTCAAGGGAGAGAGAGAAAGACCTTCATTGCCGTATGGCGGCGGCGGTAGTGGTCAAGACCTTTGTCGGCATTCGAGATCGATATCAGTGATTGTGGTTCAAAGCTCGTCGGCGCACGGCGGCGGTGGTGGTTGGCGGTCCTTGAGGCATCTTCTTCGTTGAGTCGTCTGCAGTGGTGGTGGTTGGCGGTGGGTTGGGTTGGGTGTGGCAGTTGTCGGCAGTCGTCATCTTCTATTGTAACGAAGCGTAGGGAGGGAAATCGGAAAAATTGGATTTCCCATACAAACCTATCTGCACAACGATTCACCAGAAAAAACAAGGGTAAATTATGTAGAGACCCGAATATCTTTAATTATTGAAAATGTTTAATAAATGCATAATTGAAAAAATATGGTTAAATTGTGGTTAATTGGATTGGGGATAGAAGTGAGATGATAGAGACTAGTAGGAGTAAATGTGTGATTTGCTAGTACGTGAGTATATATAGTGATGTGTGGGAGTGTAGGAGATAATTTCATCTCCCAATCTCTCTCTCTCTTTCCTCTTCTCACACTCAAAACTCTTCCAAAACCTCAAGGATCCACTCTCATTTCACCTCCTCTACGTGATTTTGGGTTCGTATCTTGTTGGGTGAAGCCAGAAGAGAAGTTTTTGGTTGATTTTGGAGTTGGAAAGTCTAGGGCTTGTTTGCTTGATCGCTCGTTTGAAGCTCCCATTTTGAAGTAGGGATTTCTTTACCTCTTTTATGTATTTATACGTTGATTAAGTGTAGAAATCGTACCTTGAATCGTTGGGTGTTTTGTTGTATTTGCTTTTGAGTTTTCTGCACAAAATCATCGTTTGTAATGTCCCTGTATCGATACGATTGTGTAAGTATCGATACACTGAAAGGATCTGCATTCCAGTAGTTTCAGAAATCTGTCGTAGTGTTCCCGTATTGATACAGTTATTTGCGTATCGATACTCCAAACTCCGGAGTATCGATACGGTTATTTTGGTATCGATACTCCTTGGCTTTCTGGGCAGGTTTGCCCATGTTGCTCCGATCGACCGTTTTGACTCCCGACTACTTCTAAACCTTTTTGGACACCTCCAAACCTATTCAAAGCATGTCCAATTGACTCCCTTTGATTCATTGAAGTTATCTTTGGTTCGTTGGCACTCCGCTAGTAAGAAATGAATAGGAAACTATTTGATTAAAACGGTGTTGAAACATATATAACTTGTTGATTGACTGATTACTTGGGAGTGTTTGTGGCATAGTGATGGTATTAATGGCATAACCTATGATGATCATTGCATGAATGTGGTTATGAGAAAGTCCTAGTTTTGCATATTGAGTAAGAGAGTAGTTGTTTAGGGTCGAAAGTTGGACTAGAGACTCTCGTAATGCAAGGGGTGGTAATACGGAGACTCAAGTGGGTCTTGTAACGCAAGAGGTGGTAATATGGTGATCCAAGCTGTTAAGGCTTTCCGTAACGCAATGGGTGGTAATACGGTAACCCTCGTGGTAATCATACTGTAACGCAATGGGTGGAAATACAGAAGGTGGAGATGGATGATGGCGAGTGGTGTCGAGATAGCTAGAGTTACCACTGTCTTGTGAATTAGTTGGCATATCATGGTAATGGCATGTCTTAGAATGATCTCGTTGAATGTCGGCACACTTATAAATTGATTATTATCCATTGTTGAGCTAAATTTTCTGTCTTCATCCTTTTTGCACTTATCATTATATTTGCACATAGAATTGGTAAAAGATTTTCCTACTAAACTAGTATAGCTCAACCCAATCTTTCTTTTCAAGTCAGAACGCTGAATAGTAACTTTCATGCATCATATGCTTGGATGTGACGACTTTTTGGAAGCTAACTTGTTTTGGTTACTTAATCATCTTTTGTAATAGATTTACTTTTGGTAAAGATGAATTTGTAACATTATAACTTGTTTGTACCTGTACCTAAGCTTAATTTGGGCCGGAGTGCCAATGTTGTAAACTCTTTAAACTTGGAAACTTTTTCGGGTATTATAATTGTTATGCGAGAATCTTTCATAGAAATAGATTATATATTTATGTTGAAAATTGATGGCGTGACAAATTAAGTAGAAGAACATACTATAAAGGTTTTTGCTATAATAAGGACATAAATATTTTCCCCTAAAGTCTAAAGGACATTCTGTCCAGGATTTATAAAAAAACCCCTCCCAGGGTTTACCGGCATTGACCAAGGTTGACCGGTATTGACCAAGGTTGACCGGCGTTGAAAGTGCCTAAAATCCTAGAGTATCCTATGAAAGTGTCTAAACTGCTAAAACCCTATAAAATGGAAGTACACTCTAAAATCTTAGGGTACCCTGTGAAAGTGCAACAAGATCGAAAAACACGAAAAAAGACATATTTTATGTTGGCCAAACATGGTCTTTGTCTCATTTAAGACAATTTAAATGAAAAAAATATTTTTTGTGTTAGCTAAGCAAAGCCCTTGTCTAATTAAAGGCAATTTTATCTTTTCACGGACTTTAGACTCTAAAATATTTTTATTAATGGATTATACACATTATAAAAACTTAGGCTGGACTAAAGCTCCTATAGGTTATTTCATTTGGACTTTAGACTAATATAGTGAAAAAAGAAAGCATTGACTAGGGTATGTTCGCATTAATGAATAAGTTATAGACAGTAATTTTTTGGTTTTAGTCTTATTCAAAAAAAAAATTATTATTTTTAATTTTATTTATGTCGAACTTTTATGTGTTATTGATTTGTCTTGACGAGAGCAATCGGAAAAATAAAAAATTATGACTTTTACACAAATATTTTTGAAAATATATCCAAAAAATGACTTTTGAGCTTTTCTTTGTACATGGCGCTACTAATGAGGGTGCCATTATTTTTGTTATTTGCGTACTTCTGTTGTTAGCCGTTGAATCGTGTTTTGAATAGTTCGGATCTGCGGAAAGTTTATAACCGGTCATAATTAACTTTTTTCCGAAAAAATTTCATTAAAATTCGGAACATTCAAAACACGATCCAACAGCCAGCAGCTAGGTCTGCATTTAACGAAAATAAGGACGCGCTTATTAGAAGCGCCCTGTTTCTTTGTATATTCCAAAATACTTGTGTAAAATTCATAATTTTTTACTTTGTCGCCAAATTATATCTTTTGACGAGAAAATATGGAGTTCCTTGTAAAAAAAGGTTCAATTTGGTGAAGAAATTCGATTTCCTTACGAAATAGGTTCAATTGGGCGACGAAATCTGATTTCCTAAGTATCATTTTGCAACAAATTTTGATTTGCTCCGAATTGATAGTCAAAAATTTATTCTTGAATATCCCTCTAACCTCTTTAATGCAAAAGTTTAAAAAAAAAAAAATTCAACATAGCATCCTCATTTACTCATTAATATTATTGAAAAAAAAAACTCAAAATAGTTTAGCTTTTTATTTTTTCCCGAAGAAACACAGAAGAGCCATGTGCATATTCTTATAAAAAAGGTTGTTTCTTTTTTGTGTATGAATCCAAAAATCATTGTTTCCTTTTTTACTTTAGGAAAATCAACCTAAAAGAAATCAACTTAAAAGCAAATATTGAATGAATGTAAGAAAATCAACTTTAGAGAGAAATCAATTGAAAAAAATAAGGGGTGCATATTTCTCTCTCAGAGAAATATGTAACTTCCTTTTTTACATTAGTGTAGGTGTATATAATAGGAAATATTCATTCAATTTGATGGCTATAAACTTATCAAAAAGTACGATCGAATGGTTATAGATGCTACTTTGTTGGTAAATATGGATAGATATTTTAAAAAAAACCCCCTCTGTTTTATAACAAGATTTCATCATCAAAAATCTTTTTTCTTGTAGTTTTCTTGCAATAAAAAAAAAAAAGAATTTGACTTCAGATATTTTTGATGGGATAGTATTTTATGACTAGAAAAAAATAAAGAGTCCACATTTGAATTGACAAAAAAAGGATGGCATGCCAGATTGTGAGGATCTCAATTTCCTTATTTATGACAGTTGAATTTATAAACCTAAGCCAACATTCCTAATATATCAAATAGGAAAATAAGGTATATAGCGAGGAAACAAAATCAACTCTAATTCTTCTTGATCAAGTAACCTACAAATTAGGAATACAAAATAAAATTAAAGTAGTTAGGAAACTAAAAGAAGGGAATTAATTAAGTTTGTGTGCAACTCATAAAAGTGGAGATCCGTACAATGCATGAATCAACATGGTAAACCCTAGATTTTCTTTTTTATTCGTTCCACCAAAGCTGCCCTAGTTGTTAGCCCGTTTCCTATTTAAAATCTACCTAGTTGCCACCTTCGAAGCTATATATATGTATATAGGTCACACTTCATACGCCAAACCACTTCTCTTCTACTAGTTCCTCTCTCTCACAAATAATAATAAAGGAGAGATAGCCAACTCCATGGATCCTCAACTCTGCCTCCATATTTGCCCCCACTGCAACTGGCCTCTTGAGGTAATACAAAAATATGTCTATATAGATAGATAGATACGTATCTTTGTGTGTGTGAGGTCAAGTGTAAAGAGAGACAACTTGTCAACTAAGTAGTTATGGCAGGTGAGGCATATGATTGTCATATGATATTGTCGTAGACGTGTCAACCTAGTTGGGATGTTAATTACTCTTTTTGTTGTCAAGACATTTTTGTATATCTCTCGTCATTGTAACCCTTTGTATCCGGTTCTACTTTGGTTATTTATAAAATCTTTTCTTTCGTTTTTCCAAAAAAAAAATACTACCCCCTCCGTCCCATTTTGTTTGATCACCTTTCTTCATTGGGCTGCAATTTTTCATAATTTAAAACCATCAAAACGACAAAGTTCTAACACAATTAAAGTAATTGTATTGTCGATTCAAAAAAAAGTAGTTGTATTGTACTAAAGAGTACTTTTGAAAAATTATGCATTTTTCAACCCAAAGCCTTAGAGTCAATACATTAGGAGAATTTCTGTAATGAGCAAATCAATTGGGACGGAAGGAATAATACTTACTAAAATCAAAAGTACTAACTGATAATTATCTTTCCTCAAAAAATTAACCATTTTATGTTCTCTCCATCCATTGCCATTTATCATTTATAATTTATTTCCAAGTTAAAAGTCATTAAAATATGGGACCTCTCTCTCTCTCTCTCTCTCTCTCTCTCTCTCTCTCTCTCTCTCTCTCTCTCTCTCTCTCTCTCTCTCTCTCTCTCTCTCAGGTTAGGGTTCCACTGGGAACAACGTTGACTCAAAAAGTGACATGCTTGGGATGCGGGAAGAAGTCGGATCTTTTTGCAAGACCAGTCCAGGTTCCACTCTCAACATTGTTTTTTTTTTTTTTGTATACACTCACAAACACAAATATATATATACACAATAGGCTTTCTTGTTTGCCGAGAAACTGCACACAGTGCAATTGAGCTTTTTTGGTCACTTGCCGGATGTAATTCAATGATCGGATCTGTTCATACAAGTGTGCTTTTATAAGCATGTTAATTGAAAACCAATCAATATGTACAAAAAAAAAATCTAAACTGTATTTTGGTGGTTCTAATCCAGAGTGTGTGCGAAACATCGTTTCGATTTGTTCATTTTTACTCTTTTACATTCATATTCGTCTACAATTACCTTGATTTTTAAACCGCGGTTATGCTTTTTCACGAGACCTACAATATAGAAGAAACCAATCATCCAATTAAGTCCGGTAAGTGGCCAGAAAAACCACAACTACAAGGTGGTCAGTTTCTCGCCAAACTGCTCCGCGAGAAGCCTAATCCATTACAATAAAAAGGTAATTAATTCATATCTCTTAATACAAACACCGCGTACTTATTTAAGTGCCTACGAGGGCGTGTGTCAACGCTTTTAGATTCCATTCTGAAAAATGGAATCCTGAAAATTCTGAATTTAAAAATATCAAAGTTTTTTTATTTTGTAAAAAATATATATATCGAAGTTGAAGTTTTGTTAGAATGAATGGCTTTTTATTACTAAAACTGGATTTTCTTTTCATTCGGTTACTAGCTAGGCCGAAAAATAAGAAAGGAAATAGTAAACCTAATTTCAGCTTCCTCTTTTTTGTTCTCCTTGCATTCCATATTTCCATATCTTAGATGAAAAGAATTAAATATAAAGGAGAAATTATTGTGTCTAAATTCCAGATGGGGCAGTCTTCATCACAGCCTCCCCAAGAGGAAGGGCAGTCTTCATCGCAGCCTCCCCAAGCACAGTTGGATGCACAGCGTACGTTTATCGATATTTCTCTCCGTTTCTTTCCATTACTATTTGATTAGCAAATTACTGATCTAAACCGATTATTGTTCTCATGAGTTTTGGAATTTTTTGGAATAATAAAAAATCTGTGCATGGAGGCTGGAGCCAAAGAAAACTTGAGTTGAAATTTTTTTTTTTAAGTGAATTTCCTATTATTTTCCTTTCCCTTACGGATTTTTCTCTCTCTATATAATTACTAGGGTTTGCCCGTGCCTTAGGCACGGCGTAATGTGAGATCTAATTAATGGTAATTGTGTAACTAATATTGTTTGAGAGAGAGCCGTAAGTTTTATGGAGCAAATCAATGGTTATGATTTATAGAGAGATAAGATTCAGAAACTCTCCTCTCTTATTATGTAGATAGTTATATCTCTTACCTTTTCTTTTTTCTTTATAAATCTAGGATTCAAAAACAAAGCTAAAATTTCAAAGAAGTTCCTCTTCTTTTGTGTGTGTGCGCACGCGCAAGATTTATGTTTAATTAGTTGGTGTTGCAGGAATGAAGTGACATAGCACTGTGCTGCAGAAGTACCAGTGAAGACAACTAGGGCTTTTCATATTATGATTTAATTTCTTTTATGTAGCTTTTCAAATTACTTTTAAGGCGACACTACTATTGGAGTTGAAATTATGCAGTATTTATTAGATACAACTAAAAGTTGTTTTTTTATTCTTCTTTTCTTCCAAATATTGTGTGCTATCTGCTATCTGTCGAATTCGATCAGTCCCTAAATCAACAACTATCTACCATCCGCGATGATTGTGAGTTCGAATGGGTCGCAAATTAACTTGCAAAGCATGACTCGTTTTGTTCAACTAGATAGAGGAATCGTATAAAACTATATCTGTCTAAGATGATCATATAATATTTGGTATTGGGTTAAATTCTGTTCAAGTAAGGTATAACTTCAAAAAAGGGTGGCATGAATATACCTTACGGTGTGCGGTACTATTAATCCGACAACATAATATATTCGGAATGTGTTCTTGTAAACTTACATCAGTCATAATTTTGAACTTTTTCGATTCGTCTCGACACGAACGATTAATCCCCAAAAATACGAGAAAAAGCTAAACAAAGGGTTACAAAAATAACTAAAAAATACAGAAATATGTTTCAGATTATAAGTTTACAAGAACGCAAGGAGTAAATGTATGTACGTTTTTAGAGGAAGTTGGCTTCTATTAGTGATTTTTTTCGGGGTGCTATAAAAGTTAATGGCAATTCTTATTGTGCAAACACTTAAAGTGGCAAAAAAAAAAACACACACACACACACTAAAAAGTGCTGCATTTGGAGTCGGCCAGTATGGGTTGTTAGGCTGGAAGTCCCAATTGAACTTGAAACGTGTCTTTAGACAACCTTTGGGAATGTAAATTTGGTTAATTGGAGTAGTACATTTGATTGTTTGGGTATTTGATGTATTTTATCATTAACTCTGCATTTTTTCTCGTTTGAGACTTTTAATTAGATGTTAGGCATTTTAAAAGTGTCATTATTGCGTCAGATCATATCTGGGTTAGGATGAAAGACATTGATTGCCTTGTAATTTACTTCTTTTGTATTCGTTAGATGATTAGTTTGGCTTTATCCATATTCTTTGTATTGATTTCCATTTTGTAAGTGCGTCTGTGCATTTATCAATACAATTTTTTCACTTTTTGATCCCAAAAAAGAAAAAAGAAAAAAGTATGGTTGTTAGGCTGGAAGCCCCAATTGAACTTGAAAGGGAAAATGACAGCTAAGGACGTGTTTTGCATTTTCAGTATTAACAAATGTTCTTAGCATGTTCTTGGCGGGTATTAATTATCAATACACATCCTGGGCCGTCATTTCCCAACTTTAAACGTGTATTTAGACAACCTTCGGGAACATAAACTAAGCCCAAACATATACATATAATATTGGGCCGTCGCTATTCATTTTCTGATGAAAATTAAGGGCCGTCCTTATAGATCTATTTCGGCCAAATAATCTTCCAGAATAATTTTATTTTCTATTTTATATGTTTTTCACTTTAACTAATTTTGGTCAATTTTTTAAGAATTATTAGTTTGTCTCGACGAGAGTAATCTAAAAAATAAAGAAAATTATGTTCAAAGCCAAAACTTTTTTAGATAAAGACAAAACTAATTCAAAACGGACTACTGTTTTGGATTATTTTGTCTTTATTTAAAAAAGTTTAAGTTTTGAACATAATTTTTTTAACTTTTCAAATTTCTCTCATCGAGACAAATAAAAAATTCATAAAAATTTAAAGGAAAACAAATAAACGTGTAAAAAAATTTGAATAAAGACAAAAAAAATAATCTTCAAGGATTATTTAGCTAATCAAAACAGGTAGTCACATAATCTACTTTTGGAAGTGTCATAGCAAATCTGTTCCTCACTCTACTTTTTTCTTGTTTCCCATAGGAAAAAAAGGTTACCATGAATATTCCTGTTTTAATTAGCTAATAAAATTTCTACACGAGGATATAAATTGAGGTGGTGTGGTATGAATTTACTTCAAACTGTTAGAATTTTTGGCCCATATGTCATATATGAAGAGATACAAAGAAGTTCTAGAAAGATGCTAGTTGTTGGGCCGAAGGCCTATGGGTTGGGGGTGCGGGGACGGCCCCCGCGGTATAAGAGCATCTCCACTCTTTACTCAAACTCAAATTTGAGTAAAAAAACCTCCAAAATCTACCTCTTCTCCTTACCCAAACCTATACCAAATTTGGTTTTTACTCAAATTCTTTCCCAAATTTGGTATTGAACCAAATCCTTCACCAAATTTTTAGGTGGTGGTTGCAAGTGGTAGGTTGTGGTTGCGATGGTGGTCGTGGTTGCTAGTGGTAGTTGTGATGCTAGGGAGGTGTCGATCTAGAATTCTAGAAGGTGCTGTTCTAGGTTTCTAGCCAACTTAGGGTTCTGGGTGTTTGAAGCCGCGAACAGAGAGAGAGAGAGAGAGAGAGAGAGCTCAGATGCGACTGGATTTTGGTGGAGCGGCGACGGTGATGGGTGGTAATTGTGGTGAATGGATGAGATTTGAGTAAAATATGTGTAAAATATGTGTTTAGGAGTGGAAGACTTCATACCGGCCAAATCAAGTTTTTATCAAAATTTTTACTCAAACTTGGGTAAAAGTAAGGTGTGGAGATGCTCTAAGCAGAAGCGGATTTAAAGAGGGACCAGGAGGGTCACGTGCCCCCTTGGGTTTTGAACTACTGCACTTTAGTCCCTTAATAATTTGTATAGTTTTCATTCACAACCTAAAATGTTTACACTGGTGCCCCTTTATAGTTAGAAATTATAATTAATCAACTTTCACAAGCCTCAAAACCAATAAAAGTAGCCTAAATTAATTTGCTTCACCATTTTTCTCTCCAAATTCACCTCTCATCTTTAGTTTTACAAGTCATTTTTGCCATGAATATCCAATAATTACAGTTCGTTTGCTCGATTTTCATGTCGAATCTATTACTTATAGAGTGTTCATCACCGAGTGTTGAATATATGCAACCATTCGACAATGAAATTTTTTCGTTGCAAAAAACACCAAACTAGAAAATGTCTTTCGGCTTTGTTATTACTTAGGATTACTTTGAAAATTAGCGAAGAATAGTAATATAGAGAAATTACCGAAAAATAGTAATATAGAGTATTTCATTGCAATATTGCAAAATTTTATATATATTACTATTCTTCGCTAATTTTCAAAGTAATTTATGTATAATATAATATATATAATTATAAAACATATGAATTTTGCTTTTGGATTCTCGCATGGCAGGTCTATCTCCGGTGTCCTTCTCTTGGTTGTGCTCATTTTTGTTTGTTTCCCCGCCGATTTTTTCTCTAGGGTAACTCGGTTTTCGGCCTAACGGCTAGGGGTTCTGCTGATTTGGGGCACAATTGGCATTGGTCTCCCACCGTTTACAATGCAGGGTGTTTCGATTTTTGCCTAACGTACGACTCGGTGAGCTTCCGTGTCAGGTGGCTGGGTTTATTGTGTGAACGTTTCGTTTCGCCGGTGGCGCGGGACTTTTAGGCCATCAAGTGTCTAGGGTTTGCCCTTTGAATGTATTTCCCTACATTTGGTTGGATTTCTCTCACCCTTCCCTTACTAAAGTTTTACTTTTGCTGATTGATATAACCTCAGCTCTTGCTCTTCTTGGCTCGTTCTCTCCTAGATTGGTTCCACCAACGCTACCCTAGTTTTTTTTTTGATCCGCAAGCTACCCTAGTTGTTAGCCTGTTTCAAACATCAAAAGTAGTACTTCTCTTCGAGTACAATTCCTCTTTTTTTGCAAATACCGTTCAACTACAATAATCATCAGTGGATGTGCTTGAAGATTGATATGGTGAGAAAAGTAGCCTATCTATTCGACTCAAAGCCGTCTCGAACCATTGGCAAAGATAGAAAAAAAAGAGGGTGAACTACTGGTACACAATATTTATTTGCTTTACTCTTGACATGCATTCACTTATTAAGAATGTTTTTCCTCTAAATCATGAAGTTAAGCTTATGCAAATATTACGAGTGATTCGCTTGAACAGGTTAAAAATATGCACGAGGTACTGAAGCATGCGTATGGGTCGAACTATGTCCAAGATGTGAGCCTGTATAAGGTGCATTGGCTCACGGAATAATCCTTGCAATTGGATAATTATAACTGTGGGTTATTTGTTATAAAGTACATGCAGAGCGCACCGTTGTCGCCTGGTTTTCAAATGGTAACTATCGATTATCAATATCTCTTAAACAGAATATAGGTCAACAGGATTGTATACACTAACTTTGTACAAAGTTCGATCCAATTGAAAGGCGCAGGTTGCTGGTAGCTAGACTTGTTGAAAGATGTGGATAATAGACGTGTTTGGGAGTTTAAAATTCAGTTTGACATGTATAATGTAGAGACTCGGAAAATTTTTAATTTTTTAAATGTTATAAGTTAATGCAAAATTTGTGGAGTTATTTTGGTTTGGGGTTTGATCGATAGAATCGTAATTGGAGGGAGTGTTAGTGTGATTTGGTGTGTGTGTGAGTATATATAGAGGGGTGTGTATGCAGGGGATTAAAAACCCCAAAATATCTCTCTCTCCTCACGTCTCTCTCTCGGCTCTCCTTCTCTCTCTCCGGCTCTCTCACTCTCTCTCATCCTCTCACCCAAAAACTTCACCAATCACTTGAAACCCATGAAATCTAACCTTTAATCCGTCTCCTACGCGTGATTTGAGCATTGGAATCGCGTGGGTTTGTGCTAGAACTCGTTCTTGGAAGATTTCGGAGCTTTGGAAGCTAGGGGCTCGTTCCTTGATCTCGTGCTTGAAGCTTCTAACCTTGAGGTAGGGATTTATTACTCATTCTATGTGTTTATGAGTTGATTTCGTGTTTTAATCGAGTTTTGATCGTCGTACTTCGTTCATTTAAAAAACTGTCAAAATCTGCAGAAAATCGCCCAAAATCACCTAGGGATCGATCCCTCATTCAAATCTGGTCTTAACATGACTTTTTACCTTGGGGATCGATTCCCAAGAGAGGAGGGATTGATCCCTTCCTCTCTAGAATTTCTGCTCGTTTTTTGGGTTTCAGCCTAACTTCAAACGGCCATAACTTCTTCATCTGATATCCGTTTCATGCAAATTTTATATCGATTCGAAGGCCTTGAAGTTAGCTTTCGTTTGCCACTAGAATCACTTTAAGACTATTAGTAAAAAAAAAGTTATGACCATTTTAGTAAAGGTGTGTCAATCTGCCGATGTCCGTGGTTATTCCTAAGGTTGTTCTCATTCCGTGTTATGATTCCGTATATAATTAGAACATGTTTAAGTCACTCTTGAGCATGATTGCTTATGTTCTAATAACTCATTGTTCGACCTTGTTTCTTGGCACTCATTAGAGCTTAAAATTAACGAAGTTGGTTAGGGATCATACCATGAGGTTGATAGGAGTATCGTGGACCATAAGAGGTAATATGGTAAGTGTTGTGGGTAGACATGAGTTTGTCTAGTGATTAGATGGGTAGTATTGTGACTCGTATCCTCGCACTTCGTCCTGTTGAGCTCCCTAGGTTCCTTTGGCACCCGTTTTATAAGATTCTCGTATAGAACCAAGTGGGTGGTTTGTCGTGGAGTCGTTATGGGTTCGATACGTGACGTAGAGCATCGTGATAGATTTAGAGTAATAATGTGAACTTAAGGTATTTATCAACGTACAATGTGACACGTTTACGAGTTTGTATTACTATGTGAATTTGAGAAATGTTGTCTGCTTGTACGTTGAACGATGGTTTGTGTGTGTGTATGCTTGAATTGAGAATTTGAATAAAAGGCCCGCAACGCAAGGTGTGGTAATGCAGAAACCCAGGTGGAGAGAATTCAGTGACGCAAATGGTGGTAACACAGTTGAATGTCTCACATGATGAAAGAAGTTATGATTGATTATGAAAGTTCATGTTATTGATTGAGTTGTGTATTATTGGAGATTGTAACCGTTGAAAAAGAGAATAAACAATTGAATTTATCAAAGTTTTTAAAAAAGGAAGGAACTCGATTTTGGAAAAAGGATTTCTATGAAACTCCTCCGGCTATTCTTGAGCGAATCAAAGGTTTCCGGTATTCGTGCGCAGAATCAACAGACTCCGGCTATTCAAACTCGAATCAACGGAACTTGACCTGTAAAGGTCGAGAGTTTTCTTGAAAGTATTTTTGGCAACCAAGAAATGAACGTTTTTATGAAAAGGGGCTTAATGATGAATGGTAAGAAATGAGGAAGCTAGTTGTGGTGTTCGTTGAGAAATCTTAAAACGGTATGAGAAATTGTCGTAGGTTATTTGGATGGATGTGTGTGTTGAATGCTACTTCCGACTCGATGTATGAATGGTTAGGGATAACTATAAGATGTATAGGATCCCGTAGTCGTAGTCTGTCGGTTCGTTGTGGTGCTCCTTTATACCTCTTGTTCGTCTCATTGGAATTCATTTACTCTTATTGCATGTTTCATCACATTTACTTATAGCTTGTGTATAGAATTCTTTACTGGGCTAGCGTAGCTCAACCTACCATTTTCAGGTAAAAAGCAAGGATCTTGAAGCGGAGCGCATGGTGTGCATGTTTGATTTCACATCTTTTGAAAGCCGTCATCGAGGAATGGTTTTATCTTCCATTGTTTGTTTTCTTGAAAAGGTGTAACAGTAAATCATTTGAACTCTTTTAACTTTGGATATTATGAAATCTCTAAACTTTACTATCTTTGTCTAATTATGAAATTTGGGCCGTAGTGCCAATGTTGTAAAATCTCTAAACTAGGGGACTTGGTTTGTAAGTAATCCTTCGGGAAACTTTCTTTTGGGTATTATCTATATTATGCGGAGATTGATTATTGAAATGGATTATTATTTATGTTGAAAATCGAAGGTGTGACATATAACATGAGGTAGCTAGGTTCACGCACAATAACATTGCAACCCATCTTTTGTATCATTTGGCAACAAATTTTGATTTGCTCCGAATTGATAGTCAAAAATTTATTCTTGAATATCCCTCTAACCTCTTTAATGCAAAGGTTAAAAAAAAAAAAATTCAACATAGCATCCTCATTTACTCATTAATATTATTCAAAAAAAAAAACTCAAAATAGTTCAGTTTTTTATTTTTTCCCGAAGAAACACGTAGAAGAGCCATGTGCATATTCTTATAAAAAAGGTTGTTTCTTTTTTGTGTATGAATCCAAAAATGATTGTTTCCTTTTTTACTATAGGAAAACCAATCTAAAAGAAATCAACTTAAACTCAAATATTGAATTGAATGTATGAAAATCAACTTTAGAGAGAAATCAATTGAAAAAATAAGGGGTGCATATTTCTCTCTCAGGGAAATATGTAACTTCTTTTTTTACATTAGTGTAGGTGTATATAATAGGAAATATTCATTCAATTTGATGGCTATAATCTTCTCAAAAATTTCGATCGAATGGTTATAGATGCTACTTTGTTGGTAAATATGGATAGATATTTTAAAAAAAACCCCCTCTCTGTTTTATAACAAGATTTCATCATCAAAAATCTTTTTTCTTGTAGTTTTCTTGCAATAAAAAAAAAAAGAATTTGACTTCAGATATTTTTGATGGGATAGTTTTTTATGACTAGAGAAAAATAAAGAGTCCACATTCGAATCGACAAAAAAAGGATGGCATGCCAGATTGTGAGGATCTCAATTTCCTTATTTATGACAGTTGAATTTATAAACCTAAGCCAATATTCCTAATATACCAAAACGGAAAATAAGGTATATAGCCAGGAAACAAAATCAACTCTAATTCTTCTTGATCAAGTAACCTACAAATTAGGAATACAAAATAAAATTAAAGTAGTTAGGAAACTAAAAGAAGGGAATTAATTAAGTTTGTGTGCAACTCATAAAAGTGAAGATCCGTACAATGCATGAATCAACATGGTAAACCCTAGATTTTCTTTTTTATTCGTTCCACCAAAGCTGCTCTAGTTGTTAGCCCGTTTCCTATTTAAAATCTACCCAGTTGCCACCTTCAAAGCTATATATATGTATATAGGCCACACTTCATACGCCAAACCACTTCTCTTCTACTAGTTCCTCTCTCTCACAAATAATAGTTATAAAGGAGAGGTAGCCAACTCCATGGATCCTCAACTCTGCCTCCATATTTGCCCCCACTGCAACTGGCCTCTTGAGGTAGTACAAAAATATGTATATATAGATAGATAAATATGTATCTTTGTGTGTGTGAGGTCAAGTGTAAAGAGAGACAACTTGTCAACTAAGTAGTTATGGCAGGTGAGGCATATGATTGTCATATGATATTGTCGTAGACGTGTCAACCTAGTTGGGATGTTAATTACTCTTTTTGTTGTCAAGACATTTTTGTATATCTCTCGTCATTGTAAACCTTTGTATCCGGTTCTACTTTGGTTATTTATAAAATCTTTTCTTTCGTTTTTCCAACAAAAAAAAAAAAAAATACTACCCCCTCCGTCCCATTTTGTTTGATCACCTTTCTTCATTGGGCTGCAATTTTTCATAATTTAAAACCATCAAAACGACAAAGTTCTAACACAATTAAAGTAATTGTATTGTCGATTCAAAAAAAAGTAGTTGTATTGTACTAAAGAGTACTTTTGAAAAACTATGCATTTTTCAACCCAAAGCCTTTGAGTCAATAAATTAGGAGAATTTCTGTAATGAGCAAATCACTTGAGACGGAAGGAATAATACTTACCAAAATCAAAAGTACTAACTGATAATTTTCTTTCCTCAAAAAATTAACCATATTATGTTCTCTCCATCCATTGCCATTTATCATTTATAATTTATTTCCAAGTTAAAAGTCATTAAAATATGGGACCTCTCTCTCTCTCTCTCTCTCTCTCTCTCTCTCTCTCTCTCTCTCTCTCTCTCTCTCTCTCTCTCTCTCAGGTTAGGGTTCCACTAGGAACAACGTTGACTCAAAAAGTGACATGCTTGGGATGCGGGAAGAAGTCGGATCTTTTCGCAAGACCAGTCCAGGTTCCACTCTCAACATTGTTTTTTTTTTTTTTTTGTATACACTCACAAACACAAATATATATATACACAGTAGGCTTTCTTGTTTGCCGAGAAACTGCACACAGTGCAATTGAGCTTTTTTGGGTCACTTGCCGGATGTAATTCAATAATCGGATCTGTTCATACAAGTGTGCTTTATAAGCATGTTAATTGAAAACCTATGTATTAAAAAAAAAAATTCTAAACTGTATTTTGGTGGTTCTGATCCAGAGTGTGTGCGAAACATCATTTTGATTTGTTCTTTTTTACTCTTTTACATTCATATTCGTCTACAATTACCTGAATTTTTAAACCGCGGTTATGCTTTTTCACGAGACCTACAATATAGAAGAAACCAATCATCCAATTAAGTCCGGTAAGTGGCCAGAAAAACCACAACTACAAGGTGGTCAGTTTCTCGCCAAACTGCTCCGCGAGAAGCCTAATCCATTACAATAAAAAGGTAATTAATTCATATCTCTTAATAGAAACACCGCGTACTTATTTAAGTGCCTATGAGGGCGCGTGTCAACGCTTTTAGATTCCATTCTGAAAAATGGAATCCTGAAAATTCTGAATTTAAAAATATCGAAGTTTTTTTATTTTGTAAAAAATATATATATCGAAGTTGACGTTTTGTTAGAATGAATGGCTTTTTATTACTAAAACTGTTTTTATTTTGGATTTTCTTTTCATTCGGTTACTAGCTAGGCCCAAAAATAAGAAAGGAAATAGTAAACCTAATTTCAGCTTCCTCTTTTTTGTTCTCCTTGCATTCCATATTTCCATATCTTTTTTTTTTTTTTGATAAGTAATATTTCCATATCTTAGATGAAAAGAATTAAATATAAAGGAGAAATTATTGTGTCTAAATTCCAGATGGGGCAGTCTTCATCACAGCCTCCCCAAGAGGAAGGGCAGTCTTCATCGCAGCCTCCCCAAGCACAGTTGGATGCACAGCGTACGTTTAATTATCGATATTTCTCTCCGTTTCTTTTCATTACTATTTGATCAGGAAATTAATGATCTAAACCGATTATTGTTCTCATGAGATTTGGAATTTTTCGGAATAATAAAAAATCTGTGCATGGAGGCTGGAGCCAAAGAAAACGTGAGTTGAATTTTTTTTTTTTAAGTGAATTTCCTATTATTTTCCTTTCCCTTACAGATTTTTCTCTCTCTATATAATTACTAGGGTTTGCCCGTGCCTAAAGGCATGGCGCAACGTGAGATCTAATTAATGGTAATTGTGTAATTAATAATGTTTGAGAGCGAGCCGTAAGATTTATGGAGCAAATCAATGGTTATGATTTATAGAGAGATAAGATTTAAAAACCCTCCTCCCTTATTATGTAGATAGTTATATCTCTTACCTTTTCTTTTTTCTTTATAAATCTAGGATTAAAAAACAAAGCTAAATCTTTTGTGTGTGCGCGCGCGCGCAAGATTGATGTTTAATTAGTTGGTATTGCAGGAATGAAGTGACATAGCACTGTGCTGCAGAAGTACCATTGAAGACAACTAGGGCTTTTCATATTATGATTTAATTTCCTTTATGTAGCTTTTCTAATTACTTTTAAGGCAACACTACTATTGGATTTGAAATTATGCAGTATTAGATACAACTAAAAGTCGTTTTTTTCTTCTTCTTTTCTTCCAAATATTGTGTGCTATCTGCTATCTGTCGAATTCGATCAGTCCCTAAATCAACAACAACTATCTACCATCCGCGATGATTGCGAGTTCGAATGGGTCGCAAATTAACTTGCAAAGCATGAGTTTTTATGTATATAAAGGTCCTTCATGACTCGTTTTGTTCAACCAGATAGAGGAATCGTATAAAACTGTATCTATCTAAGGCGATAATATAATATTTGGTATTGGGTTAAATTCTGTTCAAGTAAGGTATGACTTCAAAAAAGGGTGGCATGAATATACCTTACGGTGTGTGGTACTATTAATCCGACAACATAATATATTCGGAATGTGTTCTTGTAAACTTACATCAGTCATAATTTTGAACTTTTTCGATTCGTCTCGTCACGAACGATTAATCCCCAAAAATATGACAAAAAGCTAAACAAAAAGTTACAAAAATAACTAAAAAATACAGAAATAAGTTTCAGATTATAAGTTTACAAGAACGTAGGGAGTAAATGTATGTACGTTTTTAGAGGAAGTTAGCTTCTATTGGTGATTTTTTTCGGGGTGCTATAAAAGTGAATGGCAATTCTTATTGTGCAAAACACTTAAAATGACGAAAAAAAACACACACACTAAAAAGTGGTGCATTTGGAGTCGGCCAGTATGGATTGTTAGGCTGGAAGTCCCAATTGAACTTGAAACGTGTCTTTAGACAACCTTTGGGAATGTAAATTTGGTTAATTGGAGTAGTACATCAGATTGTCTGGGTATTTGGTGTATTTTATCATTAATTTTGTACTTTTTCTCGTTTGAGACTTCTAAGTAGATGTTAGGCATTTTAAAAGTATCGTTATTGCGTCAGATCATAACTGTGTTAGGATGAAAGACATCGATTGTCTTGTGATTTAGTCGTTTTGTATTTGTTAGACTATTAGTTTGGCTTTGTCCATATTCTTTGTATTGATTTCCATTTTGTAAGTGCGTCTGTGCGTTTATCAATACAATCTTTCCACTTTTTGATCTCAAAAAAAAAGAAAAGAAAAAAGTATGGGTGCATGTTAGGCTGGAAGCCCCAATTGAACTTGAAAGGGAAATGACGGCTAAGGACTTGTTTTGCATTTTCAGTATTAACAAATGTTTTTAGCATATCTTTGATGGGTATTAATTATCAATATACGTCATGGGCCGTCATTTTCCCAACTTGAAATGTGTATTTAGACAACCTTCGGGAACATAAACTAAGCCCAAACATAGACATATAATGTTGGGCCGTCGCTATTCATTTTCTGATGAAAATTAAGGGCCGTCCTTATAGATCTATTTCGGCTAAATAATCTTCCAGCTGAATAATTTTATTTTCTATTTTATATGTTTTTCACTTTAACTAATTTTGGTCAATTTTTTTATGAATTATTAGTTTGTCTCGACGAGAATAATCTAAAAAATAAAAAAAAATTATGTTCAAAGCAAAAACTTTTTTAGATAAAGACAAAACTAATCCAAAACGGACTACTGTTTTGGATTATTTTGTTTTTATTCAAAAAAGTTTAAGTTTTGAACATAATTTTTTTAACTTTTCAAATTCCTCTCATCGAGACAAATTAAAAATTCATAAAAATTTAATGGAAAACAAATAAACGTGGGAAAAAATTTGAATAAAGACAAAAAAAAATAATCTCCAAGGGTAATTTAGCTAATCAAAACAGTTAGTCACATAATCTACTTTTGGAAGTGTCATAGCAAATCTGTTCCTCACTCTACTTTTTTCTTGTTTCCCAGAGGAAAAAAAAAGGTTAGCTTGAATATTCCTGTTTAAATTAGCTAATAAAATTTCTACACGAGGATATAATTTGACGTGGTGGTATGAATTTTACTTCAGACTGTTAGAATTTGTGGCCCATGTATTGTGTATGAAGAGATACAAAGAAGTTCTAGGAAGAGGCTAGCTAGTTGCTGGGCCGAAGGCCTATGGGTTGGGGGGTGCGGGTCCCCCGCGGTATAAGAGTATCTCCACTCCTTACTCAAGCTCAAGTTTGAGTAAAAAAATCTCCAATATCTATCTCTTCTCCTTACCCAAACCTATACCAAATTTGATTTTTACTCAAATTCTTTCCCAAATTTGGTATTGAACCAAATCCTTCACCAAATTTTTAGGTGGTGGTTGCAAGTGGTAGGTTGTGGTTGTGATGGTGGTTGGCGCTGGTGGTCGTGGTTGCTAGTGGTAGTTGTGATGCTAGGGAGGTGTCGATCTAGAGTTCTGGGAGGTGCTGTTCTAGGTTTCTAGCCAACCAAGGGTTCTGGGTGTTTGAAGCCAGAGAGAGAGAGAGAGAGAGAGAGAGAGATGTGACTGGATTTTGGTGGAGCGGCGACGGTGATGGGTGGTGATTTTGGTGAATGAATGAGATTTGAGTAAAATATGTGTGTAGGAGTGAAAGACTTCATACCGGCCAAATCAATTTTTACCAAAATTTTTACTCAAACTTGGTTAAAAATCTAAGGCGTGGAGATGCTCTAAGCAGAAGCGGATTTAAAGAGGGACCAAGAAGGTCACATGCCCCCCCTGGGTTTTGAACTACTGCACTTTAGTCCCTTATTAATTTGTATAGTTTTCATTCATAACCTAAAATGTTAACACTAGTGCCCCTATATAGTTAGAAATTATTATTCATCAACTTTCACAAGCCTCAAAACCAATAAAAGTAGCCTAAATTAATTTGCTTCACCATTTTTCTCTCCAAATTCACCTCTCATCTTTAGTTTTACAAGTCATTTTTGCCATGAATATCCAATAATTACAGTTCGTTTGCTCGATTTTCATGTCGAATCTATTACTTAATAGAGTGTTCATCACCGAGTGTTGAATATATGCAACCATTCGACAATGAAATTATTTCGTTGCAAGAAACACCAAACTAGAAAATGTCTTTCGGCTTTGTTGTTACTCAGGATTGCCGAAGAATAGTAATATAGAGAAATTACCGAAAAATAGTAATATAGAGTATTTCATTGACAATATAGCAAAATTTTATATATATTAATTCGCTAATTTTCAAAGTAATTTATGTATAATATAATATATATATAAATATAAAACATATGAATTTTGCTTTTGGGTCCTCTTCTCGCATGGCCGGTCCATCTCCGGCGTCCCTCTCTCGGTTGTGCTCATTTTTGTTTGTTTTCCCGCCGATTTTTTCTCTTGGGTAAATCGGTTTTCGGCCTAACGGTTAGGGGTTCTGCTGATTTGGGGCACAATCGGCGTTGGTCTCCCACCGTTTACAATGCAGGGTGTTTCGGTTTTTGCCTAACGTACAGCTCGGTGAGCTTCCGTGTCAGGTGGCTAGGTTTGTTGTGTGATCGTTTCATTTCGCCGGTGGGTGGGTGGGTGGTTGGCGGTGGCGTAGTTGGTCTGGTGTCCGTTTGGTTAGTTTGGTGGCCCTGCTCGGAGGGTGGCTATTGGCGGTGCAGAAGTGGTGGGATGTTTGAAGACTAGCTTGCACAAGATTAGGACTAGGTTCTGGGTATTCTTGGGCTAGTTTTCTCTTCTGCGTGATTGTAATATTTGGACTTTTGGACATCTAGTGTCTGGGCTTTATTTTTTTTATCGGGACTTTTAGGCCATCAAGTGTCTAGGGTTTGCCCTTTGAATGTATTTTCCAACATTTGGTTGGATTTCTCTCACCCTTCCCTTACTAAAGTTTTACTTTTGCCGATTGATATAACCTCAGCTCTCGCTCTTCTTGGCCCGTTCTCTCCTAGATTCGTTCCACCAAAGCTACCCTATTTTTTTTTTTGATCCGCAAGCTACCCTAGTTGTTAGCCTGTTTCAAACATCAAAACCAGTACTTCTCTTCGAGTACCAATTCCTTTTTTTTTGCAAATACCGTTCAACTACAATAATCATCATTAGATGTGCTTGAAGATTGATATGGTGAGAAAAGTAGCCTATCTATTCGACTCAAAGCCGTCTCGAACCATTGGCAAAGATAGAAAAAAAGAGAGGGTGAACTACTGGTACACAATATTTATTTGCTTTACTCTTGACATGCATTCACTTATTAAGAAAGTTTTTCCTCTAAATCATGAAGTTAAGCTTATGCAGATATTACGAGTGATTCCCTTGAACAGGTTAAAAATATGCATGAGGTACTGAAGCATGCGTATGGGTCAAACTATGTCCAAGATGTGAGCCTGTATAAGGTGCATTGGCTCACGGAACAATCCTTGCAATTGGATAATTATAACTGTGGGTTATTTGTTATAAAGTACATGCAGAGCGCACCGTTGTCGCCTGGTTTTCAAATGGTACCTATCGATTATCAATGTCTCTTAAATAGAATATAGGTCAACATGATTGTATACACTAAATTTGTACAAAGTTCGATCCAATTGAAAGGCACAGGTTGCTGGTAGCTAGACTTGTTGAAAGATGTGAATAATAGACGTGTTTTGGAGTTTAAAAATCAGTTTGACATGTATAACGTGAGGTAGCTAGGTTCACACACAATAACATTGCAACCCATCTTTTGTGTAATTTTTCTTGTTCGATCATTTTTTCTATCGATGTTACAGAATATACTCTCCTCATATGCAGGTAAAATACTAGAATTAAGGCTATACTTCAGGATGACAATGCTAGTATGACTGATAATGGGGCTAAAAAGATTGACCGGTCCAATTGCAGGAGAGCTAAAAAGTAGGCCGGGCTAAGAATGCTCTTGGTCAAACGTTTTTCATTTCGGATGACATCGCCTACCATTTAGGTCATTGGTTTTTGAATCAAAATCAGTGCATCAGCTATCAATAGGGTAATTTTTTTGGTAGTTTAGCTCGCAATAAATGCCCTGGCAGTAAATCTGTTTAGAGACATTGATGTATAGTTATCATTTATTTATCCTTGACTCCACGCCGAATTGTGGCAAGTAATTTGACTGACTTCTACACTAGGGCTCCGTTTGTTTGGACGTAAAATATTTTTCTGTAAATTTTTTTACCTATTTTCCGGTGTTTGGTTGTGTCAAAAATGAGGAAAATATTTTACATGTAAAACATTTTCTATCAATTGGATGAAAATGACTTATCCTTAAATTTTTCGTAAATTATTTTCCGAAATAAACTCGCTGCCTCCTACTGCAATTTTCACTACTCAGTTTCCTCTATCGTCAGTCCTGACCCACGTTCAATTCCAATAATCTCAGATCTGTCCACCTTTTAAGCCCCCTATTTCTCTCTACACTATTTTGTTGATTTCTGAAAATATTTTCAACGGCCAACCAAATACCGGAAAATAAATGTTTGAAGTTTGTTTTTTGAAAAAATATTTTACATGGAAAATATTTTACATTGTAAAACATTTTACATCAAAACAAACGGAGCCTAGTAATGGATATTTTGAAATTGGACTTGAGTTGCTTGACAGAATTTCTGAAAAACGGATGTCTACTTATATGGTGATACATGGTATGGGATGTTTGAATTTTTTGAAGTTTTATTGGTTTTTTTTCTATTTCTTTTTGAATTATGACACAATTAAAAAATGGAATTTTGACACAATTAAAAACGGGAGAGGTCAATCAACTATTGCGGGCAGTCAAGTTTGGGGAGGAGGACAATCAAGTTTTTTGGAAGACAAGGTTAATATTTGCAAACTCAAAGCCATGGATGTGAAAGACAACAAAGTTTCACGTATATGTTGAATGAAACGAATAATGATGAAGAGTAGTTCACTTGTTTGTTTTATGGAAATGATGTATTAGTATTAGTATTACGATGGCTTTTGTTGAACTTGTGAATGTTGCAAGGTTGCAATGTGTTGGAATATATTTGATGAATGCAATTTATGGTAGTCAAACATATCGTGTCGTGTCTGTTTTGTATCTTGAAAGATGAGTTTCAAGATATTTTTTGAAAAATTCGACAAAGTTTCCCATGTTTTCGGTCTAACCCGACGTCATAATGTCTTAGCTAGCAGTAATCAGTAATAGTAACAGAAAAAGAGAGAGAAAAACACTGTGAATGTTGCAAGTTTGCAATGTGTTGGATTATATTTGATAAATGCAACTTATGGTAGTCAAACGTATCGTGTCATGTCGTGTCCGTATCGTATCTTGAAAGACCTCAGGGCATTTTCTGAAAAATTCGATAGCGTTTCCCTTGTTTTCGGTCTAGCTCGACATCATAGCGTCTCAGTTAGTAGTAGTCAACAGTAGCAATAGAAAAATGAGCCAATTCAATTGCAATTGAAATAGAAGTTTTAAATCTAGCCTAAATGAATACATAATGTTTTACAAAAGAGGGATGAGCCGAACATCATCATCATCATCCATCCTAAGCTATATTATAAGCAAAATGAAAAAGAAAAACCCTAAGTGTCGCTACCATCTCTTTTTGGCTGGACGCTCCATGTCTTTTGGAAGTTCTCCAATTGTATCACGTACAGTTATTGCACAGAAAGGAGCACTATTCAAAGTACCTTGAACAACGGCATATTGGGTACTTCAATTCAATGTGACTCTAAGCTCTGGACCAGCAAAAACATGCATAATGCATGATACAATGTTTCATCTCCGCATACTGCCATGATAGCTCTGCATATCAAGTCATTAATGAGATATTAAAGACAAACTCAAACAAAAATAGAATTTGGAACTTGATGAAAGAAAAAAAAGACAAACATATTCCTGTTACTGTAATAATTAAGAAGAAGAAAACATAGAGAATAGAAATAAGATACAGAAAATAAGGAAAAAGTGGAACTAAAGTCATAAACTACAATTATTCAAGGCCTAGGATGGTTGTCTAAAAACTACTTAGAAGTTGTCAACTGCATTATCCTACCAAAACATATTTAAACAGAGTTGTTTGTGTCCATAGTTTTAATCTTCATTCACTAGGATGGTTCCTCTAATGAGGACAAATTCAACGATTAATAAACAGAGACCCCAAAATATTTTTAGAGCGTCACTACCTACTACTGCGAAAAATGGGTTATACAAACATCAAAGCAACGTTTTGCACATTAAGTTGGAAGAAAACTATTAGCATACGACTTGCAGATTCAGTAAGACTAACCAAGACATCCACAGAAAGGTTCAAGCTTGGGAGCAAAGAATTTCCATCAACCCCAGCAATTTCATTAAGCAATACATCTAAAAAGATGTGAGTTCCGAAGCAGTACCTAAGTGTAACTAACAACCAAAAAGCAGCCACAAGAATAAATATTACACAAATAATACCATGCGTTAATTTAAAGATATCCTACATGCGTTCATTTCAAGATATCCACTTGCCTTAGCCCTCCGTATCTTGCCCATTCTTTTTCCTTTTCTTGGCATTACTTAACTAACTGCTTTTTTTTTTAAGAATTTGGAAGTAAAATTCCTCTCATCCTAATCCCTGCGCCAACGGGTATTCCTTCTTAACTATTCTATCAATAACTTTAAGCTGAATATTGATCAGAAATCTAACTTAAAAACCACAAAGCCCATCAGCCAGGATAGAATAGTTGATAGGCAAAAATGCTCACAATGAGGTGAGATCAAAGACTTGCAAACAATCAAATAAGTTGCATAAATGATTGCAACATCAACCGAGAATGAAATACACTAAAACTGATTAAAATTAGAACATTAATTTTTTGTACAAAAATCCCCAATATCTACAAATTGAAATTGGAATTCTAGTTTGATCGATACTAGCTTTCAAGAGAGAGAGAGAGAAAGACCTTCGTCGCCGTATGGTGGCGGCGGTAGTGGTGAAGACCTTTGTCGGCGTTCGAGATCGATACCAATGATTATGGTTCGAAGCTCGTTGGCGCATGGCGGTGGTGGTCGGTGGTCCTTGAGGCATCTTCTTCGTCGAGTCGTTTGCAGTGGTGGTGGTCGGCGGTGGGTTGGGTTGGGTGTGGCAGTTGTCATCTTCTTTTGTAATGAAGCGTAGGGAGGGAAATCGGGAAAATTGGGTTTCCCATACAAACGTATATGCACAATGATTCACCGGAAAAACAAGGGCAAATTATGTAGACACCCAAATATCTTTAATTATTGAAAATGTTTAATAAATGCTTAATTGAAATAGTATGGTTAAATTGTGGTTAATTAGATTGAAAATAGAAGTGAGATGATAGAGACTAGAGGGAGTAAATGTGTGATTTGCTAGTCTGGGAGTATATATAGTGATGTGTGGGAGTGTAGGAGATAATTTCATCTCCCAATTTCTCTCTCTCTACAAGGGGTGGAAATACAAACGGTGGAGATGGATGATGACGAGTCATGTCGAGATAGCTAGAGTTACCATTGTCTTGTGAATTAGTTGGCATATCATGGTAATATCATGTCTTAGAATGATCTCGTTGAATGTCGACACACTTATAAATTGATTATTATCCATCGTTGAGCTAAATTTCTTGTTTTCATCATTTTTGCACTTATCATTATATTTGCACATAGAATTGGTAAATGATTTTCCTACTGGGCTAGTGTAGCTCAACCCAATCTTTCTTTTCAGGTCAGAACGCTGGATAGTAACTTTCATGCATCATTTGCTTGGATGTGACGACTTTTTGGAAGCTAACTTGTTTTGGTTACTTAAACATCTTTTGTAATAGATTTACTTTTGGTAAAGATGAATTTGTAATCTTATAACTTGTTTGTACTTGTACCTAAGCTTAATTTGAGCCGGAGTGCCAATGTTGTAAACTCTTTAAACTTGGAAAGTCTTTTGGGTATTATAATTGTTATGCGAGAATCTTTTATCGAAATAGATTATATATTTATGTTAAAAATCGAGGGCGTGACAAATTAAGTAGGAGAACATACTATAAGGGTTTTTGCTATAATAAGGACATAAATATTTTTCCTTAAAGTCTAAAGGACATTCTGTCTAGGATTTATAAAAAAACCCCTCTCAGGGTTTACCGGCATTGACCAAGGTTGACCGGTATTGACCAAGATTGATCGGCGTTGAAAGTGCCTAGAATCCTAGGGTATCCTATGAAAGTGTCTAAACTGCTAAAACCTATAAAATGGAAGTACACTCTAAAATCTTAGGGTACCCTGTGAAAGTGCAACAAGATCGAAAAACACGAAAAAAGACATATTTTATGTTAGCCAAACATGGTCTTTGTCTCATTTAAGACAATTTAAATGAAAAAAATATTTTTTGTGTTAGCTAAGCAAAGCCCTTGTCTAATTAAAGGCAATTTTGTCGTTTCACGGACTCTAGACTCTAAAATATTTTTATTAATGGATTATACACATTATAAAAACTTAGGCTGGACTAAAGCTCCTATAGGTTATTTCATTTGGACTTTAGACTAATATAGTGAAAAAAGAAAGCATTGACTAGGGTATGTTCGCATTAATGAATAAGTTATAGACAGTAATTTTTTGGTTTTAGTCTTATTCAAAAAAAAATTATTATTTTTAATTTTATTTATGTCAAACTTTTATGTGTTATTGATTCGTCTCGACGAGAGCAATCGGAAAAATAAAAAATTATGACTTTTACACAAATATTTTTGAAAATATATCCACAAAATGACTTTTGAGCTTTTCTTTGTACATGGCGCTTCTAATGAGGGTGCCATTATTTTTGTTATTTGCGTACTTCTGTTGTTAGCCGTTGAATCGTGTTTTGAATAGTTCGGATCTGCGGAAAGTTTATAACCGGTCATAATTAACTTTTTTCCGAAAAAATTTCATTAAAATCCGGAACATTCAAAACACGATCCAACAGCCAGCAGCTAGGTCTGCATTTAACGAAAATAAGGACGCGCTTACTAGAAGCGCCCTGTTTCTTTGTATATTCCAAAATACTTGTGCAAAATTCATAATTTTTTACTTTGTCGCCAAATTATATCTTTTGACGAGAAAATATGGAGTTCCTTGTAAAAAAAGGTTCAATTTGGTGAAGAAATTCGATTTCCTTGCGAAATAGGTCCAATTGGGCGACGAAATCTGATTTCGTAAGTATCATTTTGCAACAAATTTTGATTTGGTCCGAATTGATAGTCAAAAATTTATTCTTGAATATCCCTCTAACCTCTTTAATGCAAAAGTTTAAAAAAAAAATATTCAACATAGCATCCTCATTTACTCATTAATATTATTGAAAAAAAAAACTCAAAATAGTTCAGCTTTTTATTTTTTCCCGAAGAAACACAGAAGAGCCATGTGCATATTCTTATAAAAAAGGTTGTTTCTTTTTTGTGTATGAATCCAAAAATCATTGTTTCCTTTTTTACTTTAGGAAAATCAACCTAAAAGAAATCAACTTAAAAGCAAATATTGAATGAATGTAAGAAAATCAACTTTAGATAGAAATCAATTGAAAAAAATAAGGGGTGCATATTTCTCTCTCAGAGAAATATGAAACTTCCTTTTTTACATTAGTGTAGGTGTATATAATAGGAAATATTCATTCAATTTGATGGCTATAATCTTATCAAAAAGTACGATCGAATGGTTATAGATGCTACTTTGTTGGTAAATATGGATAGATATTTTAAAAAAAACCCCCTCTGTTTTATAACAAGATTTCATCATCAAAAATCTTTTTTCTTGTAGTTTTCTTGCAATAAAAAAAAAAAAGAATTTGACTTCAGATATTTTTGATGGGATAGTATTTTATGACTAGAAAAAAAATAAAGAGTCCACATTCGAATTGACAAAAAAAGGATGGCATGCCAGATTGTGAGGATCTCAATTTCCTTATTTATGACAGTTGAATTTATAAACCTAAGCCAACATTCCTAATATACCAAAACGGAATTAATTAAGTTTGTTTGCAACTCATAAAAGTGGAGATCCGTACAATGCACGAATCAACATGGTAAACCCTAGATTTTCTTTTTTATTCGTTCCACCAAAGCTGGCCTAGTTGTTAGCCCGTTTCCTATTTAAAATCTACCTAGTTGCCACCTTCGAAGCTATATATATGTATATAGGTCACACTTCATACGCCAAACCACTTCTCTTCTACTAGTTCCTCTCTCTCACAAATAATAATAAAGGAGAGATAGCCAACTCCATGGATCCTCAACTCTGCCTCCATATTTGCCCCCACTGCAACTGGCCTCTTGAGGTAATACAAAAATATGTATATATAGATAGATAGATACGTATCTTTATGTGTGTGAGGTCAAGTGTAAAGAGAGACAACTTGTCAACTAAGTAGTTATGGCAGGTGAGGCATATGGTTGTCATATGATATTGTCGTAGACGTGTCAACCTAGTTGAGATGTTAATTACTCTTTTTGTTGTCAAGACATTTTTGTATATCTCTCGTCATTGTAACCCTTTGTATCCGGTTCTACTTTGGTTATTTATAAAATCTTTTCTTTCGTTTTTCCAACAAAAAAAAAAAAAAATACTACCCCCTCCGTCCCATTTTGTTTGATCACCTTTCTTCATTGGGCTGCAATTTTTCATAATTTAAAACCATCAAAACGACAAAGTTCTAACACAATTAAAGTAATTGTATTGTCGATTCAAAAAAAAATTGTTGTATTGTACTAAAGAGTACTTTTGAAAAATTATGCATTTTTCAACCCAAAGCCTTTGAGTCAATAAATTAGGAGAATTTATGTAATGAGCAAATCAATTGAGACGGAAGGAATAATACTTACTAAAATCAAAAGTACTAACTGATAATTATCTTTCCTCAAAAAATTAACCATTTTATGTTCTCTCCATCCATTGCCATTTATCATTTATAATTTATTTCCAAGTTAAAAGTCATTAAAATATGGGACCCCTCTCTCTCTCTCTCTCTCTCTCTCTCTCTCTCTCTCTCTCTCTCTCTCTCTCTCTCTCTCTCTCTCTCTCTCTCTCTCTCTCTCTCTCAGGTTAGGGTTCCACTGGGAACAACGTTGACTCAAAAAGTGACATGCTTGGGATGCGGGAAGAAGTCGGATCTTTTCGCAAGACCAGTCCAGGTTCCACTCTCAACATTGTTTTTCTTTTTTTGTATACACTCACAAACACAAATATATATATACACAGTAGGCTTTCTTGTTTGCCGAGAAACTGCACACAGTGCAATTGAGCTTTTTTGGGTCACTTGCCGGATGTAATTCAATGATCGGATCTGTTCATACAAGTGTGCTTTATAAGCATGTTAATTGAAAACCAATCAATATGTATAAAAAAAAATCTAAATTGTATTTTGGTGGTTCTGATCCAGAGTGTGTGCGAAACATCGTTTCCATTTGTTCAATTTTACTCTTTTACATTCATATTCGTCTACAATTACCTTGATTTTTAAACCGCGGTTATGCTTTTTCACGAGACCTACAATATAGAAGAAACCAATCATCCAATTAATTCCAGTAAGTGGCCAGAAAAACCACAACTACAAGGTGGTCAGTTTCTCGCCAAACTGCTCCGCGAGAAGCCTAATCCATTACAATAAAAGGGTAATTAATTCATATCTCTTAATACAAACACCGCGTACTTATTTAAGTGCCTACGAGGGCGTGTGTCAACGCTTTTAGATTCCATTCTGAAAAATGGAATCCTGAAAATTCTGAATTTAAAAATATCGAAGTTTTTTTATTTTGTAAAAAATATATATATCGAAGTTGAAGTTTTGTTAGAATGAATGGCTTTTTATCACTAAAACTGTTTTTATTTTGGATTTTCTTTTCATTCGGTTACTAGCTAGGCCCAAAAATAAGAAAGGAAATAGTAAACCTAATTTCAGCTTCCTCTTTTTTGTTCTCCTTGCATTCCATATTTCCATATCTTAGATGAAAAGAATTAAATATAAAGGAGAAATTATTGTGTCTAAATTCCAGATGGGGCAGTCTTCATCACAGCCTCCCCAAGAGGAAGGGCAGTCTTCATCGCAGCCTCCCCAAGCACAGTTGGATGCACAGCGTACGTTTATCAATATTTCTCTCCGTTTCTTTCCATTACTATTTGATCAGGAAATTAATGATCTAAATCGATTATTGTTCTCATGAGATTTGGAATTTTTCGGAATAATCAAAAATCTGTGCATGGAGGCTGGAGCCAAAGAAAACGTGAGTTGAAAAAAAAAATATTTTAAGTGAATTTCCTATTATTTTCCTTTCCCTTACAGATCTCTCAATATATAATTACTAGGGTTTGCCCGTGCCTAAAGGCACGGCGCAACGTGAGATCTAATTAATGGTAATTGTGTAATTAATATTGTTTGAGAGAGAGCCGTAAGATTTATGGAGCAAATCAATGGTTATGATTTATAGAGAGATAAGATTCAAAAACCATCCTCCCTTATTATGTAGATAGTTATATCTCTTACCTTTTCTTTTTTCTTTATAAATCTAGGATTAAAAAACAAAGCTAAAATTACAAAGAAGTTCTTCTTCTTTTGCGTGTGTGCGCGCGCGCAAGATTGATGTTTATTAATTAGTTGGTGTTGCAGGAATGAAGTGACATAGCACTGTACAGTGCTGCAGAAGTACCATTGAAGACAACTAGGGCTTTTCATATTATGATTTAATTTCCTTTATGTAGCTTTTCTAATTACTTTTAAGGCAACACTACTATTGGAGTTGAAATTATGCAGTATTAGATACAACTAAAAGTTGTTTTTTTCTTCTTCTTTTCTTCCAAATATTGTGTGCTATATATATATATATATATATATATATATATATATATATATATATATATATATATATATATATATATATATATATATATATATATATATATATATATCTGCTATCTGTCGAATTCGATCAGTCCCTAAATCAACAACAACTATCTACCATTCGCGATGATTGTAAGTTCGAATGGGTCGCAAATTAACTTGCAAAGCATGAGTTTGTATGTATATAAAGGTCCTTCATGACTCGTTTTGTTCAACCAGATAGAGGAATCGTATAAAACGTTATCTGTCTAAGGCGATAATATAATATTTGGTATTGGGTTAAATTTTGTTCAAGTAAGGTATAACTTCAAAAAAGGGTGGCATGAATATAACTTACGGTGTGTGGTACTATTAATCCGACAACATAATATTTTCGGAATATGTTCTTGTAAACTTACATCAGTCATAATTTTGAACTTTTTCGATTCGTCTCGTCACGAACAATTAATCCCCAAAAATACGACAAAAAGCTAAACAAAAAGTTACAAAAATAACTAAAAAATATAGAAATAAGTTTCAGATTATAAGTTTACAAGAATGCAGGGAGTAAATGTATGTACGTTTTTAGAGGAAGTTAGCTTCTATTAGTGATTTTTTTCGGGGTGCTATAAAAGTGAATGGCAATTCTTATTGTGCAAACACTTAAAGTGGCCAAAAAAACACACACACACACACACTAAAAAGTGGTGCATTTGGAGTCGGCCAGTATGGGTTGTTAGGCTGGAAGTCCCAATTGAACTTGAAACGTGTCTTTAGACAACCTTTGGGAATGTAAATTTGGTTAATTGGAGTAGTACATCTGATTGTCTGGGTATTTGGTGTATTTTATCATTAATTCTGCACTTTTTCTCGTTTGAGACTTCTAATTAGATGTTAGACACTTTAAAAATGTCGTTATTGCGTCAGATCATAACTGGGTTAGGATGAAAGACATCGATTGTCTTGTGATTTAGTCGTTTTGTATTTGTTAGACTATTAGTTTGGCTTTGTCCATATTCTTTGTATTGATTTCCATTTTGTAAGTGCGTCTGTGCGTTTATCAATACAATCTTCCCACTTTTTGATCCCAAAAAAAAGAAGAAGAAAAAAGTATGGGTGTTAGGCTGGAAGCCCCAATTGAACTTGAAAGGGAAAATGACGGCTAAGGACGTGTTTTGCATTTTCAGTATTAATAAATATTTTTAGCATATCCATGGCGGGTATTAATTATCAATACACATCCTGGGCCGTCATTTTTCCAACTTGAAACCTGTATTTAGACAACCTTCGCTAACATAAACTAAGCCCAAACATATACATATAATGTTGGGCCGTCGCTATTCATTTTCTGATGAAAATTAAGGGCCGTCCTTATAGATCTATTTCGGCTAAATAATCTTCCAGCTGAATAATTTTATTTTCTATTTTATAGTTTTTTCACTTTAACTAATTTTGGTCAATTTTTTATGAATTATTAGTTTGTCTCGACGAGAGTAATCTCAAAAATAAAAAAAATTATGTTCAAAGCCAAAACTTTTTTAGATAAAGACAAAACTAATCCAAAACAGACTACTGTTTTGGATTATTTTGTCTTTATTTAAAAAAGTTTAAGTTTTGAACATAATTTTTTTAACTTTTCAAATTCCTTTCATTGAGACAAATCAAAAATTCATAAAAATTTAAAGGAAAACAAACAAACGTGGAAAAAAATTTGAATAAAGGCAAAAAAAATAATCTTCAAGGGTTATTTAGCTAATCAAAACAGTTAGTCACATAATCTACTTTTGGAAGTGTCATAGCAAATCTGTTCCTCACTCTACTTTTTTCTTGTTTCCCAGTGATAAGTGCCAAAATATACATATTTTGGCCCTCCAATCTACATTTATTAGTTCTTTATTTTTGTTAATTGATTTTTATGATGTGTTTTTATGTTTATAGGTTGCTCGAGCTCGATTTCCAATAATTTGAGTAAAAAGAAGATTTTAAAGAAGTTTGGGATCGAAGTGCGAAGTGCATTAAAATTTTGGATGATTAATTTAATATTAGATAAAGTCAAAGAGTCTTTGTGTAATTTAAGTATTCAATCTCTATATATACAATTTGACCTACTGAAGAATGGGGGTCGGCAGCTTTTGGAAAAAAGAACGGAACCTGCCGTGGAAAAAAACAAAAGGAAAAAAAAGGACGGGGTCTGCTGCGGCTTCTGTGGTTTGATTATTGTTTAGTTTTCTTTCAGTGTTTTTCATTCAAGTTATTTAAAGTCTTGTTCAATTATTCATATCTTTTGGTAACTTGTTTTAATTTATGTTCTTTATAAAAGTTGCTTGTTTGTTCTTGTTTAACTTAGATTTCTTGTTTATTTTTCATCTCGCGTAGTAAAAGTATGTTTCAATTCAGGGTTTCTTCTGTTTCTTGCATAATGATTAGTGAGTAGTTTTATAGGTAAGGTCGCGGGGTGATTAGTACGCCGTGATCGGTTCGGATGAGAACTGCTCCTGTTTAGAAATAAAAAAATGTAAAAAGAATAATTTTAGATTGGTAAAATACTTCATGCGGACGAACTTGGGCATTGTCGGAGCCCATGTGAACGGGGGGATGGGGGTCCAAAACTCATTCTTCGCTGCGCATGGGTATACGGTGACCTTAGGGTCTCGCATCTTGCAGGGTATCTTTTTCGACCTAAAATTAAACGCTTTTAAGAACTCCAAACAGAGCAGGTTAACCCGGACTGGTTGCGAGTGCTATGAACCTTACGATCATACCTTCTTTTAATTATTTGAAAAGTACAATCAATTTCTTGTTTTAGTTAATCTCACAATCAAAACGAAAAGAGGTGGCTACCTAAGAGCTAATTTTAATTCTACAACCCGAGATTCCACAGCACACACTTCACTGTCCTTAGTGGATTCGACTCCGGACTTACCGGATATTGTGCTACGACGGTCTCCGCCCTACGCTTGGGGCAACCCATTATTTTAGGTCTAGAAATCGTTCAAGCATTTTTGGCGCCGCTGCCGGGGATGGTAACGTGTGTTAAGAATTCGGGTAGTTATTTTTTTTATTTTTTCTTTTTCTTTTTTTTCTTTTTAGTTCTTTATTTTTTTTTAAATTGTTGAAAAGCAAAAAAAAAAATGGCCCATTTTGAGGGGAGGTATGGAGGTTATGCACGACAATTTGATTGTTCATTGTCGCTTTCTATATTTTATGGTTTTGCATCAGAAAATCATTTTTCGCATGTTCATAAACTTGAGGAAGCTTTTGCTAGTGATGAAGTGGCTCTTTTACATGTATTCCCAGCATCTTTGCGTGATAGTGCTCTAAATTGGTTTAATTGTTTGAGTTCAAGATTGACATGGGGTGAGATTGTAATACAATTTTTTAATCATTTCAATCCCTCATATGAGACTCACATGCTTTTACAAGAACTATCAGATTTCTCTCAACATGATGATGAGTCTTTGTCACAGTGTTGGGAGCGATTTAAATTTGTTGTATTCTCTTGGTCGTTTAATTGTGAGCTTGGCAGTCTTCTGGTTATCTTTTGCCGTGGTTTAAACCTTAAGTCATGCGAGGTGGATTTTAGGTCCACTAACGAATTTCTGGATAAAACCCCTGAAGACGCTTGGGATTTTTTAGATGAATTAACCCAAAAGCTCAAATTTAGTGAGTTGACCAAAAGTTCTGAGGATACCAATTTTGGTGCCAGAGAAAGAGAGGAAATAGAGTCACTTTCTGAGGATATTAATTCTGATGCGAGGGAAAAAGAGCCACTTCCTAAGAATTCTGATGTGAGAGAAAAAGAGGAAATAAAGCTACTTGTCATTAATGAAGGCTATATGCCTTTTGAGGAGTCATTGCCTCTAGTTGCACCAGGTTATATGCCTTTTGAGGAGTCATTGCCAATAGTTGCACTGAATAATCAAGTACTCTCGGCTCTAGATTGTGTCACCCCTGCTACCGAGTCTCCACTTTCGCAAGAGTTTTTGAATGTGGAACTGATTGATTTTCTTGGTGTTGATGAATTTAATTTAGTTTATCATCCATATCTTGTGGACTTTGTCAATGCTTTGAAAATTAATCTAGTTTGGGCTGTACACTTGGTGGTATTTAAATGTTTAAAACGAATTCGGCAAATGTGCTACTCAAAATATCTTATCTTGTGGCATGGCCGAGTTCAATTCTTAATAAAAGGTGTAGAATGGAGTACTATGTTCATTGTCTTAGCTCTTATTGGCATGATAAATGTTCGGAACCCACGTTTGGCTACATGTGCATATTTTTTTTGATGGTCTGGTATAGCCACCCGTTTCTCGCTTGAGAAATAGGGAGAAAAGTAGTACCCGTGTCTTTCGCGTGAAGAAAGTGGATGATTTTTTGTATTTTATTTTTCTTTCTTACCTTGTTTATTTCTTTTAGTTATTTTTCTTGCTGTTTTGGAGGCTAACATTTTGCAGGTTGTTCGATCCAAGTTGGGGGGTCTCCCTCACTCTCTAATTTACTCTGCTTAGCCCTCCTTTCCGAGGTGATATCTCTCATCTCTTTTTGTTTATGTCCAATCTTTATTTATTTTTATTTTTTTTATGTTTTCAATGTGGACATTGAATAGTTCAAGTTGGGAGGAGGAATCACTTTGTTCTTTATCTTGTTAATAAAAAAAAATTAAAAATTAAAAATACTTGTTGGATCCTTTTTACTTGAGACTTGAAGATTGCAATGTTTACTTGTTGGTTGCTAGTGTAGAGAATTGTTGGGCATTACTTGAATATGATATTGCATGTTAGTTCTTTTTGCTAACTTGGGGATAGAAATTTATTTTGGCATACATTCTTAGCATCTTTGCACTGCACGTTTGTTGGACCTTGACTCTTTGTGAGTTGTGACTTGAGTGCTTTCAATGGCTAGATTAGTGGAGACTTATGCCCATGTGAGCTTTAGTGCCTTATCTTTCTTTGGAGTGGTGTCACATAAACTCTTCGTTTGTCGTAAAAAAAAAAAAAGAAAGAGAAAGAAGCTTAATCGTTGTCGATCTCATTATCTTTGTCGTCAAGTATTGGGACTTAATGCATGCCAATTATATCTTCTTTTGGGAATGGAAAGTTATATGGTTGTATTGCCCCTAGGAGATGATAATAGGCCATCTTTGCTGATTGAGCCGGTTCGTTTCTTTTTCTTAAATACTTATCTTTGCGAGCCACATTGAGCCTCTTGCATGAGCCTTTTTCTTGTTAAGCTTTACCAACCAAATTGTGTCTTAAGAATGGCGAGCTAATCATGTGAAGATTAATTTTTGAAGAGAATGGAGGAAGTGTATTTGAGAGAGTTGTGCTTGAAATGTGGTGTATTCTTCCCCATAGCTAAAAATAAAAAAATTGAGAAAATAGAAATAAAGAAAAAAAATAGAACTTGAATGAAAAAGGGAAGACACCCTTGCATTTGTTTGAAAAAAGAAACGTGTGAATTTCACTGGGAAATTGTGTGAAGGGTGAAAAATAAGAGAGATGGGGCGGAGTTGAAAAGAATGATAAGAGAGTGCACATTGTTACACTTGCCCTATGTTGTTATAGCCGATTCTCGGACACTTCTTTATGATTTATCCTAACATTTGAAGCACTTTTCCTTACCCAATGATATAACCAAATAAAAGTCCTATTTGATCTTTGGGGCAATGGGTTATGGATCGATGGATAGATAGTCTTTAGTGCTTGACATTCCTTTCATAAGATCATGTGTCTACCTTAAAAAGCTTTCTATTCGTGTCTAAGTGTGCTGGGTACTTTGATTCTTTATTGCAAAACTTCTGCCCGCACATATTGAGAGTTTATTAAATGCACCTCGTTTCGAGCGTTTTCTTTTGTTGAGTGCATGACATGGTAAGAATTGAAGTCGAGACTCGATCCGGAGAGAGTACTTGGTTGTGGTTCACTTGTGGTCCAGGTCTTTACTCACTCACGCTAAGTTTGGATACCATGATTAATTTCTATGTTTTGATAGCATCTAGAACTACTGTTGCGTATGCTATATTCTTGACATTGGCGTATCAATGAGTTGCATTGCAGTTTTTGGGTTCTATGTGGACAGGATTCACGGTGTTTTGTGGGTAATCATTGCTGAAAACCCTCATGAGACTTTACTCGTCCTATCGGGGCCACCTGGGGGTTTAAAAGATCTATCCCTTAGTTAGTTGTTTTATTTATTTATTTATTTTCTTTGCTCGAGGACTAGCAAAGTGTAAGTTGGGGGGTGTGATAAGTGCCAAAATATACATATTTTGGCCTTCCAATCTACATTTATTAGTCCTTTATTTTTGTTAATTGATTTTCATGATGTGTTTTTATGTTTATAGGTTGCTTGAGCTCGGTTTCCAATAATTTGAGTAAAAAGAAGATTTTAAAGAAGTTTGGGATCGAAGTGCGAAGTGCATTAAAATTTTGGATGATTAATTTAATATTAGATAAAGTCAAAGAGTCTTTGTGTAATTTAAGTATTCAATCTCTATATATACAATTTGACCTACTGAAGAATGGGGGTCGGCAGCTTTTGGAAAAAAGAACGGAACCTGCCGTGGAAAAAAACAAAAGGAAAAAAAAGGACGGGGGCTGCTGCGGCTTATGTGATTTGATTATTGTTTGGTTTTCTTTCAGTGTTTTTCATTCAAGTTATTTAAAGTCTTGTTTAATTATTCATATCTTCTGGTAACTTGTTTTAATTTATGTTCTTTATAAAAGTTGCTTGTTTGTTCTTGTTTAACTTAGATTTCTTGTTTATTTTTCATCTCGCGTAGTAAAAGTATGTTTCAATTCAGGGTTTCTTCTGTTTCTTGCATAATGATTAGTGAGTAGTTTTATAGGTAAGGTCGCGGGGTGATTAGCACGCCGTGATCGGTTCGGATGAGAACTGCTCTTGTTTAGAAATAAAAAAATGTAAAAAGAATAATTTTAGATTGGTAAAATACTTCATGCGGACGAACTTGGGCATTGTCGGAGCCCATGTGAACGGGGGGATGGGGGTCCAAAACTCATTCTTCGCTGCGCATGGGTATACGGTGACCTTAGGGTCTCGCATCTTGCAGGGTATCTTTTTCGACCTAAAATTAAACGCTTTTAAGAACTCCAAACAGAGCAGGTTAACCCGGACTGGTTGCGAGTGCTATGAACCTTACGATCATACCTTCTTTTAATTATCTGAAAAGTACAATCAATTTCTTGTTTTAGTTAATCTCACAATCAAAACGAAAAGGGGTGGCTACCTAAGAGCTAATTTTAATTCTACAACCCGAGATTCCACAGCACACACTTCACCGTCCTTAGTGGATTCGACTCCGGACTTACCGGATATTGTGCTACGACGGTCTCCGCCCTACGCTTGGGGCAACCCATTATTTTAGGTCTAGAAATCGTTCAAGCACCCAGAGCAACAAAAGGTTACCATGAATATTCCTGTTTGAATTAGCTAATAAAATTTCTACACGAGGATATAATTTGACGTGGTGGTATGAATTTTACTTCAGACTGTTAGAATTTGTGGCCCATATATTATATATGAAGAGATACAAAGAAGTTCTAGAAAGAGGCTAGTTGCTGGGCCGAAGGCCTATGGGTTGGAGGTGCGGGGACGGCCTCCACGGTATAAGAGCATCTCCACTCCTTACTCAAACTCAAATTTGAGTAAAAAAACCTCCAAAATCTACCTCTTCTCCTTATCCAAACCTATACCAAATTTGGTTTTTACTCAAATTCTTTCCCAAATTTGGTATTGAACCAAATCCTTCACCAAATTTTTAGGTGGTGGTTGCAAGTGGTAGGTTGTGGTTGTGATGGTGGTCGGCATTGGTGGTTGTGGTTGCTAGTGGTAGTTGTGATGCTAGGGAGGTGTCGATCTAGAGTTCTGGGAGGTGCCGTTCTAGGTTTCTAGCCAACCTAGGGTTCTGGGTGTTTAAAGTCACGAAGAGAGAGAGAGAGAGAGAGAGAGAGAGAGATGCGACTGGATTTTGGTGGAGCGGCAACGATGATGGGTGGTGATTATGGTGAATGGATGAGATTTGAGTAAAATATGTGTTCAGGAGTGGAAGATTTCATATCGGCCAAATCAAATTTTTACCAAAATTTTTACTCAAACTTGGGTAAAAATCTAAGTAAGATGTGGAGATGCTCTAAGCAGAGGTAGATTTAAAGAGGGACCAGGAGGGTCACCTGTCCCCCTGGGTTTTGAACTACTGCTCTTTAGTCCCCTATTAATTTGTATAGTTTTCATTCACAACCTAAAATGTTTACACTAGTGTCCCTATATAGTTAGAAATTATAATTCATCAACTTTCACAAGCCTCAAAATCAATAAAAGTAGCCTAAATTAATTTGCTTCACCATTTTTCTCTCCAAATTCACCTCTCATCTTTAGTTTTATAAGTCATTTTTGCCATTAATATCCAATAATTACGGTTCGTTTGCTCGATTTTCATGTCGAATCTATTACTTATAGAGTGTTCATCCCCGAGCGTTGAATATATGCAACCATTCGACAATGAAATTTTTTCGTTGCAAAAAACACCAAACTAGAAAATTTGATTCGGCTTTGTTGTTACTCAGGAAAACTTTGAAAATTACCGAAGAATAGTAATATAGAGTAATTACCGAAAAATAGTAATATAGAGTATTTCATTGACAATATTGTAAAATTATATATATATATTACTATTCTTCGCTAATTTATAAAGTAATTTATGTATAATATAATATATATAATTATAAAACATATGAATTTGCTTTTGGGTCCTCTTCTCGCATGGCTGGTCCATCTCCAGCGTCCCTCTCTTGGTTGTGCTCATTTTTGTTTGTTTCCCCGCCGATTTTTTCTCTTGGGTAAATCCGTTTTCGGCCTAACGGCTAGGGGTTCCGCTGATTTGGGGCACAATCGGCGTTGGTCTCCCACCATTTACACTGTAGGGTGCTTCGGTTTTTGCCAAACGTACGGTTAGGGGTGGACACACCATAGGGCACGTGGGGTCACGTGCTCCCACGCCCTTTAAATTTTTTTTTTTTTGCGGTTTTTTATATATATTATTTATGTTGAATGTATATAAGTACTTGTTGGTTGGTGCACTAGTAGAGTTCTCTCCTTTTAAGCAAGAGGTGGTGGGTTCAAGACTTCCCCCATGCTCTCCTGCAGGTATTTTTTGCTTTTTCCCAAAAGGCTAGTGTGTGTGTGTGTGTTTTTTTTTTTTTTCCCAAAAGGCTGAAAATAGTAGCGCATACCTTGTTTTTTATATTTTTTGTGGGTTCGAGTCTATTCCTACATTGCATTTGTATACTTTTTGCCCAAAAACTGTAATAGTAGAGTTAGTAATAGAAAAATAGATGATGAACATGTGATAATGTTATTTTAATGCATTTAATCAAGATGCGTAAATTTGCCCGAGTAGCTAATTATTAAAATACATATATACTTTAAAATTGTTAATTTATCATGAATGCTAAAATTATTTTGGAGTAAATGTGCTTAACTGTAACTACTCGTATATTACGGTTACAAAAAAAATTGGTGTCTCCGCTATGTTAAAATCCTGGGTCTGCCACTGGGTACTGCTCGGTGAGCTTCCGTGTCAGGTGGCTAGATTTGTTGTGTGAACGTTTCGTTTCCCGGTGGGTGGGTGGTTGGCGGTTGCATAGTTGGTCTGGTGTCCATTTGGTTAGTTTGGTGGCCCTGCTCGGAGGGTGGCTGTCGGCGGTGCAGAAGTGGTGGGATGTTTAAAGACTTGCAGAAGATTAGGACTAGGTTCTGGGTATTCTTGGGCTAGTTTCCTCTTGTGTGTGATTGTAATATTTGGACTTTTGGACATCTAGTGTTTGGGCTTTATTATTTTATCGAGACTTTAGACCATCAAGTGTCTAGGGTTTGCCCTTTGAATGTGTTTTCCAATATTTGGATGGATTTCTCTCACCCTTCCCTTACTAAAGTTTTACTTTTGCCGATTGATATAACCTCCGCTCTCGCTCTTCTTGTCTCGTTCTCTCCTAGATTCGTTCCACCAAAGCTACCCTAGTTTTTTTTTTGATCCGCAAGCTACCCTAGTTGTTAGCCTGTTTCAAACATCAAAGCCAGTACTTCTCTCCGAGTACCAGTTCCTCGATCTTTTTCGCAAATAATAATGAAGGAGAGAATGTCAACACCACGTATATGTCGTCTCAAGACTGGGTCCATTATTGCATCCACTGCGGCATCTTTCTTAAGGTAATATAATGTATATTTACAGAGAGATTTGTGTGTATATTTATACTCCGGTTAATACATAGTTAAGTTGATCGGATGGGGGTCGATTTAGGCTCCTTCGCTTCCACTGCATAGCTGCGCTAGAAGGTACTATGAACCCCCTCTGTCCCACGCATCTAACCAGCTCACGTGGTTCACCGGTTCTGCCCAAAACTCCCATGAGTCTCGTTCGATACCCTAAATATTTGAATTTTTTGTTCTACATATGCAATATGAGCTTTTACAACAAACTTTGGTTGGATATCTTCTATGGTTTTAGTCCTTTGTAATGTTTATTTTCCCCTCGATGTACCCCTTCGAGTTTAATAAAAATTCCTTTTGCCGAGCAAAAAAAAATGAGCTTTTACAAAGAGCAAGCAAGAAGAAAGGTCAATAATATTTTTTTGGGTCGGCAACAAGATTTTATTTTGTTAAAAAAAAACGCTCGACAAAGGGTAGATTGAATATGACAAACTCTAGCTACAGGAAGACCTTGAAGCATAGAGGAAGCTAAGGAGAAAAGAAAAAAAGAAAAGAAAAGACATTCAAAGGAAAATTGAATGAAACCACCCGGCCGGGTATAAGAGTGGGCAGCCATTATCCCAATAATATTGTGCATGTTTATATTGTTCCCCTCGATTATTCCTTCCAATGCAATTAAAATCAATGGAGTAGAGTTCTCTCTTTGTTTATCTTTTCTTTATCTTTTTTATTTTTTATTTTTACAAGCATTTATCGGTGCTATGGGATGGAAAACGAAAGAAAAACAACCTTCGTATTTGATAACAGATTTCGTTTTGGAGGATTCGTAATGGAATGAGATTATGATTAAGATTAATAATGAGGTGAAATTATTAATGACTCCGTGATTCATTTTTCCAATGCAACAGTACTAACTAACTAATAGCAGGCTTTGGTTTGGATGGGTTAGACGCCTTATGTATTTTGCAATTTAATGTCTTGTGGATTAGTAAGTCTTTCTTGTAATGTTTATTCTGCTACTTTGGTTCACTACTTGCCAACCAACTGGACTAAGTAGTCATGGCTGGTGGTCATATGATTGCTGAAAGGGTAGGGTGTCAACGTAGTTGGAATGTTACTCTTTTCATTGTGATGACATTTTTATATATCTCCTGCATGTCATTGTAAACGTACCATTTGTATCCGGTTCTACTTGGTTATTTATAAAATCTTTTCTTTCGTTGTTAAAAAAAACTAGCCTCGTTTGATAAAAGTATTAGAGGGGTAGGATTCGTAAGGAGATGAGATTAGAATTGGGATTGGTAATGAGAAGGGATTGGTAAGAAGATCGAATTGGTGATAAGTATGTTTATTTGAGATAAGATTATTAATATTATATTTGTTTCACATAGGATAGGATTGGATTGATAGTATATATTTTCGTTTTTTGCCCTTCACATGGGATATGATTGGTAAGGAGATGGAATTAGTGAATGCTATTTTCGAATTTGTGCATTGGCAAGGAGGGGATTGGATTGTTAATACCAAGTCTCCCAAAGTATTGGTAATACCCCCTAATAAGGGACCGGATTCACATGCCCATGGGACTAATAGTCCACACCTTTATTATGAAAACAAACAAAGGATTAGTAATCCCTTGGAATTATCAGTCCAATCTCAAGGCCGAAAGAGATTAACAAACGGGGCCTAAGTAATATTTACCGAAAATAAAAAATACTAACTGACAATACTAACTTACTACTACCTTTGTCCCATTTCATTTGCTCACCTTTCCTTATTAGACTGTCTCAAATTGTTTGCAATTTTTTTCTTAATTATAAACCACCAAAAGGACAAGTTCCAATTATACTCGATCTTTTATTGTAAGATTCTAACACAATTATTAAAATAATTCTATTGTTCTAAAGGGCACTTTTGGAAAGCTAATACACTTTTCAACCCAAAACCTTTTAGTAAATAAATTGAAAGAATTCCCGTAATGAGCAAATAAATTGGGACTGAAGGAGGTAATATATTTACTAAAATCAAAAGTACCAACTGATAATTACGTTTGCTCACAAAATTAACTACTATTATGTGCCCTCCATCCATTGTCATCTATCATTTATTGCCAAGTTAAAAGTCATTGTTAACAGTTAAGTTTCAAGCCTTTGATACATATTCTTTTTTAGTTGTTCAGGTTCATTTTTTAAAGACTGGGAGGTAACAGGTAATAGCTAGCTTATGTGTAACATGTAATAGCTAGCTTAGAGCATCCACATCACACTCTTCATTTCTCATATGATGCTATAATAACGAGTGAAAGGATAAAAATCACTTTGCATCAGCCTTGCTACTTGTTCGGTCAAAGCAAAATTTGCTATAGTTGCTCGCTTGTAGAAGCGACCCACTATTCACACACTAACCTATAAAATATTACTTTTTTCTTACTTTTTTCCCATATGTGGTGCCTCCTCACCCGCTTGCTTCTTGCTTGAGAGAGAACATAATAGAATAAATAAAAAAGAAAGAATAAAAACATACTAATATTTTACTGGTATAGTTTTCGGATAGAGAGTCAGATGCTGTAGACATTGTAAAAATAGCTTGCTAAAGTAATAAGGTGGCTTTTTAAGGGGTAATTTGATCCAAAATTTAAAGAGACATGTGCGGATACTCTAAATGCACATTCACAGCCCTTCAGTTGAAATGCCATGTCAAGGCGAACAACTGGAGAAGACACCTAACCAGAGCATAAGGTACAAGGAAGCAGTTCAAATGGATTAGCATTTGGTCTAACTGGTCGTGCTCTTTAATATGCTAAAATAATGTATGTACGTAAATATTTGAATTAGAGAGCATTTACTGGGAGACAACGAAGAGTTTTATGTATATTGTCAAGCTAGACAATTTAAAATATCTATAGTTCTTCCTAATTTTATTCATGTTGTTACTCTTTCTTCCATTTTTTTTTCCCTGTTAGAGCAATTTGGAATTTGCTTCGATGGGAAGGTATTAACCTAATTTATGTTCTAACATTATGCTCTTTGTTGCCATAACTTTGGAAATTATCTTTAGAGTTGTTAAGGGGTTTTTCGCGGTGTTACGGGAATGCAGGAAGTTGTCGGATCTTATCTCAACACCTTCACTCCAGGTTCCACTCTCAACATTGTTTATTTGTTCATTGTACACTCTCACAAACACAAATATATAGTATATATATACTAGCGTCTTGATCGTTCAATGCACAGGGACAGAAAAAAAAAATTAGTTGAGAACTTTGTCCTGTGGTCCTGCATATCAATGAATCACTGCGCATGGCTCTTGAAATTTACTCATTTTTCTCGTAAAATAATTAGAAAAATTTCACAACAATAAAAAAAAATTAAGAAATGAAGAAAAGAGATAGGTTTCAAGGAGTATCTGTTATGTTATTATTGATTGAACTTAGTTTCATTTTCAAACAAAATAAAAGCATATATTTTACGTTTTCTAAAAAGTGTAGAATAAAGAATAAAAAGATGAAAAATTGAAAAAATTAATTGCTTGTGTGTGTGTATATATAGGGGGTACACTGTGTGTGTCCACTTCCTAGAGTGATCCCTCATTTTGCTTATATGTGGACCTTCAGTGATCCCTCATTTTGCTTATATGCGGACCTTTCATTTTTGGGTCATATTTTGATGATTCAAATCGTTCAACTTGTTTAAAACATGTTTTTAAGGGTACTCGCCGAAAATCAGCTCAAAATATGACCGAAAAGTGCTTGATTCAAATAGTTTTTCATAAGGTTTGATACAAACAAAACATTTACCGATATTGTTCAAAAGCCTACGAGGGCGTGTATCAACGCTTTTGGCAGATGAGTAAATTTTTGGATAATATTCTTGGAACATCGAATGAACAAATTAGTCCACAGGTTAATGTTAATTAAAGTTGTCACTAAGGACTGATTTGCTTTAATTTGAAAAGCTCTACTATATAAATGTAACTTTTTATTCTTTTATGTTCCATAAAATACAAGTCATTGTTGATCGAGAAAACAAGTCCATCTACGTCTCTAACTACGGAGGAAGAACTGATGGTGAAGTTCATATTTGATGAGAATTGCATACAAGGGTACTCAAGCATTGCCCATATGAAATTTTCTTAATAATTTGTTAGTTAGTTCTACTTTTAACCTCTTACTATTCTTCTATGATGTTACTCCTTTCAGGGAATCTGTCATTGCAATGAGGCTTCATTTTACTAATTCGGTTGAAATTGCTACTCGTCAGCATATGTGTTGTCTGAAACCCTATGCTTGGATACTTACTATCGTAAGTATTGTCTTTGCCTCTTATAGATTAACCAATTCATTCTTTCTAATAATTTTACATTGTGCGGTAACCTTTGAAACAATCAATGTAGGTCATAAACATGGTAGTTATTCAACTGACAAATAAACAAAGGACGAAATACCCGGATGGAAAGCATAGGATTTGGTACATGCCGTTATATGTCTCGGTGCATACTCTTTTCTTTCTCGGCAACCTTTAATATGTTATATAACATTAGCATTAGACTTGTGCTAGCCTACGCACAAAGTAAAAAATGACCCTTGTAGATATATCATATATGCACATAAATGTATGGTACGAGACCGATTTTGATTGTACTCCTATATCAGACCATGGTTACAGACACCGCTGCGAAATGCACGATCTTCATCTCTGGTTGTTGAGTGGAAGCATGAATTAATAAATAGTCGTGCATTTTCAAATGCCTCAATCTGTTTAAATTTTCATTTAGCAGTGGTCATAATGCTACCTTTGAAAATGGAAAGGAGGTCTCTATTATGTCATTCAAGTTTTGCAGTTTTAAGCTTTTTTCCCTTGTTCGTTTTACCGTACATGTCCTTATTGGAAAAGTCATTTAATGTACATATGTTCGTATTGTTGTTTAATGTATTCATCATATACATGTAGCAAATGATCATTAAGAATGAGGTATACGAGGAAAACAATAAACGTGTAGCAGACTTATATTTCAAAAAGCAAGGATACACTGGTCCAATTGATGCTCTTGATGAGGTAATATCGTTTGGTATTTGTTTTCTAACATCAAAGAAAGACAAAAAGGGTTGAATGACCAGTGTCACAATAATGTTGTTTTGGTGCACGTGTAGATTTATATACCGTTCAACTACAATAATCATCATTGGATGTGCTTGAAGATTGATATGGTGCGACATGTAGCCTATCTATTCGATTCGAAGCCATCTCGAACCTTTGGCAAAGATAGAAAAAAAAAGGGTGAACTACTGGTATACAATATTTATTTGCTTTACGCTTGACATTCACTTATTAAGAAAGTTTTTCCTCTGGATCATGAAGTTAAGCTTATGCAGATATTACAAGTGATTCCCTTTAACAGGTTAAAAATATGCATGAGGTACTGAAGCATGCGTATGGGTCGAACTATGTCCAAGATGTGAGCCTGTATAAGGTGCATTGGCTCACAGAACAACCCTTGCAATTGGATAATTATAACTGTGGGTTATTTGTTATAAAGTACATGCAGAGTGCACCGTTGTCGCCTGGTTTTCAAATGGTAACTATCAATTATCAATATCTCTTAAACAGAATATAGGTCAAGAGGATTGTATACACTAACTTATTTTGTACAAAGTTCGATCCAATTGAAAGGTGCAGGTTGCTGGTAGACTTGTTGAAAGATGTGGATAATAGACGTTTTTTGGAGTTTAAAAATCAGTTTGACATGTATAACATGAGGTAGGTTCAAGCACAATAACATTGCAACCTATCTTTCGTGTAATTTTTCTTATTCATTTTTTATATCAACGTTACAGAATCTACTCTCCTTATATGCAGGTAAAATAGAATTAAGGCATACTTCAGGATGACTAGGCTAGTATGACTGATAATGCGGCTAAAAAGGTTGACCGGTTCAATTGCAAGAGAGCTAAAAAGTAGGGGCTAAGAATGCTAGTCTTCGTCAAGCGTTTTGTTTTTCATTTCAGATTACATCGCCTACCATTCAGTTAGGTCATTGGTTTTTGAATCAAAATCCAGTGCATCAGCTATCAATAGGGTGCTAATTCCTAAATAAAATTTTTGGTAGTTTAGCTCGCAGTAAATCTGTTTAGAGACATTGATGTGGCAAGTAATTTGACTGATTTTTACACTAGTTGTGGATATTTTGAAATTGGACTTGAGTTGCTTGACAGAATTTTCGAAAAAAGGATGTCAACTTATATGGTGATGCATGGTATGGGATGTTTGAATTTTTTGCAGCTTTTTTGGCTTTTTTTTTTTTTTTTTTTGTTTTTGAATTAGGACACAATTAAAAAATGGAATTTGAACACAATTAAAAACGGAATTTTTTTTTTGGACAAGTTTTCCTTGTTTTATGGCCTAGCCTAACGCCTTGTATCTCAAACTGACAACAGCAAACATCAGAAACAACAACAATATATATGAGCCCACGCCATGCGTTTCCCATCCTAAATTACTATTCACAATTAAAATACACTAATAAGCCTACGCCGGGCCTTTTATCGTCCAACAATCGAAATTGACATCCATAAATCCACGCTGGACGTTTCTCATCCTAAATTACCATTTACAATTGAATTCACAAATAAACCCAATGCCGGGCCTTTAATCATATCCTACTCATCCACCAATCCAAATTCTCGTATCATCCATAAGCCCACGACGTCGGGCTGTTCTCATCCCGAGGGTACAAAGCCGAGCATCATCATTAAGCCATACATTGATATTCCAAGAAAACATACTACAACTTGATATCCAAACTACTTAACCCGCAAACAAGCTAGAAGCGGATTCGCTATATGCAGGAGGATTACAATCACTCAACTCACATACACTCAGTACAATTTCTCTCTCGTATAGTGTCAACGGCGCCCACTGTTCTAGTACGTACGGTACAACAGTTCCATGAATTCATATATATATCCGATGTTAGATAGATTGATGTTTTCGTCATCGAATTCCATTTAGTCCGAAATGTAGGTTAGGCCTAAGTGGATAGAGAGAAACTTATATTCACGGCTACGCGCAATTGAAGTCGTCCGTTTTAGTAATCGATCGTCCGGATTTTAAAAAAATTATTCGCGCAAAGATTTAAACTCTTTTAACGAATAGTTTTTCCAAAAGTCGGACCGTCCAAAACACATTCGAACTTGCGCGATTGAGAGCCGTAAGTTATTTTCACGGCTCCGCCGTTAAAAAGTTTTTAATGCACCGTTCTATTTGGATTCAACACCCCCTCCCGTTGTGAGATTAAACAAATACTGGTCATAACAAATGTAAATTCCGTACAACATTTTGTTACAGTGACTGCTTAGATTTTTCTATTATTTTTAATTTTATTTTGAACTTCGACTGCTTAGTGATTAAAGGACCAAAAATACAAGTGGATGAATGACAAAATTATTTATAATACTCTCCATTCTCCAAACACTTGGGAGGACAGAAATATCTCCAAAGGGGCAGCATGCCTTCCCATGTATAAAATTGATTGGTATCCGATCGATATGAATATTTGCAGAGTTAAATTAGTTCACGACGAATTCTACAAAATGAACGATTCCGGTCATTTTTTTGGGCCCGAGACAGGCCAGAAAAATCCACATTGGACCAGACTGGTTGGTAAGAGCCACTGGACTGGACCTCAACCCAGGGCTTCTCAGTACAACCGAGCCCAAACATATAATGTTGGGCCATCGTTATAGTTCTACTTCGGATAAATAATCTTCGAGGATTATTTTGTTTTCTTTATTTAATTTTTTTTTTGCTTTAACTAATTTTGGTCAGTTTTTTTTTTTGTTTTGAATTATTAATTTTTCTCGACGAGAGAAATCTAAAAGGTTAAAAATTATGTTCAAAACTAAAACTTTTTTCAAATAAAGACAAAAATAATCCAAAAACCAGTCTATTTCAGATTATCTTTGTCTCTATTCAAAAAAGTTTAAGTAATATAAAATTTTCTACTTTTTGGATTTCTCTCATTGACACGAATCAAAAATCCACAAAGATTTAAAGGAAAACAAACAAATGCGAAAAAAAATGTGAATAAAGGAAAAAAAATAATCCCCAATGATTATTTAGCTAGCCAAAACAGTTATTCACAGACTCATGTGACCTTTCCGTATTGTCTTCTTCATGCACTTTCAACTCTAGCTCCATGTTCGAGCTATCAATTCTCGCTCCCCTGAATTTTAGTAATTTGTGATATTTTTGAAAGACACTTTTTCCACTCGTGCTCCACTCACGCACACAACTTATGTGACCTAGGTTCAACCCCATACAGCTCTTTTTTAGAGCAATGACATCGATTTTGGAAGTTAATCGTACGTCGTCCGTGGTGGCTGCGCTAATCAGATTTATCCCCACATCAAATCCTTCATATTATTGAGCAGAATCATTTTTTAAAAAATCACTATTTGTTTTCAATAAATTATAAGAAAATTTATGGTAGAATAGACGATTCATTCTTTTAAGACCACAGTGGCACAAAAATATGTTCACCAATATTTAAGACCCAGTTATTTTTCACGTGAAACTGAAAGTTTTCACTGAAATGTATCAGAGTGGAGCCTACCACTATCTACATCTTTTTCTAGGTGGAGGATGACAAATTAGTATTTCTGACCCAATACAGTTTTGATATTGTCTTTTTGTTTTTTGTTTTTTGTTTTTTTTTAATTCTTAGTAAATTGGGACTAAATTTTTCAAATTACCTCGTTCATCTCAATAAGAGGAATCAGAAGAGTATAAAAATATAAATTAAAGTGGAAAAAAGTTCAAATAGACAACAAGAAACACTCAACCGTTAGTCTTGCCAAAAAAGTCGGTGTTTTTCGATCTTCATTGTAGTCTTGTACCGATTTTTTTTTGTAACTTTTGATCTAATTTTTTAAATTGTTAATGTTGGTATCTCACCAACTTGCTTTTTGGTTGCGGGCGGCATATATATGATTGGCGAGGTCTGAGGTGCCAACTTAGTTGGGATGTCAGCTTTTCTGTTGTGATGCCTATTGCTTGTGATCCTTTTAATCGTTGTAACTTCTTTCGTTGATTAACAAATTCTTTTGCCGATCAAAAAAAAATTGACCCAAATTTAATAAAATGAAGAGAAAATAACTAAGAAAACCATGCCAAAAAGTCACAAATAAGTATGCTAAAGGAGCCCTAAGTCAGATTTATCCCCACATTAGTGATTCAAATCTTCATAATAGTATTGAGCAGATCATCTCTATTATAAAACAGAAGAGTGTGGGGACAAGTTGTTGGAACGGCTTAGATTCATTTGACCTAAAGGTTGTAGTGCATCATCTTACTTCCCGGTTAAGTGCTTATAGTTTTCACCTAAATCACACAACTGTCATCCCCTTACAACTGAGATGCGTAGTGCCGTAGGCACGGGCTAGCACTAGTTTACCAAAAAAACATTAGGTGAATTGTACATTTCTGTGCGCCCAAATCCTATCTGTATTGAGAACATTAAGGCTCCGTTTGTTTCGATGTAAAATGTAATACTATAATGTAAAATATTTTTCATGATCATGTAAAATATTTTTACAGAAAATTAACGAACTTTAAACTTTTATTTTTCAATGTTTAGTTGGCACATAAAAAATATTTTCCAAAACAATGGCAGATTGTAGATTCTGAAATATTTTAATCAAGTACTCTCTCTCTCTCTCTCTCTCTCTCTCTCTCTCTCTCTCTCTCTCTCTCTCTCTCTCTCTCTCTCTCTCTCTCTCTCTCTCTCTCTCTCTCTCTCTCTCTCTCTCTCTCTCTCTCTCTCTCTCTCTCTCTCTCTCTCTCTGCAGATTGTAGATTCTGAAATATTTTAATCAAGTACTCTCTCTCTCTCTCTCTCTCTCTCTCTCTCTCTCTCTCTCTGTTTGGATCTACTATGATTGGGGAGAAGATCGAATAGAATGGAATACGCGATTTTGAAAAATGTCAGACCATCAGGAATGAAATGCAAGAATGACTTACGACCAAAACTAGAGGAAAATATTTTCACCGCATTGGTGTAAAATGTTTTTACCTTTAAAATATGCCCCCCTCACCCCCACCTCTTTTTTTAGCCAAACAACGAAAAATAAATAAAATATTTTACCCAATAACATTTTACGCCTAAGCCTAAACAAGCGGAGCCAAGAAAATTTATGCAACAATATTAGACCATTCATTCTTTTTTTAGGTGGTTTAAAACTTATTTGTGGCCCTATAAGGTTGGTTAATGGTTGCAGCATTTTTATTAGTATAGGTAGCTTTCTCCAAAGCGACAAACATATCTATATGGGTCACCCTTTGTGCGTGTGTCGAATGGGGAAATCTAACCTAATCTAAAGCCTTTTTGAAAATAATCGCACACGCTTGGGCCCATGTGTCGTGCATCCTTTGCTTCTATCGTTATTCCTTCTTTTTTACGACGGTAAACGGGTGTTCGAGTCAGCTTACAAGTACATCGATTAATTTCCTCTCAAATTTGGTCAAAAACAAAACATTCACGCCGAGAATAGAAAATTTACGAAAAATTAGTTTCTAACAACCTAATCCGAAACTAAACGGTGTGAAAAGTAAACCTACCGACCAACAAACTGGACCAACTCTAGGACTATATATCATCATTCCTTCTTGAGCCCTACTTCTAGGGATTTGGAAGATATGGTGGTACAAATGTAATGTTTATTCTGTCTGCCATTCGGTACTTTTGAATCCGTGCTATGTTTAAATTGAGGTTTGATAGTGAAATGAATGGTCCAAATTCATATGTGAATTTGGACCATTCATTTCACTTTTATGGACACTTTTACGTGTGAATTTGGACCATTTATTTCACTTTCATGAGCACTTTCATGTATTCGTTTCATGTATCCTATTATCTTCGTTATGACTTAGTACGATTTATTCTCTAATATAAAATTATCCACCCAACAGAAATTATGAACCGACGTAAAAGAATGAATTATGAGTCTATATAATTACCAGGCCGTTGGAGATTTTGTTGGTGGCCTAGAAAATAACTTTCACAACTATAATTCACGTGGTTTATGGAATAATTTGTTTGAAGAGTCGAGGTGTACGTAGGCCCGTCCAAACCCTCGAGTTATTAAAAAAAATACTTCAAAGGCCAATGTTTAGACAATCGTCAGACAACATTTCGTTTTCCCTTATTTTGTTTAATATAATTGTCAGTTCTTTGCCCTTTGTGTTCTTTGCATCTGGAAACTCCCCATCATTTATTTCTACATTGTCAATTCTCTTGGGTTGTTTGGTCATTGATTTTGGAGTGGTGGCATGTGAAGTGGGTTTGCCCGTCATCATTGGCGGGGCTTTCTACCTGGTGGTTTGATAATAGATTTCGTAATTTGGAGAAACACATTTGGGAAATAACGTTTTTCGCTACACTGTGGTCCTTATGGTTAGTGAGAAATGATTATGTATTCAACAACGCTACAACGGGAGTGGGGGAAGTTGGGGAACTCATCAAAACAAGAATTGCAATGTGGATGAAATCAAAATTTGACATTAAGGTTTATTCGGTGGAGGATTTTAAGGGATATCTCGATGGAATTCGAAAGGTGAAATTGTAATTTAGGTTTAGGTGTGTTTACATCCAATTATCTGTTTGATGTTTGTTTTATTTTCTTTTCATTCGCTCCCTCGATGTATCCCTTTCGAGTTTATAAAAATTTCGTTTGCCGAGCAAAAAAAAAAAAAAATTGTCTAACAGAAAGGGCATATTGAGCTCACTATATCCAAATCTAGTCTTAGTTGGACCAGTCTATCTATGTATAGCCTTTTATGTATATGCCACCGCTAACTTTAGAAAAAGAGATACGCATGCTTTTTTTAAGTTGATTCCTTGTTTAGAAAATTAAATTGTTATTTTTTGAAACGATGGCTTAATTATTTAGACTCTATAAAGCACGAATTAATCGATACATACTCTATACAAATGTGTTTGTGCTTCCTCGGCTTCCAAAAATCTCCATTTCAGATGGAAAAAAGATAAATAAGTTTTATAATTTTTAGTTTTGATTTATTTGCTTTGTTTATCTTACCTTATTCACAGTTGCAAATCAATTTGAATTTATGTCGTTTACACTCCGAATTTTTAACTCGTAAAACAGCAGATATATGTCTTCCCGTGCATAGAATGTGGAGTAACGCTAACGTGCATCAAACATGTAGTCCAAAATTTTAAATTATATTTTTTATCAACTAGCGTTGTGCCCGTTCGATACGGGACAAAAAAAAATACACCAATGTGATTGTTTTTTTTATCCCGTGCATTAAATGTGCGCAACGCTATTATTTGTAGAAGATAGTAGTATATATCGTGCCCATACACATACTCTTACTTTAAACTGCCCTTTCAATATCCTAAACCAAAACCACTTATAGCTTCTCCACTGAACACTAAAATAGACCAGGAAAGCCTTTGACAAGTAGATAGGCTTCTCTATTTTCTCATGTGAGCTACAATCTATAAGTCAAACTTGTTACTAATTAATCTGAAACTATTTGTTTTTTCTATTTCATTTGGAGAAAAGGCGGGAGCCGAAAACTATATGTTTTTTGATAGTCAACAAAATTTTATTAAAACTCGACAAAAAGGTATATCGAGAAAAGATCAAATAGAGGTCGAAAACTATATGTTAATTAATCATGTCATTGAAAAACAAATAATTGTTGTGAAATTAGTCAAAGAGTACTAAATTATCCGATAATCAAGGGGAAGATCTCTATCATGCACAATGTAATCAAGTTAACTATAAAAGCAAAGACAGACCAACATTCCAAACCGTACATACAGAGAAAAGTTGTGAACAACTTTCAAAGAAGGGCTGTTCAAAAAAAAAAAAAAAACCCTTTCAAAGAAGGGAAAAAGCAAAATCTAAGGCCACTAATGCTCCCGGTACATATTGAGAAGAACAGATCCGATGTACATATGGTTTTGGGACCTGACTTGGGTCACATGAGTATGATCTGCTTATTTTGTTTAAAATATTTTTGTTTAAGACTTCATGTAATAAATTAGTTCAATCTTCAATTTTGTTTCAGAATTCAAGTCTAAATTTTAGGACAAAATTGGATGTTTCGCAAATGTCTTTACCGATATCAGGTTAAGCTGATTTTTCACAAGGATCAGCAAAATATTTTGAACAAAATGAGAGATTCCGATCATATTTTTGACCCAAAACGCATGCATCCCAAAACCATCTATCTACATGGAATCTGTTCTTCTCGATATGTACCAGTAGCACACAACTACATATCTACACAGGAATTCTAACATTTTCTTTTGTCACATCTCCAAACAAGAAGAATCAAATGGCAAAACGACGAGGAAACCTGAAAACAAGAAGAAGAAACAAGAAAATGAAAACAAATCACAGGACTAGCTATGCCCCATTGGAAATTGGTACACCTCTCTTGATACTGTCAATATGAGTAGTCTCATAAACTGGTAAACCACTACCCAAATCACAATTTTCCAACTCAAACAAATCAGAGCTCGAATCACTATCTCCATCATCACCCACTTCACTGAACTTCCCAAACTCCCTCTCTTCCGATGGGTACCTATCAGCCCAGCTCCTTTCTTTCTCTGAAAACCCGGTACCGGAGTTCTTGATGAACCTCTCTCCACACCCGCTTGTGACCTTGAATTTCTCATCATATTTGGCCAGACTGGGCACCACTGGTTTGTGATCCGAATAGCTTCTCAAATCCTTGAAGAACTTCGTGGGAGGTGTTCTGAATCCAGAGTTCATTGATGACGAGTAGATGGACTTCGAGTACTCTGTGGTGTTGTTAGAGCCGCTGCGGAAATGACTAATGCTGCTCCTCCTTTTCCTCCTCCCACCGCCGCCGGGGCTCTCGTCGTCGTCCTTCACGGACTGTGTGGTGGTGGTGGACTTGGATTTCTTCTTCTTGTTGGGTATTTGGTGGAAAAGGGAATTCAAGAAGCTGGCGAGCCTGCCACCAGGGGAGCTCGGTTGCTTGTACTTCTTTTTCTCTTTCAGTACTTGCTTTTCCATCACTTGGGTTTGTGACGAAGGAATTGAGTTTCGCACGGGAAAGTCTAGGCTGATCCTTCCACCCGATCGCCAACCCTGCTGCCTTTCTTCCCTCTGTAACTTCTGCGCGAAAGTGAAACCTTTGTGGCCGCCGGAGACTTCGGCCGAGGCCGAGAAGTACCTCGCGGCCTCGAAAACGTCGAGCTCGCCGGAGTCGCTCCGCCGGTGGGACGGCTTTTTGTGGGTTTTATTTAGGTCCGAGGCTCCCGTACCGGACATGGCTTGGTGCTCTCAAAGGTTGTGGGTTAATTAAGAAATTAAGTGTGGAAGTTGTTTCAAAGTTGTGTTACATAGGAAGATATTAACACAAACTACATAGAAAGCGAGAACCGAAACCGAGCAATCCCACAACACAAAAGAACCAAAGATTTACGTGGTTCGGTCTGAATACAAAATCTTGGTACTATGTGGAAGTCAGTTAACGAGTTATAAGCTATAATCTGGATTGAATTCGAGACGCAAAACATGACTATGTGAGCCTTATATAAGGGAGGAGAAAAAGAAAGAAAGAGAAAAAGGGGGGATTTGTGAATTTGTTAGTTTAGTAGAGGGAATGGTGTATTTGACATGATTGTGAGTGGAGGGGAAGGAAGGGTCACTTTATATATATAATAATAATAACAATTCATTGCATGGGTTCAGATAATAATAATAGTTTATGATGAAGGTGCATGTTTGATGGTTTTCTTTGGACGAGGACCCACCTGGTTTGTGGATGATTGTTTTAATCAATCAATAAAAAGAGACGAATTAAGGAAAAATTATCGGATGTTCTCGGGTGTACGTGGCGATGCCCCAACTCCCTGGCCTCCTAGTTGGTCTGAGTTTACGGATTCTGACACGAATACGTGGTCGAAAGACGTTTGGCCGGAGGTGGCGTCCCCAGACCACTGGACAATTACTCGAAATAGGAAGGGATAGTACTGTGGGGTAGGATGAAATTGAGAGAAAGCATTTTCTATCCTTCTCTCATATGCAGCTGTGAAAATTCAGAGGTTTGTGTTTGTGTGTTAATCGTGGGGGACAAAGAGAGGTGTGCTTTCCTTGGATTCTACACTTGTGGTTTGTTTTGGTGGGGGATCGAGCAGCTTTCAAAATGATGCTTAAATTGGCTTTGAATTTGTACTATGTATCATCTTTTTTGAGAGTTGGTGGAATTTTCAGTTTCATTTGTATGATTGGAGCCTTGGAGGAATTAATTTGGCCTGTTTATGAAATGCATAAATTTATTTATACTCCTATCGATATCTCCCGGATTCTAGTGATATACGTAATAGTAATGATGCATTAGGTGTATGTATAGTTGTGCATTTACGTATTCTTTTCTGTTCAGCTGCGTTGTTACGAAAACAGATAAGACTACACGAAAACAGATAAGACTACACGGAATTTTGTTCTAATCATAGAGTTTCCTCTTTTAACATGGCTTTTTTTTTTTTTCACAGCCCTAGCTTATGTTTTGAAATTCTTGCCACTTACGTTAGTAACATTACCAATTTGCGATGGTACGTAAATGATACTCTTACAAAATTTTAAACAACTTTTTCAACCTAAATAATGTCTTGTCATTAATTGGCATTCGAAAATCATTTACCATCTGGATTAGACATTAATTTGCTTTAGATCGACAAAATCATCGAGATACTGGGGCACCATTTTGCAGCATCTTCATTGATCCGCAGATATTTTTCGGAAATCATATAAGTACCGACTGGGGAGGAGAAAAATCATACCGCCGGCCATCGGCGGGCTGTCTCCGGCCACCAGATGGTCGATCCGAACCGTCCAAAAATTCTAAAAAAAAAAAATCGATGGGGCCCCCACGCGAGAATCAACGGCATCCGAGGTATGTAGGGTGCTCAATCCGAGCACCCTTTTTTCGTGTATATATGTAAATACGTGTATATACACAAAAAATGGGTGCTCGGATCAAGCACCCTACACACCTCGGATGCCGTTGATTCTCGCTTAGACCCCATTGGTTTTTTTTTTTAAAATTTTTGGACGGCTCGGATCGGCCGTTCGGTGGCCGGAGACGGCCCGCCGACAGCAGTCAGTACGATTTCCCTCCCCCCAGTCGGTACTTTTGTGTGTAGTTTTTCTGTATGTGTAGCAATATAGTTTTACAGAAAAGGATAAATAAATAAGGGGAGTGATTTTGGCACTTCTCTTTTTACTAACCACACTCTCCTTATTGTTTTTAGTGTGTGAAATTACCTTTACACCCTTCTACTTTCAATATTTTCTTATTTTTTTTAATCAAAATGAAATGGTTTTTGCACAAAGTTGAAGGATATTTTGGTAATTTTACACGCTAAAAACAATAAGGACAGTGTGGTTCGTAAAAAGGGGAGTGCCAAAATCACTCCCCATAATAAATGCACAACAATACACCTAATGCATGACTATTCCGTATCACTAGAATTTGGGAGATCGAGATCGATAGTATAACAAAAGGGAAGTGCTACGAACAAAAAAAATATATATATAAATTCATGCATTTCATTAACAGGCTAATTCCGATCCAACCGTAAATGAAACCGAAAATTCCACCAACTCTCAAAAGATGAGTCTTCTACCATCTATAATTGCAAAAACGAAATAGATACACAAAAATTACGGATACATCATTTGTTGTACACCAATGTACTTCAGAGTGTATGAGATCCATTTCAGAATTTCACACAAATAATCGGAGCAGGTCGATTTGTTCGAAACGTTCTTACGAGAGTTCTCGGGATAAATAAGCTCCCCTCAATTAATGCTCCATCTCTCATTAGTGTGGGTTTTGTGTCCACGTGCACGTGCATGGGATGCACACGGCATTGCACGGTGACAATTACTTAAATCAACATTCGATGCGTGGCAATCATCCAATTGTCCATTTTTAGCCAATGGTGATGGACGTGTATGCATGGTCCAATTTAACATCCATTTTTGGTGAATAACTTTTTTAAGTTTCTTGACACCAAATTACAGAACGAATTGAGATCTCTAATTTGTCAGCAACAAATTTTAAAAATTATGCACAAAAGTACTTTATTTTTTGATCCGAAAATTGCACGTCTTTTCGTATAGGACAAACAATATCCGAACACTTACATAAGGATATAAAATATGAGCATATAGGACGGACGGTTACGATCATCTTGATTTTTTTTTTCTTTTTTTTGGTACATCTATGCGATCATCTTTATTTCACAGGCACAAGAAGGAGCCCACTGAAGAACATAAGTATGGGCCTTTAGTGATAACAAGACACCTATCATCATATATAGTATATATATCATGTGAATCCGAGATCCATGAGCGGCCCACAAAAGGGAAGATGCCTACAGTGATCGATACTAAGAAAACAACCCCAAATTAGTTGTTTTCCAAATTTCAACTCCTCCCAGCCCTTGTCTTTCTTTTTTTTTAAATCGACAAAAGTAATATTTTATTAAAGAAAACTTGATCGAGATAAGTCAAGTTGGAAGATAAACATGTTTTTTGTCACTAGGCACTGGGCATTTCAAAAGTCACATTCCATGGTTATGGTTCTCCCAAGAGTCCCATCTCATGCCTAATATTAGCTCTAGGTCTTGTGTGCCCTGAATTATCACAATCACTCCCAGGACAAACAAACAAATACAAAGTGGCTTGTCGGCTATTCACATTCACTGTAAGATTGTATATATGTTAAACAGCTTTTCATTTGTTTTTTTTTGGGGTTTCCATAGTGTCATTTGATGGCGATCATGGGTTAAGCTCCTCTCGATACTCCAACTTTCCTTATTCCTCGAAACTCTACTTTATAACCCTTGTCGAGAATCCACAACGAGAATCCAAAAATGGTTAATCTAGTTGCCCCTACAAAGAAATCAGGTTGATTGACAAGTACATAGATCTGGTGTACGAGATGAACGATTTGGATTTGAAGTAGGCCCTGGATGAAGCTCACAAAATAGAACTTGAAAGAGTAAGGGGTAGAGATGAGATATGGAATGAAATGGAGTGGAGCTTAGTGTGGGTTTTGTGCAAAACTTCTGCAATGCTCCCTAGTAGTATGCTTAAATATGGACCCTTAGATTGAAAAGTAGGTAAATTACAACTCTTGTATCAAAACCACTCACAAAAAGTGGGGTGAATTTGCTAAAAACAAGATAGTTTTAAGAATTTTTGACCAAAAAAATGTGGTATTACTTACTACGAAAACATGTTTTATATACCATTCTTTAAGGCAAGCCCTGTTTGATAACAGTAATAGATGAGTGTGATTCGTAAGGAAATGATTAGAATGGGAATTGAGATTGGTAATGAGAAGAGATTTTTTTTTTGCTCATCAAAAAAAAGTTTCATTAAACTCATCACACGAAGTACAGAGATAATAGAGGCTTGGGTACACCGGCTTGACCACCTGAGACCCTTTTCTCCTAATCACACGGAGGAAACTGATTTAGGCCCAACAAGTTAAATCCAAACCATAAGGGAAACCCAAAAATAAAAAAAGAAAATCGACCGTCGGTAAGAAACCAACCCAAACTAATCTGACCTAAACCTATCAGTTCACCCAAACGGCACCAGACCACTACCGCCGCCTCCGTAACCCATCACCGTCCAGTAGCCCACAACCCAATCCACCTCCATCAGCAGCCACCAAAGCCGAGAAAAGCGGCAATGCACGCTCGTGCCCTCCACCGAACAAACAAAGCACTAGACGGCCATAGAGCAGAAACTGCGACGGTCACCACCCAACCCCAATCACAACAGCCGAACTCCTAAAACCCAAACCCCTGCAAGCACCACCAACAGCCACCACTGGTTCCAAGCCGGAACAAACCCCATCCTCACTGCAACACCTGCAAAAATAAGACCCAAACCTAAGCAACAACAATCCAAACCCAGATCCACCACCGCCATCTTCGCCTCTTAAACCTCAGAAAATGAAACCCAACCAAAACTCCGGCCACTACCAAACCCCACACCACCATCCAAAAAGCCCCATCAGCCCCATCCCCAACCAAACGCAGCCACCAAAGCCAAAATACGACGATGCACGCTCGCACCCTTCACCAAACAAACAATGAGGCCGTTGAAAGGAGTCAAGATCAGCCCAACCGGAGGAGGAGGTAATCGAAACAGAGGTTGCGAGGGACTCCTTGCCGTTAAGCAAAAACGGGTTTCCCAAGAGATAGAACCAGCCGGAGAACCCAAAATGCCCAAATGGAGAACGCCACCTGAAATCCAAAGCACCTGGCCGTTAGGCAACGAGATTAGAACCAGGCCCGACCCTGACAATTTCGAGGCCCTAGTCGGGATTAGAAAATGGGGCCCCTCATTTTTTGCTATATGTATTAGCTGTTTGATTTGAGAAACAAAATTGCCCCATGGCTCAGTGGCTTAGCCGTTGGAAGATGTTTCTCCACCCTTAGGACTTGAGTTCAAGTCTTGATAGCAGCAGATTTATGGCAGTTTTTTGTACAACTTTCACCAAAACATCAAAGGCGCTGGGATCGAACTCATGACCTTGTGGTTAAAGAGCAAGAAACTTACCACCGTGCTACCTTTGCCCATTTGTAAAATATCTCACATACAAAATATATAATATATTCTAAGTTTTCGGGGCCCTATAATTGGGCCAAAACGGGGAGGCCCAAGGCGGACGCTTGGTGGGCCTCCCCCAGGGCCGGCCCTGATCAGAACCAACCAAGGAAGGAACAGACGGGGAAACGGCAAAACAGGTGCGATCGGCGTCGGAAAAAGGTTGAAACGGCAGAAAACGGGGGATTGGGAGGGAGAGAGAAGTTAGGAGAGGGGGAAAATAAAATTAAGGGAGGCCCGAGGGAGGATGAAAGGAGGAAATCTCCCCCCCCCCCCCGGCGGCGGCAGGGCAGGAGAGAAAAAGGGTTAGAGATAAGGAGGAGGTGAGAAGTTTTTTTTAAAGAGAGAGAGTTTGTAATGAGAAGGGATTAGTAATGAGTATGTTTGTTTGGGATGAAATTATATGATAGGATTATTAATATCATGTTTGTTTCCATGGAATAGGATTGGATTGATAGTATACATTTTCATTTTTGCCCTTATGCAAAATTGAAGGATAGCAATCTTATGAGAGCCCTAGAGCAAAAAAATAATTATGATCCTTTAGGATAAAATGATCAAAAAAATAAAATCTTCGCACCGGTTCAAACGGATTGAAAATTGTAGCACTTAATTTTTTAACCATATTTTTAATACTCCCTCCGTCTTTTTATTATAGTTCAGTATTCCATTTTGGGCTGTCCATTAATAAGTGTCCATTTGGTAAAGTTAGTGGGTAAAAATTGGTACATTGTCTATTTTGTCCCTAAAAATAGTGTAACAACTCCGATTTTTCGTGCAATAAAAATCTCGTTGTTATTGAAATTTCTTAATTTCTCGTTGATGTTCTTATTTGATTTTCTTGTGGTTTGTATTTAAGCAATCGATCGCCTTATCATCGTAATTCTCGACTAGAAACCCTAATCGCACTTTGGACCCTCGAGAATCGTTTCTCGACTACTTAGTCCGACCTAGCAAGCCTAGTTAGCTTCTAACCGGCTCGATGGAGTAACCAAACTAGAAAGTCACCTAGTTACGTTTCCCCAACCGAAGATGGACCATTTTGCCCATCTTGGACCTTTTGAACCTTTTGAACCTTAGACTAGTAATTGTTTAATTATTTTCTTTTATTATTTTGGTTTTATTCTTTATCCATTGGACGATAGATGTTAGGGGAATTATTATCTATTGGATAAAAGAAACCCATTTCTTTATATTAAAAGGATTTTGAAGGATTTTAGCAAAGTACTATGATTGACATTTATAATTATTTTGAAAAGTACTTTTCAAATTACTTTACTAATAAAAGTACCCAAGTAACCTTGGACCATTGGATAATAACCATTAGGGTAATCTTTACCCATTGGACAAAAGCATTCTCTTTATTTTATTTGGTAAGTACATATATATATATATATATATATATATATATATATATATATATATATATATATATATATATATATATATATATAACCATGGGATTTTACAAAAGGACATGTAGTCATTTCCAAAACATAGTTTAATATTTAAAGTACCCGTACCTTATTATCCATTGGATAATAACCATTAGGGATTCTATTAACCATTGGGTAATAGGCTCATCTTTCAACCAAAGTACTTAACCCATTAAACTAATGTTTTGTTAAGATTCCCGGGAGTACAAAAGTACATTATTTTATTAATTAAAGTACTCGTACTTTATATTTGTTTATTGGGAAAAATCTTGACCCTTTAAGACTAAATTACCCTTTTATACAAAAGTACCCTATATTTATTTGTATTCTTACATGTTTGTACATATATATACATATGTATATAGCTAGTACATGGGAGAGAGAGAGATAGAGGAGAGGGGAGAGAGATAGCCGAGAGGGAGAGAGAGAGAGAGGCCGAGAGAGAGAGAAGGAGAGGGAGAGAGAGAGAAGGAAGAAGGAAGGAAGAAGAAGAAAGATGTGACTTGTACTTGGTGATTCTTCATCTTTTCAAAAATTGAAGATGTATATCTTCCATATCTTCCTCCATTGTCCTCCTTTGTACCAATTTCATTTGTTTAAACCAAGAATCTTGTACCCATGTCTCCTCCATGGCAACAAATCTTCCAAGAATCCCATCCAAGGACTAACATAGCCATGCAAGCCTACCAATTTAGCTTCCAACCTTTCAATCAAAGCATGACATGTGAAATAAAGTGTGACATAGAGAGAGAGAGAGAGGGGCCGGCCAAAGAGGGAGAGAGGGAGAGCCTTGCCTATAAATAGAAGCTCACTCCAAGCTTAAACTCACACATTCTCACTTTGCTCCAACTTCTCTCTAGAATTTCTTAGTGTTCTTGCTTCCAAAGTTCTTCTTTTCTTGAGTTCTTGAGTGTTCTTGAAAGAAACCACCAAACCACCTCCCAAAACCACCGTTAGATCTTTTAAAGTAGCTTAGTTAGTTAGAAAGTTGTTTCTAGGAAGAGAAAAGATCAACTCTCTTCCTTTCGAAGCAAACCGACGCCGTTACGCCGCCGAAATCAAAAACCGACGACGGAATCTTCTTAGCCAACTACTACCGCCAAGAAGCAAGGTAGGATTTCCTTAACTTCCATCCCGGTAGTAACTTCTTATCTCTATCCCTAAGTATAAGTAGTTTTGTATCATAACTCAAAAATAAGTTCATTTGAAAGTAACTTTGTTCATTAAAGCTTATGTAGATAAGGTTATCTTTGTTTAAAAATGAGTGGGATGAATGATGTTGTTGTTGTGATTCAAACATGTTATGTGGTCAAGAGTTGGATAATATTGTTGTATTCATTTTAATTTTATCAATGCTCGTTATGTGGAAAGTCCTACACCACGGAGTCTATGTATGTAACGTGACACGAAAACCAAGAGAATAGAGACATGGCACCTAGGGTGTGTTAACGAAGATAAAAATGTGTATCCGAGGGAGGAAATATTTTGAAACTACATAATGACCGATTTTGGGTGCATTATGTGAGTTGTGTGTGTGTATGCCAATGGGAACCCGGCGCGGCGGAACCATTGTGAGGATACTCGGGAACCCAGCGCGGCGGAACCGAGGTTGGGTGTGTGCTTGGTTATCCGCGGTACGGAGCCAATGCGGTTGTGTGCCAATGGGAACCCGGCGCGGCGGAACCATTGTGAGGATACTCGGGAAACCGGCGCGGCGGAACCGAGGTTGGGTGAGTTAAAAAGGAGTTTTTGGGTAAAAAGGAAAGTGAAGAAAAAGAAACACAGTCTACGACAAGTCCAAGTAATGAACACAACGTTAGTCAAGTAAGGATTGTAGAATCGAATATTTGTATGGACTATATGCATGATTTAAGTGGAATTGTTGTTATTATGTTCTTCGTTCATAAGTTAAGGGTTAGAGGGTTTGGATAGTTCTATTGAGCTTTTTGGCTCACGGTGTTGCCTTTTTGGTGACCCTGGCATATTATACCGGTGCGACGCGGGTATAATATGTCAGATCTCATAGATGAGCAGGGCGAGCTTTACACCTTGGAAGCCTTCGGAGCCGAGGAGCTAGCTGTGATGGAAGAACAAGCGGAGCTGTAGATTAGGAGCCTTAGTTTCCTTCCGTTTGTAATAAAAGTACTCCTTTTCATGTTTTTGTTGTAATAAAAGAGCCAGACTCAGTTTTTATTTCAATAAAATGTTTTATTTAACGTACCCAAATTTCGGGGCGTTACAACTTGGTATCAAAGCTTTAGGTTCAAAACCTCGGCCATGGGTAGAATGGGTAGAACCACACACTAAGTGGACCGTTGCACAAACGTAAATTGAATTTAAGTTTACCGTCCCAAATTGGGTGGAATTCTGTCAAAACAATCTTCGGATTGAAGCAAGGCATGAAAATTGGCAGTACGGCCGAGCTGGGAATTCCCGAACAATTGGATGATGACTTAAATCAAATATCGAATGTGGAATGTAGAAACCTAAAAAGTTTTCTCTAAGTTTTACTAAAACTTCTTTTCAAAAACTTGACTAATAGAAATTTTTCCTTGTAGATGAATCACTTGAGTGCATACCAAATCAACCTGCTAGCCGAAGCACACCATCTCGCGAGTACCCTAAGGTCGATGACAAACCAGCTGATAGAAGATCCTTACTTTCCTTATGCCTTTCCTTACACCAATGACTACTACCGAGAACATAGCTCGATCATACTTCCCGAGGGAGGAGGTGATGTCGAAGCGGCACCAGTTCTAGTCCAAATAGCACCTCCCAACGACGTAGAATTCCTAATTGAGGGAAATGGAGAGGACAATGCGGGAGCTGCCCTCGCCCAGATTCCGATGATCCCACCCATCAACATGATTGCTGGAGAACCGGAAGAGGACCCCGAGGAAGATCCGGAAGAGGACCCCGAAGAATTCAGCGACGAAGAAGATTGGGAGCAAGCGATGAACGGACCCGATCTCGATGCACCGACCGATGACGAAGATTGGGAATCCGATGAGGAGGCAGAAGCATTCCTAGGAGCGGAACCCGAAGTCATGGATATAGCCACTGACTCCGGAGACGTGCCACCACCACCTTTTGAGACCGACATAGGCGCTTATCGGATGGAGTTCCCTAGGATTTTCTAGAGTAATTAAGGAAGCTTAAGAAGTAGTGGGACTTTTTCTGTCTATGTAATCAGTTCTAGTAGGAAGTTGTGACTAGCAAAGCCTTCTATGTTGTACCTGTTTATTATGAAATAAGAGACTTGTGCTTCTATTAGACTTGATCACTGTTTATGTTTAAATTGTATGCATGCGATTGCATTCCACCATCTTAAGTCTAATATATAACTTCCTTATTGTAGATATGGATTGCCGTACCCTTATCACCGTAGCAGACCTGCTGTACTACAAGACCTTGATATCACCTGAGAGCCCTATTCCCATCCCACACTTGGGAGTTCGTGACCCCGAGACCGGTGAACAGCTATACGAGATAGTTGTAATGACACCCTACACCAGCGAGGATCAGTACTTGGCGCTCGATCCTCAGGACTCACCACTGAGGGAACTTGCGGAGAAGATTCACCGCGAGGGAGAACGTTGGCTCGAGATCCGGGAGAAGGAGTGGATGGAGCAGCTGAGAGAGTCATTCGGACTCATTCTACCTCGTCAGTAGAGTAGTAGTGTTAGAATAAGGTTTTGATAGTTTGAGTTGCCCTTGAAGCGCTAAAGCTAGAAGAACCATGTAGTAGGATCATTTCATCTTGTAGTAGGAATCTCATTTTCAATCTACTTGTTTTATAGTAGAACTCTATGCTTATGATTGTAATTTCTTGCTTATCAATGAAAAGCTTGCTTTTTACTATTGCGTGTTATATGATAAGATTGCGTGTACCAAAGAAAATGTTTTAAGTAGACTAAACCGCCCCCGTACAATTTTTACTCGTAGATGGTGAACCGACGCAGCGGACTAGGATACGAGAACGGAGAATCCTCGAACACTAACACCGACCTAGCTCAAGTCATGCGAGCACTCGTAACCGCCATGAACGCTAACCGCCATAACCAAAACCACGATGATGGACCAATGACCCGCACCCGGGCGATGAATGAATTCTGCAAGCGTCGACCCCCGACCTTCAATGGAGATCCTAACCCTACCGTGGCGGAAGCCTGGCTGAAAGAAACCAAGGTGATCCTGGACACCTTGGAGATCACCCGGAACGGAGACCGTGTGGCCTTAGCCACTTACCAGCTGAAGGGAGAAGCTCGTTACTGGTGGGAGTTGATGGAAGCCACCCATGCCATTGCCACCATGACATTTGCCGAGTTTGAAACCCTTTTCCTCGACAAATACTTCCCTACACCCCTTCGCCTAGCCAAGGAGCAGGAATTCATGAACCTGAAACAAGGGACAATGACCGTGACCCAGTACGCGGCCAAGTTTGAAGAGCTGTCCCGTTACGCCCCAACTGCTGTGGCAACAGAAGGCAGTAAGGCAAGGAGATTCGAGTGGGGGCTGACTACTGCTCGAAGGGCCGTAGTGGCACAAGCCTTTACCACCTATAATGGTGTGGTTCAGTGTGCCCTCCGCCTGGAAAGCGAGGAGGCTGACTTCAAGACTCGATGGAGGAAGGCAACGGGCAACACTGGCGGGCCAATCCGCACCCAGCCACCCAACAACAACCGTGGACCTTACCCGACCAAGCCATTCACCTCAGCTCAAAGCAACCAACCCTGGAGGACTGTTGCATCCGGGCATAGTGAACAACAGAGGGGCCGGCCAAGGAGTGAGAGAGGGAGAGCTTGGCCTATAAATAGAAGCCATTTCATGCTTTGAACTCACACCTCAAACCATTGCTCTCACTTCTCTCTAGAAATTCCAAAAGTTCTTGCTTTCAAAGTTCTTCTTTTCTTGTGTTCTTGAGTGTTCTTGAAAGAAACCACCAAACCACCTCCCAAAACCACCGTTAGATCTTTTAAAGTAGCTTAGTTAGTTAGAAAGTTGTTTCTAGGAAGAGAAAAGATCAACTCTCTTCCTTTCGAAGCAAACCGACGCCGTTACGCCGCCGAAATCCAAAACCGACGACGGAATCTTCTTAGCCAACTACTACCGCCAAGAAGCAAGGTAGGATTTCCTTAACTTCCATCCCGGTAGTAACTTCTTATCTCTATCCCTAAGTATAAGTAGTTTTGTATCATAACTCAAAAATAAGTTCATTTGAAAGTAACTTTGTTCATTAAAGCTTATGTAGATAAGGTTATCTTTGTTTAAAAATGAGTGGGATGAATGATGTTGTTGTTGTGATTCAAACATGTTATGTGGTCAAGAGTTGGATAATATTGTTGTATTCATTTTAATTTTATCAATGCTCGTTATGTGGAAAGTCCTACACCACGGAGTCTATGTATGTAACGTGACACGAAAACCAAGAGAATAGAGACATGGCACCTAGGGTGTGTTAACGAAGATAAAAATGTGTATCCGAGGGAGGAAATATTTTGAAACTACATAATGACCGGTTTTGGGTGCATTATGTGAGTTGTGTGTGTGTATGCCAATGGGAACCCGGCGCGGCGGAACCATTGTGAGGATACTCGGGAACCCGGCGCGGCGGAACCGAGGTTGGGTGTGTGCTTGGTTATCCGCGGTACGGAGCCAATGCGGTTGTGTGCCAATGGGAACCCGGCGCGGCGGAACCATTGTGAGGATACTCGGGAAACCGGCGCGGCGGAACCGAGGTTGGGTGAGTTAAAAAGGAGTTTTTGGGTAAAAAGGAAAGTGAAGAAAAAGAAACACAGTCTACGACAAGTCCAAGTAATGAACACAACGTTAGTCAAGTAAGGATTGTAGAATCGAATATTTGTATGGACTATATGCATGATTTAAGTGGAATTGTTGTTATTATGTTCTTCGTTCATAAGTTAAGGGTTAGAGGGTTTGGATAGTTCTATTGAGCTTTTTGGCTCACGGTGTTGCCTTTTTGGTGACCCTGGCATATTATACCGGTGGCGACACGGGTATAATATGTCAGATCTCATAGATGAGCAGGGCGAGCTTTACACCTTGGAAGCCTTCGGAGCCGAGGAGCTAGCTGTGATGGAAGAACAAACGGAGCTGTAGATTAGGAGCCTTAGTTTCCTTCCGTTTGTAATAAAAGTACTCCTTTTCATGTTTTTGTTGTAATAAAAGAGCCAGACTCAGTTTTTATTTCAATAAAATGTTTTATTTAACGTACCCAAATTTCGGGGCGTTACAAGTAGATTCCATTTTGAAAAGTTAGGGAGTAAAAAGTGTAATGATGATGGGTAAGTAGGAAAAGTGGAGGAAAAAGCTGATGTGAAAGGTATAATGATGATGTTTTTTTAATAAGTTGGAGTTACGAAGTATGACATTTAAAAAGGGACGGAGAGAGTATATAAACTGTCTAAAAAACTAAATTCTCCAATTTTCAATCCATTTGAACTAGTGCGAATATCTTATTTTTTTGATCGTTTCATCTTAAATGGTCATAATTATTTTTTGGCTCAATGGCTTTCATATATGAGCCCTAAGATAGTCGAAGAACCAAATGAGGACAATTTGGTCAACATAATTTAGTCCCAAGGGACAGGACCATGAATACCATGTCTACCGGGGTATTACCAATACCCCTATTTGGCCGGATTGGTTGTCCATGGGATTAGGAGTCTGAAGTTGTTTTGAGTTAACAAACAAGGGATTCATAATCCCTTAGGATTGGCAATCTAATCCCATAGCTTAACAGGTTTAACAAAAGGGGTGTTAATATATTACATGGCTATACTTTCTTAAGAAAAACTTACTATACTTGTTGACAGTGGCGGACCTGCACCTTAGGGCAAGTGGGGTCACATGCTCCACACCTTTTTAATTTTTTTTTTCCGATTTTGTATATATATTATATATTTCGATTACATGCAAGTAAGCATTGTTTGGTGTAGTGGTAAGATGTTGACTTTGGGAACATGAGTATGTGTGTTCAAGTCCCCCATTTCCATAAGGTTTCTTTTCCAAAATTCCCCCCCCCCCCCCCCCCCCACACACACACACACACACAATGTCTCCGATCATTTGTGTAGTACAAAATATGAACCCGCACATTACATTTGTATATTTTTGGTTCCCAAAACTTGTTCTCGTAAAGTTAATAATAGGAAAATAGATGATAAACATGTGATAATTTTGTTTTAACGCATATAATCAAGGTGCGCAAGTTTGCCTAAGTAGCTGGTTATTAATATATATATATATACACACACACACACACATATTTTAAAATTGTTACTTTATTATGAATGCTAAAATTATTTTGGTGTGAATGTGCTTAACTGTAACTCATATATTATGGTTACAAAGAAAATTTTTGCCCCTACTTTGTCAAATTTATGAGTCCATTATTACTTGTTGACAACACTTACCATGTTGCGGTCAATACTTATCATAGAATTTTTTTAAAAAATGACTTGGGAGCATTTGGGAGCATCATAGTCAGAGACTCGGGTTTTGTGACCACATGCACGTGCATGCCCAAACCCTGCATGGGATGGCACACGGCACGATGGCAATTACTTCCACATCCGATGTGTAACAATCATCATTTATATGTTCAATAGACTTGGATGGTTCAATTGAACATTCATTTTCTTTTCTTTTTTTGGTCAAACGGAAATAATTGAACATTCATTTTCACTGTCAATTCAGACTCGTGTATATTTAGGCATGAGTTTTTCCTCCTCCTTTTCTTGTTGTCATTTGTTTATCTTTCGCTTGGTAGATTTGTGTCGTAGTTTCTTAGTCTGCACTTCCGATTAAAATAGTTGTCCAGTGCCGGAAGAATTTTCATGAATGCAACCATTTGCTTCTGTTAAAAAAAAGGGGCACAAGACTATCTGGCATCCAATTATTACCAAATAAATGGTCATAAAGTGAAAATATAAGCATATCGGACGGACGGCTACGATGATCTTGATTTCACAGGCATAAGAAGCAGCCCGCTGGAGTAGATAAGTATGGGCCTATAGTGATAAAGATAAAGAAAAACAACCATCAATCAATCAAAAACCTGGATTTTATTCCACACAAAAAAAGGGGAAGATGCCTATAGTGATAAACATGGTTGGTTGTTTTTCTGTAGCTAGGCGCCATGCATTTCAAAAGTCACATTCCATGGTTATGGTTCTCCCAATAGTCCCATCTCATGCCCTTAGTTCTAGGTCTTGTGCCCTTAATTATCATATCACCATCACTCCCATGACAAAACAAACAAATCCAAAGTGGGTTGTTGGCTCTTCACATTGAAGATTGCATGTTAACAGGTGGTTTTTTTTTTTTCTTTCTTTTCATCGTTTAAAACTCTACTGGGATTCTCCTGATTGGTTCTGCGTTTGAGCAATATCAGGCGAACAGAGGAGGCGGCGGCTTTCCTGTCGTCACTTGAACCTTTGACAAAAAGAAACCACAAGAGTTCGGGTGACTAATCTCACCGTTTACGATGAGGGAACCCAATTAAAGCCGGGACAAAGTCCCATGTGAACTATAAACTGGCCTAATTATACATGAATTGATAACACGTGGTGTTGGTTGAACCTGGACCAAAGACTTTGTAGACTCCTGATCGCGAGGTGACTACCACTCCTCAAATGCCAGTAGAGCTGAGCAGATGTTCTCTAAGGCTTTTGTGAAACTGACCCACCTTTACCTTTGTCTGCTAGCACTAGCTAGCAGGGTCACAACTTGGGCTAAGTACAGCACTTAGAAAGGTCTCGAACAGGGGCACAAGGGCCCAGCCTTGTCCCTCAAGTTGAGACACTAATGAACAAGGAGTTGTCCCTCCATTGAGACCATTACAGTCTGTCTTTCTATGCACAAGAAGATCAAATGAATTAAAACATGCAATCTAGAGGGAGGGATAGGACAAAATATCACTTCTATATATATACAATATCAACATTTGGCCCACCAATTTAGATTTTGCATTAACTCCACGGGTTGGCTTGGTGGTCAAGGCGTCAGACTTGGGGGTTTGCTCTCCCTAAGGTCTTGGGTTTGAACCTCCCATGTGTTATCAACTCATTTGGGGCCAATACGTATGAGAGCCAGCTTTAATTGGACTCTCCGCAAGTGAGTGGTGGGATTGAGCCCCGGGATTAGTCAAGATGCGCGTAAATTGGCCTAGACGAGATATCAAAAATTTATTTCACATGACCAAGTTCTGGAAATGGACGTGGCAAAATATGCAACACAGATAGTGCTCTATTAGCAGAAAGTACCTTGAACAGTAGGTATATATGCCCTTTTATGGATTTTATTATTGAGTTCCAAAGGAATTGCAGTTCAGATCAAGGAGCATTTGTGTCTTGATATGTAATCATTTGATCTTATCCACCGAAAGAGGCCAATATTCAAGTAACTCGTAGCTTATCCAGGAAATCGAGAAAGATAAGGGCTTTTAGAGGTGCTCTTTTATGCCTTGTTTCCCATTCAGGATAACGAAAAAAAGATGTTATGACTGGTGTCTCGAATTCAACCCGAATTATGTTCAACTGGTTAAGTTCGACTTCATTTTTGTTTGTGCTTATCTTTTGACGTGATTTTCAACGCAGGGTTTTTTCATAACTAAGCAATATCTGGGGGCTCTAGGTTAGGGAAAGAAAGTTAAGAACAGTAACAAGTCAATGAGTTCATCTGTAACATTGCCATTAAAGCAAACCAAGCCAAAAAAACTAAACGCACAACCAACATAAGAGAAGAGTATTGCTGAAATTTATTGACCAAGCTCACAAGCACGCCTAAATTCCCAGTAACGAGTTTTTCTCAGCTCATCCATATACCCTCTGCTATAGCAAATTTAATTAACAAATGATGAAAAGTTATCCTCAAACCTGTAAAAAAAAAAAAAAAAAAAGGGTACCTACAGTAGATTAGAAGCTTCACATAATGCACTTTTGCGCTACCGGCTGGCAACTCAAAAGTTTGCTGGATTTTCGTTTTCTTTTCCTTGCACCCTTTCTATCTTTTCCGGTCTTTGCAGTTGAGATCACGTTGTTTCATCAAACACCATCAACCGCCTCAGGAAAACAAAATAATTAAGATACTCGTGATGTTAACTATCAAGTCATTGGTAAAGGACATAAAGAGATGATCTTAAGAAGTCTCTGGCACGTCATACAAATCCAGGCAAAATTAATAAAGCCATCATACCTTCTCATTTTAGAGGTAGAGAGTGTATCTTAAAAGAATAGTCAAATTATCTTTGCAAATTGCATCTTTCTCAAAAAATTCCTTGGAGAGGTAGAAATTGAGTAACGAAAATACAAAATAAGCTCGACAAAATAGAACATCGATCTGGATTATTCAAGCACAATTCTGTATCCATTGCTATAGTTTTCTAACTCATGTGTAGACTATTGTGTGTTTTGACTTGGATAGGAACTCGATTGATTAAACCCATTTCCATCTGTAACGGTTCTGCAATCCTGTTTTGTCATACAATTGTTTAGGTAATAGTATATTATAATCCATGCCAAGAAGCATGTGGTTTGCGAAAACATCTCCACATGCAGGGCGATGGTGTGTACGCAATCCTTCGCAGATCCCGGAGTGCGGGAGCCCCATACATTGCAACTTGCAACTTCCAAATTAGGGTGTGTACGTAATCCTTCGCAGATCCTGGAGTGCAGGAGCCCCGTACATTGCAACTTCCAAATTATTTGAATGAAACCTGTTGTGGCAACAAAGCTTCGCCACAAGTTGTTCGAGTCTTGGTAATTGAGACACTGATATAAATCCTAGGGTAGAGAACTCAACCCACCCTTGAAATCGACTTGCATAAGGAGGGTGCCCAAGCGCGGATGCACCCATGATTCCAAACTTGAGAGTTCCGGCTCAGAGGTACTTTGACCCCGGATGTGAGTTTCTATAATTTGAGGATGCGAACACTATAGCTTCGTTGTTTTCCGTAATTTTCCTCTAAAACATGAGTGTTAAACACTTTGGGTCAAGGTTACCCCTAGTTCCTTCACAGTTCCAATAGGTTATGAACATCTGGTCGCCATGCGAGACATTAGGTATTAGCACACCATGATTTCTACAACCGATGTCCATGGTGGTCCACTCTATTGATGCTCACTTGATGGCAATTCGTCACTTGTTTTGGCGGCTACACTTATCTACTAGTATCCAATGCCTTTGTAGGTATCCGTATGAAGCAATCCCTTGGATAGAAAGCTCACCCTTATAAAACCACAGAAATAAGAAACAGCATCTAAACTAGAAAGCTTTACATAATTTTGCCCCAAATCAGTAGATTATATGACTCAAAAGATATACTTTCATCGTAGTGTACTTCGCCAACTCGGAGACCTAACGGACATACAACTTAAAAGTGTGGTTTCATACAAATAGTCTGGCTCTGACAATGGATCTTAAGCAAGGAACACACATATCATGTTGAATGTAAAGGAAACTGCGTAGCATAGAGTAACAAAGCACAAAGAAATATATTACCTTCGCACAAACTGGGCATTTTCCACTTCTCTCCAGCCACTCATACATGCATTTGAGGTGATACATATGACCACACTGTGCAGTTATCTCAGGATCTATCGGTGCAAACTCTGTCAAAATAGTATTCAAAATATAGCGAGTTAAAATAGAACAGACCAGATAAACTCCTAATGTGCTGCAGCTGGGGTAGCAAGTCCATGTTTAGCCAAAAAAAAAAAAATTTAATTGCCTAATTAAAAAAATAGCTTCGAGAGACTCACCTTTGAGACAAGTACCGCAGAGTCGGCCGACATCTTTTTTTTGATTGGCAGGTCGGCAGACGTCTTTTTTTTGATCGGCAGGTCGGCAGACATCATCTTCCTCTTCAGAGATAGAATTGAGATGTCCAACTTTACTTGTCATTAGAACTTTACCCGGCAATTTCTTAGAGGACTCCAAATAGCTTGCTTTTGATGTCGCTCCACTATTAGAACTGAGCTGCATGATCATTCCACTGCTAATCTTTGGGGTTATATTCTGATTATTTGGTAATCGTCCATACTGCAGACAAACAGACAAAATCCATCACTACAAACCTCAAAATGTACTGACAGTGATGAATACTCCGACTCCCCACATTAAAAGTAAAGTACCAGGGAAACTCCAGCAAGACCAATAAGTTGAAAAGGGAAAAAGTCACAAATGCTGTTGTAACTAGAACTCTTGACATTCAGCAAATATATGCTTCGTAAAGTAGTGGGATTCTCTAGGGCAGCACAAAGCAAGTTGATGAAAAAGGCGTATCGTAATCATAAAGTTTTATCAGCATCAATCATCAAAGCAAAGTTCATCATTTTCTGAATGTGACAATTCACTCTTTAACATATGTAGCAGTTAAAAGTAGAAACTGCTTACTACGACAGTTTGCGGTATAAGTTGTTCCGATAATTAAAAATGGATATTGTTGGGGTACATAATAACGAGATAACTTCATAATCACACAATTACTTGGTTCTCCAATGCTCTAATTATCCTTACCATTTCAATTTCCAGTCAATATGTAAAAGATGTACAACTTAGAGACAGACTGATGAATTAGAGTATCGCATATACACTCCTATGAATGGTGTATAGATTTTTCGTATTGTAGCAAACTAACAGTAGCTATTCTATATCAGAGTTACTTGTTCACGTAGATTGTGTGGTTGTGAGGTATAAGTTATAACATAACAATTGGTAAAGCATCCAACTCAAAACCAATGAATAGTGAGTGGAGAAGCTGCCAAGCTCGTATACTAGTTTGCAAGGTTATAATTAAACAATGTGGGACAAGCTCTAACAAATTTTTTTTTTGAGAGTTCCTGAAGATGAAATACATAAAAGGTTAGGATTTTGTAAAAGTGGCCGAAAGGTTTCTTTGTATCACAAGCTAGCAATCAGTGAAGTCTTAAGGTGGTAAATCTCCAAAAATCCAATATCTGAACATGGACTGGTAATTTTCTTTAAGGGAAAACTGATATTGCAGGAAAATGGATGATCCAGCCAGAAGCAAAGTATATGCAAAAGTCAAAAGGCAACCTTCACAAGTACTGAATTAGACATGAAATTGGGCCACCGCTGCAGAGCCATTATTCAGTGGTCTTGGGGCATCGCCATGTGGTGCCCAATGCTCTTATCCACCACACATTTCGGTGGGGTCCATATATTTAGCACTGGGCCCCACAGGATTGTGTGGTGGATAAAGGGCGTTGGGTAACCACGTGGCGGTGCCCCAAAACCACCAAGTAATTTTCCACATAGCTAAGCAAATTATCTTAGAGGAAGAAGAATCAAGAAAGAAAAAAACAAAAAAACAAATGTGTCGCATGTGATCGAATGTGCCACCTAATGGTCGCACGGGTACGCGAGTGCGAGTGTAAAAGTGCCTTCTAAAAATATTTCGAGTTACTACAATTTGCGACAGCAAGGATTTAGAGTGCGAGCACGGAACAATGATTGAGAGCACGAGCGGATGGTCCTATTGAAGAATTACATGCTTAGGGTGTTAACCGGTTTGGACCGGTCTTCTAAAAATCCCTAAATTTAGAGTACGTAAGAGAACCTAGTGTAAATAATCAAAAACTAATGGAGATTATAGGGAAACATTTACACAAAATTTGAAAGGATGAGAGGGGATATGAATACATGGAACATACCTTAGTTTTTAAGTTATAACTCGGCCCCTCGGGTTTCTTAATCCTAGCTCCGCCACTGTGGTTGGAGCTATTGGATTCAACATTCTCGTCAACTTCCGGAACATGAAAGCAACTACACACAGAATCCATAATGCTACTCCAATTCTTACATCCACTACACCTCTGCTGCTGCTTAATCATTGTACCGAGGGGAAAAAGAATCACAAGATCATAATCAATGCTAACAAACCAGAACTATTTACTTCCAAAAAATAAACTACAGTAGAGCCAATTATGTACTTTTGGATCCTATAACAGTGAGATAAACACAGAAGAGAACAAAAACAGGTATTAACAACGAATTTGACAGCATAAATCGCGCAATAACAAAATGACTGTACTAAAAATCACGTAAAAGTATACAAGGACGGACGCAAGATTCTAAGGTTGGGTGGGCAAACATTAAAAAAATCCTATCTTATAAAAGTCCATGATAATTTTGCCAATATGAGTAGTAAAAATAGTACCAAAACAAAAATCATATTTATATATATATAGTCCAAGTACTATTCAAATAATATCCACTTTTCTAAATCTCTTTGTTTGGCGGGCGAACAAGTATACTTCAGTGTTTTAAAAAAAAAGGAATTAATCGCTGGCAGGGCCTATCCGACTAATTGCTATGCGCCGATTACTAGGCTTCAGAGCTCAAGTGTGACCGACCACCCGACTAGCTACGCCCAACTAGCGCCTATTGACTTTCAGAACATTGGTATAATTTTAATGTTATTAAGATAAAAACTACCACGATTCCAGTAAAAATTCAAAAGGTGATTAGGGCAGTCGACCGGAGTCATCTGCCCCCTCTGTCCGTCCTTGCAAATATATACACTATATAGGAAGGGTAAACATCAGCAATTATAACATGCACTGCCTGTTGATCATTACCCTGATCCTCGTTTTTCCGATATGTTTAAGAATCAAATATCACAAACATGGAAGTTCCAGAAATTAGAACAAGAATACACACCTTTCTCATTCATGGAGGAGAGCTACTACGAATCTGGGATTCTGCGTCGGTGTTGGGTTGTATAGGCGATTTCGGAGAGAATTTACAAAGGCTCTGTTTGGTAGCAGGTTGCTTAATTCCATTGGGATTTCATTTTTAATGGGAAGTAACGCAAGTAATCCTATTCCTATCCAAACTCTAACCCCATCCCCATGTGATGATTATCTTATATAGCATTTTTTCGGGTACAAATTGTTAATATTCAATTGACCAAAGCACTAATTAGGAGAAATTGACCAAAGCACTAATTAGGAGAAATTTAACGCTTTCCTTTTATTCGTTGGTACTTTTCTTCTCTCTATTGTTTTTTTTTTTGTCTTTATTCATGTGAAAATATCAAATTGTCTTTCGTATGAAAAAAGTGATTCAAGAAGTAAGAGTAATTTATTAGTAATTTCACATAAATAAAATCTAAAAAATAAAGTACAAATAAATAAAAGAAGAGTATGAAAATCATTTGCCTTTATAAGTTCTCTCTCCCATATTTTTTTTTGCATGCCCATAATTGGTTTTTTTTTTTTATCACCAACAATTCCCCTAAAATCAAAATCAATCTCTCTCTCTCTCTCTCTCTCTCTCTCTCTCTCTCTCTCAATTTTAAAAAACCTAAAAAAAACATGAAAATCAAAAAAAAAGAAGGCCCGGGGGGAGGTGTGTTTGTTTGGAGGCTTGGGATACACAACCATGCACATTTGTGTAGAGCGTATGTCTTTATGTATTGGTTGATTGTATAGCTTATAAAATTTTAGAATCAACTCAATGAGTTCATCTGTTTCATAGTGAAACTAGTGCTTGCTCATGCCTACGGCACTACTCACCTCGGCTCGTACCTATGACACTACCCATCTTGATTGAAATTGAAATTACCTCTTAAATCTTGATAGTGGCTCAAAATATTATTTCAATTTTTAGGTAGCTACAAAATTTTTAGATAGTTACAAATTGCTGGAAATTAACCTATTGTTCTTGGATGGCAAAGATTTTTTTTATTGATATAAAAAAGAATTATCCCGCGACAATCATTTGCAACTCAGCACATATTTGATAAGATAAAAAAGTAGCAGTACAAAGCAAAAAAGGAAAACAATTTTCAGATCACAACCCTACACAGAATGTGTATAAACTCAACCAAGAGATAGAAGAACACAAACCAATTTCAAGTATTGATCCAAAATGAGCCCTGTCTGCGCGAAACGTGAAAATGTTGTAATAGAGATGTTTTTGTATGTATCACATCCCAATGGCCCTTATTACAGAAAAAATACTACTACTGAATATGGTCACCGCTGAGCCTTTGGCCCTGTATGCCGCCTCCTTGTAGCTCGGTCCGAGTTCTTCTACAAAGCAACAATTTCATCCATGTAGCCCGGTCCGAGTTCGACATTCATCACTTATTCGACTTCAAAAGAAAAACGACCCCAATCTATAATTATTCAACTAAATGTAGCACAATCAAAAGTACACAAAACCCAATCACATGCATTTTCACAAACACGTTGTAGGCATTCTGCTGCCACATCGAATCGACGTTGAGCGGTAAGATGGAGAGCTACGCAGTCCGTAAGCGAAACTTTACTTTCCACCATATTCTCATTCTCCGCCCGCCGCATACCCGACGGCCATGGACGCCCTCTCTGCAACTCCGTTGGAATCCGCCAATTCCATCAATTAGGGAAATCCGAGCCGACTTAAGAACTTTAATACCTTCTCAAAAGCACTTTAATGCCACATCGAAAGAACATACCTTCTCAAAAGCAAAGAGGGAAGAGGGCCAAGAGGGGTTTTTCATGGTGGTGTTCCGATGGTCGTGCGCTACAGGCTCACTGTGTCCGGGTGCGTTCCATTGCTAGGTGAGGCAGGGGGACCAGTCGGGTTGGCTAAGAAGGTGCATCCGTGAGTCGGTGGAGTCCACTGGTCATTTGGGGTTTAGAACGTTTGAGAGAGAGAGGGTTTGAAACGTGGAAGGAAAAGAGATGAAGGAGACATGTATGGCAGTTGTGTAATTTAGCTTAAAACTATGGACTTTTTAATGAAATGAGGAGAATGCCTCTCAACCCTTGGATCAAATGAATTCTAACAATTCCAACAACTTGTTTAACACCCTTCTGTTTTATAATAGAGATTCCTTTATTAATTTGTAACTTTGAACGTAAACCTTTTTTTTTTAATTTCTCTCACAAATTTTCACTAACAAGTGGACTGTAAAAATTGTCATTTATATTCGTAAAAGCTATGGACACCGATCACATGGGGAACTGATTGTGCACCGACCGTCACGCGGGGCTCACTTCAGATTCTGCACAAATAATTTGATCCATTATGTAATTTAAAAAAAAAAACAATTCTGCCCGTGAAAAATCAACTCAATAAACATGTGTAGGTGCTCGATCTAATTTTTCAATTTCAGATTACATGATTTGGATCGAGCATCTACACATGTTGGATTGAGCTAATTTTTTATCGGTCCACTCGGGTTTTTTTCTTTAAAGTTAGCGAACAATTCGAACTATTTGTGCGGTGCTGAAATAGGCCTTGCGTGACGGTCTATGCACAATTGGTCCATCGATTCCCGTGTGTGGTTGGTGTCCGTAGCATCTCTGGTTCATATATTAGAGAAAACAACTGATACACTTCGCAATCTCGTTTAGAAATTTTATCCCCCGCACGCTTTTGTGAGCCCAATGAAAACAAGAAAGATAAGAAAATAGCAAATGTGGCCCATGCAGGTCTCGAACCTGCGACCTTCGCGTTATTAGCATGACGCTCTAACCAACTGAGCTAATAGGCCATCTGCTTTTTCCGATTCAAGTAATGATCTTAATTATATCCGCTTCGTTCCAAAAAGCCAGTCGACTATGAAAGGATGCATATTGTTCGAATAGAAAATGGAATCCGTTCATGCATAATTTATTTGAATTTCTAAAAAAATTAGGGCAGTGATTTTCACTTTTTTTTTTTTTTTTGTTGAGAAATGCACTCTTTTCTTTTTTATTTCTTTAGTGAAACTTTTGTCTGTAATTGTCTCACTAAAAGACAAGAATGGAGCGCATTTATCAAAAAAATAAAGTGTGAATTATTTCACAAAAATTAAGAAAAAAAAATGAAAGTTGATTTTTGGAGTAGACTAACTTTTTGAGACAGAGGGAGTATTTTTATAATCCCTGGTACTAATTAGTACTCCTTTGTCCCATAATTTTGGTTCCCTACAAAACTCCATGCAATTTTTAAGGTTAAAAATAATGCACTTACATAAATGGAGTAATTTTTTGTGCAATATGATTCGTGTTTGATAGATTTCGATGAGATCTTTTGAACGGTGTACAAAAATGGATGTAGTTCAACAGGAGACCAAAATTATGGGACGGAGGGAGTACCAGGTTATGTACCGAAAAAATAATTTGGCATGTACGTGGATTCGAATAATTATTTAACTTTGCCTTTATGTCGTACTATCATATTGCTTATTAGATGTGAATAATTATTTAACTTTGCCTTATGTCATATCATATTGCTTATTAGATGTTAATAATTGCTCTGTACCACCGACGAGTTTTGAATAAATTGTTCAAACAATAATGCAGTGGCGCAAACTGAGCACTTAATTGGTATTCTACTCATATACTTGGTTCGAGTCTGGATAGCACCCGTCTCCCAAATTTAAATATTAATAATTAATTTTTTTTTTTAGTAAAATACAATATTCATCAATCTTTTACAAAAATCACCAAACTAACATATACCTATATAAACCACTCAAGTAAGGCCCCACACAACAATGGTTCATGGAAGTTGAATTTTTTTCCTGTTGGGTACTTCGGAAATAGTACATGGAAGTTGATTTACTAAGGCAGAAAAGTAGTTTTTTTTTTTTTTCCGATCGGCACGAATAAGTACTTATTTTTATTTTTTAAATTAAAGGTAATGTACTATGAGAGAATGACCGGTCTCGTAAAGCGGAAAATAATTACTTAAAAAATAAGAACTTTATTAGAACGGGGCCTAAGGCAGTAAAGTTGATTTTAATCCAACACAAGATTTATTATTGCTGCGTTTCGATATATGATTATCAAATGCTTACAAAACCCAACTTCCCCTTCATTTTCCTACCGGCCTTCGGGTGATAAGATTGCAACTAAATCAAACCAATCCGAAAAATTCAAGAAACCAACCAACAAAAAGAGAAAAAGCATAATTGAAATCTATTGACCAAGCAAAAGCATGCCTGATTCTCTGTAATGAGTTCTTCTGAGCCCAACCATATATATGCCGTAAGCTATAGAGAATGTCATCAACAGAAGAGCAAAAATTTATCCTCACCCGTCAAAAAATTAGCTAGCTACGGTAAATTAGAAGCTTTCGCGATGAACGCTTTCAGGATATAGACCATTCACAGCTTGCTGGATTTGTTTCCTTTTTTCCTCGTAATCTTTCCATCTTTTTCGGTCTTTTGTAGCCAAGAAGATCACGTCAATCCTTCACATACCATCACCTGCCCCGAGGAAAACAAAATCGTTAATACATTCATAATGTTGTTATGAAGTCATTCGTAGCAGTCTAGTCAGTGTATCTTAGAAAAGTAGTTGAACTATCTTTGCAGATTGCACCTCTTTTATAAAATTCCTTGCTGAGGTAGGAATTAAGTAAATAGGTTCGACAAAGTGGTAACATTGAAATAATTAACTCATCGTTTCAAAAAAAAAAAAAAAACATTGAAATAATTCATGTGCAATTCTATGAACAAGTGTGGTACTTCGCTTACTCATCTGTGACTGTGGACTGTCGCGTGTTTTGACTTGGTTTAAGGACTCAAATGTCATGTTTTCAACCCATGTCCATCTGTTCAATGATCCTGTTTTTCATGTAATTGTTCCGGAAAAAGTTCATTGTAATCCCTGCAAAGCGCACCCATCTGACCGGTCACATACTCGCTTAGGTTACGTCCATCCCACTCTCAAGGCTACGTCTGATGCCATATGATACAACACCTGGGTAGAGAACTCACCCTTGAACGACCGGCTTGCTGGTTATCAGTTATCACCCCCAACCCTCACCCTTTTCCTAACTGCAACTCCACGGTCAGTAAACTGAAAAGCTTTACATACTTTTGCCTAAATTAACTATCATTATGCTTCTCGAACAATTATACTTACTTTGTAGACTGTAGTGAACTAGGACGATTCTTAGACATAAGCAGGGATAGAACTTAAAACTGTGGTCTCATAACGATAGTCTGGCAACATATCTTAAGCAAGAATCAGCCCATATCACAATACACATAAAATTGTGCACAAAAGAGTAACAAGACATGAGGAAACATATTACCTGCACACAAATTGGGCATTTCTCGCTTCTCTTCTGCCACTCGAAGATGCATTGGAGGTGATAATCGTGATGACACTCTGTAGTTATCTTGGGATTATCCGGTATAAACTCTATTGAAAATTATTCAAAAAATAGTGAGGTAAAATAGAACACAACAGATAAACTGCTGATGCGTTGCAGATTGGGTATTAAGTCCTTATTTAGAGAAGAAAAGAACTATTTACCAGATGAATGAAATTAGCTTCGAGTAGATTTTACCTTCAAGACAGATAGGGCAGTCATCTTCCTCTTCTGGTTGAGAATTGACACGTACTTTCCCTGCCATTAGAACTTTCCTGGGAATTTTTTTAGAGGACTCTGACTCTTTTGATGTCGCTCCATCGCTAGAACCGGGCATACTGCTAATTCTTGGGTTTATATTCGGACTATTTGGTAAATGTGATGGAGCGGCATGTTCTTCCACTCGGCCAAATAACGCTCCATACTGCAGACGAACAGTCAAAATACAGTAGTAATACAAAATACAACCATTACTACGAACCTCCTCGAATGTCGGTGACTTAGTACGCCCGAAAATAACGAGTAAGAGAGAAACTGAAGTTAGACCTATAAGGTGGGAAACAAAAAAGAAGCAGCTAAAAGATGCTGTTGGAACTACAACTGTAAAAAGTAAAGCAAATATATGCTTCGTAACGGCAGTCAGATTCTATAGGCTGCCAAAAGCAAGTTAATAGAAAAAGGGGATAATGAAATCGTAATGTTTGAGCAGGATCAATCATCAAAGCAAAGTTCATAATGTTCTGAGTGTGACAAGACACTAACATATCTATTAGTTAAAAAGTAGAAAATGCTTACTAGTACGACAGATTGGGGTATAAGTTGTTCCAGCGGCCGATACGATATGTAACGGTCTTTGTTTAAAACCTTGATCAGTACGTAATAACGAGAAACCCCTTTCGGGAGTAGATACCTTCGTCCTATTATTTGGTTCTCCAATGTTCTCATTAAGTACCATTAGGTCGGATACCACTTCAGTTTTCAGTCGACGTGTTAAAGAGGTGCAACTTAAGAGTATAGTGTAACGAATGTAGTGATGGACTGCCATATTCATTTATGCCGTATGGCGTATACACGGCTAAGTATGGTGAATAGATTTTGTGTGTGTGTGTGTGTTTTTTTTGTTGCTAAGTACCTACATTGTGTGTTTGGTTGAGATGTCCAAACCATTTTTTCAAGAGTTATGAGACATACATAAGAGGTCAGGATTTGGTAAAATCAGTTGTATCAAAAGTTGTTAGTCAGAGGAAGTCTTTAAGGTTGCTGCTCTCAACAAATCCAATATCCAAACACTGCCTAATAACTTGCTTTAGTAAAAAAGGGAAAAAAAAAACTGATATTGCAGGAGAATGGATGATCTACCCAGAAGCAAAGAATATGCAGAAGTCAAAGGCCACATTCACAAGTAATGAATTAGACAAGAAAATGGGCCCCAGAGCTCCAAATTCCCAAGGCAGCTAAGCAAATAATCTTGCCATGGATTGCAATTAGACAAAACACTTTCTGGGAATAAGGAAAACAACAAAACAAATGTCACATATGACAAAAAAAATAAAAATCGCGCTGTTTGGACAGTTTTTGCATCTATTTTTACCCGTTCCACCCGGTCTTCTAAACATTCCTACATTTAAGTAGGTAATAGAACCTAAGGCCCCGTTCAGTTACAATGAAACGAAATTATAGGAATGTATTAGTTAGCAAGAAATTTGTAGGACCCATATCTCTAACTTTTCCACAAGGATTAGTTTTCCCTCAAAACTCATCGTATGCAAAAAAACACAAAATTTTGCAGGAATCTTGTCTATATACTAATTTCGTTTCCTACACAATCAAACTATGCCTTTTAACTTCCCCGCACATTTCTTCCGTCAAATGAATACATGTAATAAAATACTTTTCATTTTCCTTTACTTCACTTCACTAAGACTTTCTCAAGAACAATTTTCAAGCACCAATTTTCTCGACAGTAAACAGACGAACATAAATGATCGGGAAACATTGAAAACCTATTAGACACACAATAGGGAAACGTTGAGAGTCTTGAGACAAAATTTGAAAGGATTTTGAGGGGCTATGAACTCTCTCAGAACATACCTTGGTTTTAAAGTAATGAGAGAAGCAACTGGACCAGATGCAATTCCCATTGTCGGATTCAACATTCTCTTCAACTTCACGAACACGAAAGCAACTACACAGAGAACCCATAATGCCACTCCAAATTCCTACATTAATCCTATTGTACTGAGGGAAAAGGAATCACAATAATCATAATCAATGCTAATCAAACCAGAATCAATTCCAGCAAAATAGACTAATTAATACATGGTCAAGCTAAAATCGAGCCAATTATGTAACTCAGGATCCTATAACTGCGAGATAAACCCAGATAGAACAGCAACCGAATTTGACAACAAGAATGGCCATGGGTGAATAAAAAATTATGTTCAACAAAAAGGCAGACCAAACATCAGTAACTATAACGAGCAATGCCCGTTGATCGTAACCCTGATCCTCGTTTTTCGATATATTAAGCATGAATCGATTAAAAAAAAATCTGAAGTTCCAAGAATTACAAAAACCTTACTCATTCATGGAGTAAACTCTCCCAAGAACTATGTTATATGTAATAGCATAAGCACACATTACACACACACATGGATTGGGGGGACTGGGAGATGGTGCCGTCCGTCTCGGTAATCAATGGTTTGGATTGCTTGGGTGCTATGTGCGTAATCTCAACCGTCCTTCCCCGGTCCCCATGTATGTATCACATATATGTATATCTGTCTGTGTAAACGGACAAATATGAATATGCATGTTATTAACAAGAGACAAAAGGACGAATACTTATATGTGTATAAGACAGATTGGCAAAGACCCACAAACAACAAGAGAGAGAAAGAGAGGCCAAGGCTACCTAGAGAGGGCTGAGGAGGGATAGAGAGAGAAAGCGATTGAGGAGTGGTGAGAGCGTTGAACGTTTTGACTGAAAATTTCTAAACTGGTGGAAACCTGCGAATCTTGGATTCTCTGTCGCTGTTGGGTTGTATAGGAGATTTCGGAGAGAATTTAGAAAGGTTCTGTTTGGTAGGTTGTTGTTGGGTCTTATGACTCTTATTTTATGAAAATTATGCCAGTAATTCCATTGGGATTTCATTTGATTTAATCCTATCCCTATCCCAACTCTAATCCCATGTGATGATGTGATTATCCTATTAATATTTCATTGACAAAAGAATTAATTGATACCACCAAAGAAATAAAACAAGAAATCAATCGGGAAATATACCATGATTAGTAAATTAAGAACCTTGATCACAGAACTATATACTATATATTTTTTAAAAGAGGACGAGTCCTTGACACATTTTATGAGCGATTATGTACTTATTTGAACAATAATCTTTTTTTTAATTGGGCTCTCTCCCTAAAAATCTCCAAATCTTAGCCGCTAACAGCCCTTCCCTTCCGATCTCCCCTCCCCCCCGCCCCGATCTCTCTCCTTCTATTATCTTCTTCCCACCATCGAACCGTCTTTTCTCTTAATCCTGCGACTGAAGTTCAAGCGTCCATTGGGAACTTTTTAACCAGATCATTTTCCGGCGACGCTCTGGGGCTTCGGTTTCAGTGGCGGCGGGTAAGATGTCCACCACCGTTCTCAGCCCCCATCTTCTCAGATACCGCGTTTGCTGGGCAACGACTTCCCAACGATGTGTTCCGATTTTGTGAAGCAGAGGTCGTGGTTACGAGTCTATCAAGGTGGTTGTGAAAGAGTGGCGACGGATGTCTCGGCAGTGCTTATTTTATTTTGTTATTTGTTTTAATAATATCCTCTCGTTGGGGGATTTGTTCTCCTTTGGGGGTTTTGTCTTCCTTTGAGGGGTTTCTTTGCATTCTGTAGAGCGACTTATTTATGTGCTTATACACTCTCTCTGTTGTAGAGGTGCGACGGCCCGTTTAACTTCGTGCTAACCGTGCTTCGTGCTGTGCCGGCCCGTTTACTTTATTTACTTAAATCGTGTCGTGTCGTGCCGTGCCGTGCCGACCTGTTTACTTAAATCGTGTCGTGCTGTGCCGTGCCATTTGCCAATCGTGCCGTGCCGTGCCGGCCCGTTTCTGAAATCGTGTTGTGTCATGCCGGTCCATTTTCTTAAATCGTGTCGTGTCGTGCCGTTTTCAATCGTGCCGGTCCGTTTTCTTAAATCGTATTGTGTCGTGCCAGCCCGTGTTCTTAAATCATGTCGTGCCGTGCCGTTTTCAATCGTGTCAAGATGTGCCGGCCATTTACTTAATCGTGTCGTGTCGGATCGGGTCGGGCCGTGCCGTTTTAAGTCGTGTCGTTTTAGTCTGCCCTAACATGTGTGGGTTGACTTAAGGCATAACTAATCTTGCATCCGACATGTAACCATTGTATGCATTTGATTTTTTGACATATTGGAAACTCAGCGACATTGGGCAAGGATAGAGAGATCCTTGCATTCACTGCATCCTCATATAAAACAAGAGATGGGTGTGTGTGTTTGAGAGAGAGAGAGAGAGAGAGAGAGAGAGAGAGAGGGAAGTTGCTATTCAGCTTCGGTTGCCCCTTCTTTTTCCTTTTTTTTCTTTGAACGTCCCCTCTTTTTCCTCGCTTTTCCAGCTTCCTACTTAATAAATCTTAGACTACTTTTTGGTTAGTATACAAGCGAGTTTGGTAAATGGCTCAATCAATCTGCAGTTGCGCTTTCAATTCTTATTGTCGCACATTTGAATAGTTTGAGGTGTTTTCTTAAAAAAGCTTTTACCGTTTTACGCTCCTACTAGTGCACGAGAATTATGTTAGGCAAAAGGTCTACACTCAGTCTCAGAATATTCTGTAACTTGCAGAAGAGAAAAAAGAGAGGACAATTCACAATGAAAGGAGAAAAATAACAATGGACTCTGCATTTTCATATACCATGGCACGCCAAAAAAATTTAACAATTAAAAAAATAACATATTACAACCCCTAATTAAAAAGAAATTCTTGGTCTTAATGAAGTAAAATTTAACAATTAAATAACATATTACAAATAGTCCTATTGTCCTAGTCCAGGCTGTCCAGCTAACCCTTATTTATATGTTTTTTCCCTTATTTCTACTATATATTTTTTTTCTTTTTTGTTTGACACTTTTTTTTTATTTCTTGTTAGATTTGGGGTAAATAATATATGACTTTTGCACTTTTTCTTTCATATTAAATTACTCTTGCACCATAAATATTTTGATAAGTTTTTTTAATTTTACTTGTTATCTTGTATTGTAATGTTAAATTTGCAAACCAAAGGTCCAAAGCCTATTTAATTTTACTAACAAAAACAAAACAAATATTTTTACCGAATAAAATTTGATAGTTTTTTAAAAGTGAAAAAATAATTTTTTAAAAACATGATTTTTTTAATAAATTGTTTTTTTTTTAAAAATTAAATATCTTAGTTGTTTACCTTTAAAAAAAGGTAAACAAATATTTTTTACCGAATAGAAATTGTTTAATTTTTTTAAAATTTAAAAAAAAAAGCCATTTGGCTTATTTAATTTTTTTTCCCATGCCCGTGCCTTGCTAGAACCGTGTCGTGCCGTGTCGTTCCTGTCCACTTTTCGTGCCCGTGTCGTTCCCGTCTACAACCGTGTCGTGTCGTGCCGTGCCGTGCCAACTTTTGTGTCGTGCCCGTGCTGTACCGCCCACTTCCGTGCCCGTGCCGTGCCCCGGGCCCACTACAATCGTGCTGTGTCGTGCCGTGTCAGGCCAATACCGTGCCTGTAATGTGCCCGTGCTATCCCGTGCCCGTGCCGTGCCGGCACGGCCCATTTGACACCTCTACTCTGTTGGAGTGTATGATCTGTGGACTCCCAACATTTCCCATGGGAATATTTTGGTGAATAATGAATACCTCTCAACTTTTGGCCAAAAAAATAAAAAAATCTTTTTACTCTTTCATCTCATTTGACTCAAAAAGTGAAAGAATCTGGATCTTCTTCTGTCCATGTTTTGGATTTGAGGAGACAGTCTTAATCTGGACCATCCATTGGTAGATTTCATTGTTTGGATTTTTGGTAAGAGTTTAAACTACATCCAAATAATTGATTGCAACAAATGAACGGTCACAATAAAGACATACAACATCCCCCAATTTTATTGTCACTTTTGGGAGTTCGTCTCATTTTTCAATTGATTATATCTTGTAATTTATAATGTTTTAGGTGATTTTGAAAACATTATATTATAAAACAAATCGAGATCTATCAAACAAGATTCATATTGGATATAAAATTAATTACCAATTTAAAGATACAACTAATTTTTTTATTCAGTTAAAATAGAACTGAAATAAGTAAATTGGGACGGAGGGAGTACTAAATTTATAAGCACATAATGAAAAATATAAACTTGTAAGCAATTACAAATGGAGCCCTTGTTGCCCAATTCCATATCCTAGTTCGTTTGATTTGTGTGTAGACACCCCAATTTGAGTTTTCAAATTAGTTTACTTATTGTATTTGATTCCCCAATAATGAAACAGATCAAAACCACCACGAGGATGATAAGTGCTTGAGCTTTGAGTGTTTGACACCCTTTTAAACCCTTGAATCTAGCCTGAGCTACTTCAAAAGCCTTCACAGGCGCGCGTTGGTCTCAAACCCGCGCGCGCAGGTCAACCGAACAGGTAGTGGTCAACAGTCAAAGTTTGACTGTTGACCCACGTGCGCCAGAGCGCAACCCGTGCGCGCCAGACTGGCTCCTGTGCCGTCGGTCAAAACCTGTCCCCTTCACCTTTATGGGTTGGTAAGCTTAACCACTCAGTAACCCTCAACCAGATCTCGTGGACTGGCTGAGCTCCTCTCTTTACATCCCCCTATCTCCTACCAATCTTTCCAAATGAGGAAATTTGGCCACCAAGCCAAACCAACTCTTGTTTGGTTGGTTGTATCTCCTTCATACACCATTTCTACATCTCTTCCTATATGTACTCCCCATGGTTCATCCATTAGATAGGTTCAAAAAAAAAAAAAAAGATTCAAAATGGTTCACTTTGTACTCTTTTAAAGCAAACTAAAGAGATACAAAAGCACAAAAGAACATAGTTTGTTCTTCCACTTCCATCACTCAAATATCCAACCACTCAATCAAGCCTCAAACATTAGAGCTCAAGCACATTTTAAACTCAATCTAGGTATAGCATGCCTATTGTTTACTGTTTTGATTCTTGAGGGGAGCTGGCAGGGTCAAGGCCGGTAATCAATACCATGTCCTGACCTTAAAACTGGCAATGTTTCAAAAACCGTAGAGGCAAGAACCAGCGCGCATGGGGATTGGTGTCTTGCTGTTTTATGCATTTCTTTTTATATAGATCACTGTCAAGCATGCTAAAATAAACTAGTTTATTGCTTTCCTTAGTTAAAACCGTTAGCTTTAGTTCAATATTCATATCTGCTGCTATGGAATACCCCTAGGATCATTCTGGATATATTCTAAAATCCATAAACATGTAAACCAAACATTAGTTAAATGGCGCGCCAATCTTTCTTCGGCCAGTGGCTAGCCTTGCATGGGTAACTTGGCCTTAGGCCACTATTTTATCTCTACACTGTTTTATGGGGTGTTTTGTTAATTTGTAGGGCTTTTCAGCCATTTAAACTGTATATTATAACTGCTTAAAACTGTTTGGTTTGTCCTAGGTGTGCACTGGTCCTTCTACAGCCCAAAGGAGGATAAAAATAGAGACTATAAGAAAGGCACATCCGCGCGCACGTGTTGCATATTGGTGCGCGCAGGTTGGAACCACATGCAGTGGCTTTGGTAAGTGCAGGAAAATTCCTTCTTGCGCATGTCAAATTTGGAATAGTACACTGACTTTGCTCTTCTGAACAGAACCTGATTTTATCCTATTTACTACTTTTGCATTTATGCTATCATTCACATTCTGTAAATTGTTACAGTTTTAATCCCTATTAAACTGTTCTCCCGCCCTAAATGGCTAAAGAATTTATTAATTTAATAGAATCGCAAATGTTTTCGCAAATGTCTAAGTAGAGACCGATCTCCGAATTGGGCGAGAGGGGTGCCTTAAAACATTTTCTTTCTCGTAACTTGGCTCCCGAACCCAGCTATGGTTATGACGGACTGGTGTCTTCACCTTTTTTCAAATCAAACAGCGCAGCAAGTGTTTCAAGTTCGATTCCTTGTGTGTCGGACCTTCAAACCCCAGTGGCGACTCTGAATTTAGCGATCGTCTGCCAAAAACCGTGCTCATCGATCCGCCTTTTTCAGAGCATGCTGCCCACATTGTGTTTATCTTAGCTAACTTTACTAAAGGATTCATTTTTTTTATTTTTTATTTATAAAAAATGAGAAGATTGTATTGATAAATGCCCAATTACACTTACAAAATAAAGATCATTACAAAGAATTTGGACAAAACCAAGCTAATCGTATAACAAATACAAAACAAATAAATCACAAACCAATCGATGTCTTTCATCCTAACTCAGACATCACCTGACGCAATAGCGATACTTTTCAACTGTCTAACATCTAATTAGAAGTCTCAAACGAGAAAAAGTGCAAAGTTAAGGACAAAAAATACCAAATACCCAAACGATCAAATGCACTCCACCCAAGTATGAACGCACCAATGAACTCCCAAGAACTACAGATTTGCCAAACCGCCACGGATTGTCTCGCCAAAGACATCGTGTAGGAATAGAACGTTGAAGCACATATATCGTTGTGAAGCAATTTCGATTGAGAGAACTCGATTTGTAGACAAAATTCGTCCAAAGACGAAACTAATAACTCTCGTTGAACGAGAGACAAAACTCTCACAGATCAGACGACAAGTCGTAGATCTGGAGAGACAGAAAAAAAAAAAAGAGTCGATAGTACCATGATCTCCCATCCCGCCGCCGCACACGGGTATAGAACTGTAGACACGCCAATCTGGGCTTCCAGATTAGTTTACTTTCAGTTTTTGATTCCCCGATGATGAATTGGATCAAGAACACCCCGGGAATGTCGAGTGTTTGAGCTTTGAGTGTTTGCAAAACTCTTGAACTTAACCAATCCTAAGCCACTTCAAAAAGCCAAAAACCCTACTGGCACGTGTTGGTTTTGCTCGCGTGTGCCAGTCTGCGATCCGTGCGCACTAGTTAAAGTTGCAGCCGACCTTGTACTTTCCACACTATTACAAAATGGTATAAAGATCACGGTCCATAAACTAAAAAGATCTCACTTTTTGTAAAAGCGTAATAAAATATTATGGACTATAGTTTTAATCTCAGTTATACGAAAAAACTGAGATGGAAAGATTTTTTAATCTCAATAATCTAAAAAATGAGATTGTAACTTCAAGAATAGATCTCATTCTCAAAAAACTGAGATTATATATGAAAGAATATATCTCGTTTCGAAATAAACTAAGATGAAAAGATTTTTTAATCTCAATAATCTAAAAGTGAGATTGTAACTTAAAGAATAGATTTCGTTTTTGAAAAACTGAGATAAAAAGAACATTTAATCTCAATCATCTAGAAACTGAGATCGTAAGTTAGAGAATACATCACATTTTTTTTTAGACTTGAGATGAAAGCTCTTATATAGGAAAAGTTGAAAGTCGCTTACCCCTTAATTGACTACGCGCGCAATACCCCTAAATAAATGTCACTCTCAACCATTCTACAAAAAAATATTTCGTCAAAAAATGGGGTACTTTCGGCGATGAAAATATATTTCGTCACCAAATGGATACCTTTGGTGATGAAATTTATGAAGGTTGCGTTTCGTCGCCAAATGTATTTCGAGTACAATTCTATGCTCAAAACTCCATTAATTGAGATAATTCAAATTGGGTTTGAACAATAACACAAAGGGCTACAACTTTCATGTTTATCAAAATTTCTAATTTTAATATTTGAAGGTTCAAAATGATGTTCGAAATATATTTTAATGTTAAATGCATATGTTATATATTTAATATTTCAATTATATATTGAAAAGTGTGTGTGGTGCAGTTGGTTGAAGCTTCTATGCAAAATTCAAGAGACTTAGGTTCAAAACCCAGCAGGATAAATTAAGGGGGATTTTTTCCTTTAGGAAAACGCCACTTTCAATCTCAGTTTTTTCAAAAATTGAGATTATTACTCTCTAAACAACCACGGTTTTATAATGAAACTGAGATGTTAAGCTATTAAAGGTCACGGTTTTGTCTTTTTTAATCACAGTTTTTATGTTTTTAGTCACGGTATTAATGAGTTTTAATCACGGTTTTTATCCTGTCGTTAAAAGATAGAGACTTTTAGTTACACCTTGATAGACTACGGTTTTGAATGCGAGATTAAAAGTGAAAGATCACACCAAATAACCGAGGTCTTTATCTATTTTTGTAGTAGTGCCACTTCTGGAAGGTTTCTAGAAGCTTTCCATTTATGGAATGTTTTCTATTAATAAAAGATTTCCATTAATGGAATAGTTTCTATTAATGGAGGGTTGCCATTAATAGAAGGGTATTACCCTATAAATACCCCCTATGGTTCATCTTTTAAAGGGTTCAAAAAATTCATACATATTGGGTTAGAAATGTTAAGGAAAAAGGTTACAAAATCATAACCCTAATACTAAGGAACAAGCCACCTTATTTCTACCACTCAAAAGCATCCAACCACAATTCAACTCAAAACTCAAGCACTCTTTCAAACTCAAGCAAAGGTATAGCATACCTACTGCTTTCCTGTTCTGATCCCTGAGGGGGGTTGGCAGGGTCAAGGCTGGTAATTAATACCATACTTTGGCCCTAAAGCTGGCAAGGTTTCAAAAACCGTGTAACTGGTACACCTACGCGCGATGGAGCCATTTTCGCGTGCGACTGTCCCAGTCAGCGCGCGACGCTCCTCGTGGGGATGGGGATGCTAGTTATTTTCAATTTTGTCATATTATAGATCACTGTGATGTATAATAAAACCAAACCAGACTCACTGTTTTGCATGCTAAAAATCCGTAGCTTAGCTTAGATTGCTCATTCAGTTACTTTGGAATGCCCTTGGGTTGCTTCTGAAGATGTCTCAGAGCCCAAGCATGCAAAAGCAATTCTTGGAAGTCTAAAACCCTCGCGCGGCGATCTCACTGCATCACACGACGATTAGCCTATTTCCAGAAATTGCCTTTGCATGGGCAACTTGGTCCACGACCTTTGTTTTAATACCCCCACTATTTAGGGGTTGCATATTTTTCCTGTTTGTAATAATTATTTACTTTCAGTACATATAAACTGCTTGGTTTGACCTTGGGTGTGCACTGATCCTTCCAGAGCCCAGAAGGAGACAAAATTCAACCTGATGTTAGGATATACAATCGCGCGATTGTATGGGTTTGTCGCGCGATGGTGGGCTTGCATGCACGTAGATCCATACATGAAAGTTGGCCACTGTTTGTGTTAAAATCATACAAAGGCATTGTTTTGATATCCAGTCACAGTGTTGAATTTTATCTCATTTATTTTCTAACATATCATCCATCCATGCTATCTCTCATATCACATCCCGCAAACATATTACAGTTTTAATCCCCTTAAATTGTTCCCCGCCCCTGATTGGCTAAAAAATTGATTAATCAAACAGAATCGCAAATGTTTTCGCAAATGCCTAAGTAGAGACCGATCTCCGGATTGGGCAAGAGAGGTGCCATAAAACCCTTCCCCTCTCGTAACCTGGCTCCCGAACCCTGATATGGTTATGACGGACTGGTTCCTTAACTTTTTCAAATCAAATTAGCACGGCAGGTGCCTCGAAATACGGTTCCTTGGGTGTTGGACCTTCAAAATCCGAGTGGCGACTCTGTATTTTTGAGCGCATGCCGCCTCTGCTCGCGCTCTCTCGATATCGGGCCCTCGCGTTTGGAAATCCGAAAATTTTCAAGGGCATGCTGCCTTAGGAACCCACAGAGGAAGGGAAAGCAAGACGATCAAGGAATTGTCGTAACTAGAATTGAGAGAGAGATGCGCCAACAATGCTCTTCTCTCTTTTACCAAAGGATTCATTGGATATAAATACCCTTTTATCCAGAAACAATCAATAAAAATTGCTGATTGAAATACATTTGTCTTGAGTCTCTAGAACCTTTCACTTTTATTCAATACAAATGAACAAGTGGAGTGAAGTGCAATTGGTGTCTTCCTTATACTCCCATGCACATGACTAGGGTTCATTTCCCATAAGCACTCATTCTCCTTCTCAAGTTCCCTAGGATAGAGTATATTAAATTTAACAAATGACCAAAAAAAAAACATGAATGAGCCCCGTTCTTCTTAGCTTTTCGGGCTTTTTTTTTCTTATTTTGTTCTTATTAAAGTTCTTTTCATATTTGTTAGGTTTACGTCAAATTTTTATGAATTATTATTTTGTCTCGAAGAGAGAAATCGAAAAATAAATATTTTCACTTTTACCCAAATATTTTTTAAAATATCAAAGATAAAGCCTGAAAATAATTTTTAATTTGTTTGACACAAGACTAAAAAATGCGTTTTTTTTTTTGCATAAAGACAAACTCAAAAAGACTGAAAAGCTCCCAAAAATCTAATTAAGGAGAACAATTCTTGAATGTAGTTCTATTAGGTGGTTATGAGTTAGTTATCCACATATGATCCAAGATTTTTTTACTTTTCACAAAACGCGAGTACGCCATACGTGAATGTTAGAGAAAAAGGTTTTTTTTACAAACTACTACCAAAAACTGCTGAGGTTGCGTTTCCGCTTAAACTAAATGAATTACAGGTTAATAGCAATAATATTCAAGTTATTTCTGCTAAATAGTACTTAATTAGTTTATGTATGTAAGGAAAAATAACCTGTATAGAAATCCGTGAAAACATGGGCACTGGATTTGAGATCGATTCCAATACCGTTGGTTTGTGTATTTCTTGAGATTTATTATTTTCATAAGATAATATTAGCAAAATTGCATTTCCATAATTATATCCTAGTTTGTTTAGGTTTCCTACTTATTATGAATTGTTTCGTTACGCGCGTAGATTGTTTCAGAGGGAGTGATTTTGCCCTCCCTTTCTCATTTCGATGCACTTCCATCCATCACTAATTAATTAAGCTTGTTTACTCCTGTAATTAAGACTTTCAGAGACATGCAAATATTAAGTCCACTTTCAACTAGGCCTGTCAATGGACCGGATTCGATCCGAATCCGACAGATCCGGATCCGATAAGACCTAATCCGATCCGGATCCGATAAGACTCAAATCCGATAGTGGTAATCCGGATCCGAATCCGAAAAATGCGGATCCGATCCGAAAATCCGAATCCGATCCGGAAATTTTTTTTACTTCAAAAATTTTAGCAAAAAAAAATATATATTTTTCAAAAAAATACAATTTTTTTTTTCAAAAAAAAATATTTTCCGAAAAAAATAAAAAAAAATAAAAATACAACTTCTTAAACATTTTTTTTTTCAAAAAAAAAATTACTATTTTTTAAAAAAAAATTTAAAAAATTTAAAAAATAAAGTTCGGATTCGGATTGATAACGGATTTTATCCGATCCGATCCGGATCCGTATTGAATTACCGGATTCGGATTATCGGATTATCGAATCGACTTTATCGGATCCGGATCCGGATTAGATCCGGTCCATTGACAGGCCTACTTTCAACCACCCTGGCAGGAGGGGAATAGTCGCCTCTATTTAGCTTTTCACAAATTTAGAGAAACATCGATCGATCTGTGCGAGAAAAGAGTGATTATAGGTTGCGTACCGGTTCGTCTCCACACATTAGTATGAGTTGCACACACTTCGTCGTGAAAATCGCATAGGCCAAACCTCGATGAATAAGGCCCTCGCTCCGCTAAGAAAAATAAGTACTTATTTTTTGAATTAAATGTGATGTATTGTGAGAGAATGACATATCTTGTAAAAAAGAAAAACTTTAAAAATAGGGCAAATTACTCAAATGGTCCCTGTAGTTTGGTCTTTGTGTCACTTTATTCCTCTATTTTTAATTGACTCGATTTTAACCCTACAGTTACGATTTTGTGCCAATCAAGTACAATTGATAACTTCTGTTTGCTCCTACTAACAGAACTAATGCAGAAACTACACTTTAAACCCTTGTGATTTGAGTTTGTGTGAATTAACCCCTTGTCATTTTAAAAACTAGCGCATGACCCAATGCGATTTATGTACTTAAAGTGCACGTTTCATTTGTTAATGCTCATTTAAACCACCCCATACTATATATAAAACACGATATTATCCTTCTTAACTTCTTCTTCTTCTTCTTTTTGTCTTTTTTCCCCGTCCACACATGTAAGAACATATCTTTAGTGGATTATGTATATAGAAGATGATATTAATTGAATATCTTATCAACCTAATTAAATCTCAAACTATCAACATTCAGTTTTTGTTTGATTAATTTTCCTTAATCCAATTTTTTTAGGTTATTAATATTCTCAAAAAGAGGAATGAAAAAAAGTAAAAAAATTATGTCCAAAATCCTAAAAAAAGTTCACTAACAAAAAAAATAATGCAATACAGACATAAATATGTATGTATATATAAACTATAGTATATAGTTCTTTGTTAGCACCACTTCATGGTTTTGTGAGCTTTTGATATGGTGGTTTTGGAGGAAGTTGACAATGAGATGCAAGAGTGATTTCCAACAGTGGGATTGAGTCACGACAAAACTTCTCGAATATATGTTGGTTTATATCTGTACTTAGTGACTTAGAGAAGTCAAATACAACTTTTTATTTTTTACATTCCTCTTGTCATAACGAATAAATAATTCAAGAAATATTTGACTCAAAACTAACAAAAGTAGAATAAATAACTTGTCATTAACGCATATAATGATGCACTTTAATATACAAAATCACCATGGGTTGTGTTGAAGTTTCTAAATGAATAAGGGAAAACTTATACCAAGTGCAAATCACAGGGGATCAAGTGCAATTTGCACAATTCGTTCCGTTAGTTAGAGGTGAGCAAAAAATCCGTCAAACCGTGAATCAAGTCCAAACCAATCCAAACCAAAAGATTTGGTTTGGTTTTTTAGTAGTGTGGTTTGGTCATGATTTAAAAAAATTAGAAACCGCATTATATGATTTGGTTTGTGGATTCAATGTTCACGATTATGGTTTCAAACCGATCTGAACCGTATAATATATATAAAATAAGTTGGTTGCTACCATGCTGCTACTGCCATTTTGCTACCTCAATTCAATTCTATAGTTTTAAGAATTATCTTTGGCCTTTTATTTGGTTAAACTATCGTAAGATGTTTAGTAGGTGGTATTAACTAGTTTGAGGCAAATGTTGGTACTCAACTCTTAAATTAATTGGTTGATGTTAGTTTGTTTTGGTAATTTGAATAAAATTGATTTTAATATAAGTTTTTTTAATTTATCTTCATAATTTTAAGTACTTCAAATATTTTTCTGAAGATGGTAGCTTAGTTCAATGCAAACCGTGGTTAAAACTGAAACCGAACCGTAGTTTAATTGATTGGATTGGTTTGGTTCTATGCCTATTATGGGTTGGTTTGGTTCTGTAAATTTATAATCCGTAGGTATTGGTTTGATCCTTGGTTTATTATAAAACCGAGCCAATCTGGACTATGCTCACCCTTAGTTAGTAGGAGAAAATGGAAGTTAGTGATTGTACTTAATTGACACAAAATCAAAACTACAGGGTTAAAAATCGAGCCAATTAAAACTAGAGGGACC